>NC_090448.1:690208585-690515918 GCF_031143425.1 Pleurodeles waltl | reverse complement strand
TCCAGGGACCACGCTCGTCAGGATGAGAGGGGACCCAGAGGACCAGTGATGCAGTCTTTTGGTGCCTGCATTAGCAGGGGAAAGATTCCGTCGACCCACAGGAGATTTCTTTAGAGCTTCTGGTGCAGGGTGAAGGCAGGCTACCCCCAGAGCATGCACCACCAGGAAACAGTCGAGAAAGCCAGCAGGATTAGGCGCTACAATGTTGCTGGTAGTCGTCTTGCTACTTTGTTGCAGTTTTGCAGGCGTCCTGGAGCAGTCAGCAGTCGATCCTTGGTAGAAGGGGAAGAGGGAGATGCAGAGGAACTCTGGTGAGCTCTTGCATTCGTTATCTGGAGAATTCCCCAAAGCAGAGACCCTAAATAGCCAGAATAGGAGGTTTGGCTACCAAGGAAGGAGGATTGGCTACCAAGAGAGGTAAGAGCCTATCAGAAGGAACCTCTGACATCACCTGCTGGCACTAGCCACTTAGAGTAGTCCAATGTGCCCCCAACACCTCTGTTTCCAAGATGGCATAGGTCTGGGACACACTGGAGGAGCTCTGGGCACCTCCCCCGGGAGTTACTGGTCAGGGGAGTGGTCACTCCCCTTTCCTTTGTCCAGTTTCACGCCAGAGCAGGGCTGGGAGATCCCTGAACCGGTGTAGACTGGCTTATGCAGAGATGGGCACCATCTGTGCCCATCAAAGCATTTCCAGAGGCTGGGGGAGGCTACTCCTCCCCAGCCCTTCACACCTATTTCCAAAGGGAGAGGGTGTAACACCCTCTCTCAGAGGAAATTCTTTGTTCTGCCTTCCTGGGCCAGGGCTGCCTGGACCCCAGGAGTGCAGAAACCTGTCTGAGGGGTTGGCAGCAGCTGCAGTGGAGACCCCGGAAAGGCAGTTTGGCAGTACCCGGGTTCTGTGCTAGAGACCCGGGGGATCATGGAATTGTCCCGCCAATACCAGAATGGTATTGGGGTGACAGTTCCATGATCTTAAACATGTTACATGGCCATGTTCGGAGTTACCATTGTGACGCTATACATAGGTAGTGACCTATGTATAGTGCACGTGTGTAATGGTGTCCCCGCACTCACAAAGTCCGGGGAATTTGCCCTGAACGATGTGGGGGCACCTTGGCTAGTGCCAGGGTGCCCACACACTAAGTAACTTTGCCCCCAACCTTCACCAGGTGAAGGTTAGACATATAGGTGACTTATACGTTACTTATGTGCAGTGGTAAATGGCTGTGAAATAACGTGGATGTTATTTCACTCAGGCTGCAGTGGCAGGCCTGTGTAAGAATTGTCAGAGCTCCCTATGGGTGGCAAAATAAATGCAGCCCATAGGGATCTCCTGGAACCCCAATACCCTGGGTACCTCAGTACCACATACAAGGGAATTATATGGGTGTACCAGTACGCCAATGTGAATTGGTAAATTTAGTCACTAGCCTGTTAGTGACAAATTTGGAAAGCAGAGAGAGCATAACCACTAAGGTTCTGGTGAGCAGAGCCTCAGTGAAAGGGTTAGGCACCACACAGGGAACACATATAGGCCACAAACGTATGAGCACTGGGGTCCTGGCTAGCAGGATCCCAGTGACACATTACAAACGTACTTACAACATAGGGTTTTCACTATGAGCACTGGGCCCTGGCTAGCAGGATCCCAGTGAGACAGTGAAAACACCCTGACATATACTCACAAACAGGCCAAAAGTGGGGGTAACAAGGCTAAAAAGAGGCTACTTTCCTACAGTCCCTCAATACTTGCAAGTGACTCTTGCTACCCAAACCTATTCTGGGTGCTGACCCCCGTGAGGAATGCCAGGACAGGGGCTGAGGAACATTATAATGAGGCAATGAGTGAACTAGACGGATCATCGAGAGGACCTCCGGCCTCCTGAAGGCCAGGTTCAGGTGCCTCCATCTGACAGGTGGATCCCTGTGCTACTCACCCGAGAAGGTCTGCCAGATAGTAGTGGCATGCTGCATGTTGCACAACCTGGCCCTCAGACACGTGTACCTTTTCTGCAGGAGGGAGAGACTAGAGATGCCCCTGTGGCAGCAGTAGACCCTGAGGACAGTGGGGATGAAGAGGCTGAGGATGAGGATGAGGACAACAGAACATCAGTTATCCGTCAATACTTCCAATGTCACACAGGTGAGACAGAGCAACTGCACATTCCTATGACTATTGGTGTATTTCTGTGTGGCTGTAGCATGATGGCATTAACTTCCTTTGCGTCTCCACTTACTGTCAACTATAGCTTGTCATTTTACAGATGTTGGTGATATAATTATGTACTGATGTGCTGACTACAGCCAGCTACAGGTCATTATGTCTATGCTCTCACAGTGTACAGTTCATTTTCAATAGATGTGACTGTTTCCATACATGCACATTTTCAATACATAAAATATTAGTAGTCAAGTTGTGTTCAAGCGTGTTTATTGTAGTACTAAGAAATTGCAGGAAAAGTGCAATGGAATGGGGTGATGATGGAGGAAAGTCCAGGTTATTGTTCCAGTTTGTTTGTAGCACAGGTCCAGTGTCCAAGTGGCCATAGGAAGGGGAGCAAAGGCAGTTCAAAGTGGATAAGGTGACAGTGTGGGACACCTGGGGGACAATCAGGAGAATCTCATTTCCTGGTGGTGGTCTTGGCAAGTGTCTCTGGCTTCTGTCTGGTTCACAGGGAACATTTGTGGGGTTGTTCACCTTCTGCAGGGGGAGGGGTGCTGGTAGCCTGTGGGTCCTGTGGTGGGGCCCCTGCCCACTAGCTGCAGTAGAGATGGAGGGCTGGTCAATGGACTGGCTAGTGATAGGGGCCCGCTGGTGTGCTGTTGCCTCCCTCGTGATGTTGCCAGCACTCCTTCTATGGAGATCAGGGTGGTGTTAATGGCCTGCAAGTCATCCCTGATCCCCTGATACTGTCCCTCCTGCAGACGCCTGTTCTCCTGCACATTGTCAAGGATCTGGCCCATCTTGTCCTGAGAATGTTGGTAGGCTCCCAGGATCTGGGAGAGGGCCTCCTTGAGAGTCGATTCCCTGTCTTGCCCTCCCCCGGGCGCACAGTAGGCCTCCCAGTGCCCCTGTTGTCCTGTGCCTGTGTCCCTTGAACGGTGTGCCCACTGCCACTGACCCAAGGTCCATGACTGTCTTGGGTATGAAGTGTGGACTGGCATCCCTGTACAGGTGGGCACACTGCTGATTGACGTGTCCTGGGGACGGAGGTGTGGGTACACTGGGTGGGTGCTGTGGTGTTGGATACTGATGGGGGAGGCTCTGTGGTGGACTCTGAGTAGGCTTGGGTGACCAGCTGTCTAGTGGTCCCTGATGGGCCAGGTAGGTCATCCATATCCAGAGTTACTGTCATCACTGGGGGCATCTTCTGTTGGGGGACTGGATAGTCATGGCACCTCCTCTCTGCTGACATTGGCTGGGGTACCTGTGGGGATGTAAGTGATGTATTATGCTTCATGTCATGTGACATTTTGTACATCACTGGCTTCCCCTCTACCGTTGGTGTTGCCCTGCAACCTTTTGCTAGTGTATGGTGATGTATTGTGTGATTGTTAGTTTCCCTATGCTGTGCATGCTTTTGTGATGGGTGTCCATGCAGGGTTGGGAGGTCTGTCCATGCAGTGGTATAGCATAAAGGGCTTGGCATTGTGGTTAGACTTATGTGTAGGTGCAGTATGTGGGATGGGTTGGAGTGATGGGAGTGAGGGTGAGGGGGGTGATGGCATGCAGGTATGGGGGTGATAACTGGTAAATATTGACTTACCAATATCACTGGAGTTGTCCTCCGGCTATTCCAGTGAGTCCCTCAGTATGCAGTTATGCCAATGCTTGCTCCTTCCCTGCTGTGAGCTAATTGGAAAGAGGTGGGTGTTCACCACTAGTCTTCTTTATGGCGAGCTGGTGCCTTGCTGCAATGGAACGTACCTTCCCCCGTAGGTCGTTCCACCTCTTCCTGATGTCGTCCCTTGTTCTTGGATGTTGTCCCACGGCGTTCTCCCTGTCCACGATTCTCTGCCATAGCTCCATCTTCCTGGCAATGGATATCTGCTGTACCTGTGCCCCAAACAGCTGTGGCTCTACACTGACAATTTCCTCCACCATGACCCTCAACTCCTCATCAGTGAAACGGAGGTGCCTTTGTGTGGACATGGGTGTTGTGTGGTGTGTGTTGGTGAGAGTATGTTGAGTAATGTGGTGGGGTGTGTGAAGTGGGGTGCGTGAGGGATGTATGGGTATAAGTGGTGTGTGTCTAGTTGTCTCTGTGCTGTTCGTCTCAGTCGCCTGGCAGTAATTGTTGTTTGTAAAGGGTTGTGGGTAATGCAGGTGTGTGTTTTTTAGTGGTGTGGGTGTGTGGATGTGGTATGTGTATGAGTGCCAGGTGTGTGTCTCTAGTATTGGCCAATGTGGTGGTGTTTTGTATGTGGGTGTCCATTCTGAGCGCGGCGGTATGTACCGCCAGTGGTTTACTACCATTGAATGTCCGCCATGGTGATTCATGGGTCATAGGGGGTCATTCTGACTCCCGCCGGGCGCGGTCACCGCGCGCCCGGCGTTAGCCGCCAAAATACCGTACCGCGGTCGGAAGACCGCGGCGGGTATTTTGAGTTTTCCCCTGGGCTGGCGGGCGGCCTTCAAAAGGCCGCCCGCCAGCCCAGGGGAAAACGACCTTCCCACCATGAAGCCGGCTCGTAATCGAGCCGGCGGAGTGGGAAGGTGCGACGGGTGCTACTGCACCCGTCACGTATTTCACTGTCTGCTATGCAGACAGTGAAATACAAGCGGGGCCCTCTTACGGGGGCCCCTGCAGTGCCCATGCCATTGGCATGGGCACTGCAGGGGCCCCCAGGGGCCCCGCGACACCCCCTACCGCCATCCTGTTCCTGGCGGCCGAACCGCCAGGAACAGGATGGCGGTAGGGGGTGTCAGAATCCCCAAGGCGGCGCAGCATGCTGCGCCGACTTGGAGGATTCTGACGGGCAGCGGAAAACCGGCAGGAGACCGCCGGTTTTCCTGCACTGACCGCGGCCAAAGCGCCGCGGTCAGAATGCCCTAAGGGGCACCGCCAGGCTGTTGGCGGTGCTCCCGTGGTCGGTGGCCCTGGCGGCCACCGGCCGCCACGGTCAGAATGACCCCCATAATGTGATGGGCGTTGTTTTGTTGGCGTAACGGTATGGGTGTTGGGACCGCCACTTTTCCACTGACCTTTGGGCTGGCAGATTTGTGTATGTGGCGGCTGTCACCACGGCAGTAAGCGGGATTTACCGCCAATTTCATAATGAGGGCCTATATGTTGAATTCCTGTCCTTTACTTGTGTTGGTGCACAATGTGCTGCCTTAAACCAATGCAGTGGCTTTATGCAAAGATGTCTGAGTTGTAGGCACGATTGATTTTATGCAGGAAGAGACAGCTTCCTGCCCAAAAACAATCCGCAGAGGCATTTTCTTCTTTCTAAGTGTACCTCCCCCAGTTTACCTTAGGGCTGATACTTAGACATCCTGACACTAGTTTGATCTATGTTGAAGCTGATGCATTAGATGTAGTTTTAGGAGCAGATGTTTTCCCTGAGAAATCCGTATACAGATCTACTACATCCTAAGAAAGAGATATTGGTTAATAAAGTAGCATTCACAGAATGGAGACATTATTTGTTTGTTTACACAGATAACTCCAATTTATTGTTCTTACAATTATCCAAAGCATAAACAGCTAGACAGATAAGGTGATTGTTATTTTCTCAAACTATAATTTTGTAATATCTTTCATAACAAGACAACAAACTCAGAAAGCGGACTCATTGCCTTGTAAAAATCATGACGTTTGCTAGAATCTGTTAGATCTGGCATCCTAGGCGTGGTATTCCTCCACCCAAACCTTTTGCCTTTACCACTCCTGTTTTTCTGATTTAGTTTTTGTTGGCATTAAGACTCTCTGCATTTTGCCACTTGATATCCAGTGGTAAAGTGCTTGTGTTCTCTCCCTGAAAAATGATAAATTGGCCTAAACCTGGTTGGCACAGTTAATGTACTGATATGTCCCCAGTATATACCACTGCATGTGCCCAGAGCCTTCAAATTAATTGAAACTAGTGATCCTGCAGCACTCTTGGTGTCACCCACTCCAGTAGCATTTTAAAACATGTCTCAGGCCAGCAATTGCAGGCTGTAGTGCATTTAAACTGCAATTTCAAATTGTCAAAGTAAACTTTAGGCCAGGCCGAAACCTTCTTCTTTAATACATATATGTCATCCCTGAGGTAAGAGGTAGACCCTGAAGGCCCATTTGGCAGGGGGCATTGTATTTAATAGGTAGAACATGTAAGCTTATGTTTTAAATGTCCTGGTTGTGAAAAACTCCTAAAGTCATTTTTCACTACTGTAAGGCCTACCTCTCACATTGACTAACACCGGAATACCTTATTATATTTAATTAGTGCTAACGTTTGATTGGGAGCAGGTAGAGATATCATGATACACCTCGAATGCATTGCATTTTAAAATCCTATTTAACTGAAAAGTCAGATTTTTTTTTAAACATATTTATTTATTGGTATTTCGGTTGATACATCAGAATAGTCATAGGATCCAAACATCCGGTATAGCCATACAAGTCGCATTATCATGAAAATTATTAAACATCTAGTCAGCACTACTATCGTTATACATGCCCCCCACACTACGGATTATTCCTCGTCATGTTCTGTGTATAGGTAAATTAATTGTAGTGTGGGCCATTAGTAGTTCCCTGTTCGGCGTGGTATATCCATGAGATTGTCTGTTTGTGCCCCGCTACAGTCAGCTCTAGGGTCTCAGGTACCTGCCTGCACTAATTGCACCAATTAACAAGCCAAACATACAATACAAACAATACAACACAACTGGCCCAGCTATACAAACCAATCCTCTTTGCCTGTAGGTGTGTCTGCGAGTGCACGGAGGCGGGCCGGGGGAAGGACTGGGGGGAAAGGGCGGGAAGGGGGGGAGTGGAGAGAGGCAGGGGGCTGTGTATAAGCACTCGTGGGGTTCCCAGGGGACCCACTGCAAAGTCAGATTTTAAGTTAATTCTGAAAATGCTACTTTTAGAAAGTTGCCATTTTCCTGTCCTATCCATTCTGCACCTCTACCAGTATCCTGACTCACATGACTGTGAATGACTCTGCTGTTGGACTTTGTGCATTCCTCCCAGTGACACAAAATAGAACTAGATATGGGCAGGATGGGCCATTTTGCCAGGATGGCTTGGCATTGAGCTGTTCCCTGCCCCACTAACACTTTATAGGGCTTACTTCCAGTACACACTAAGGAACATGACACTAACTTTATGTCACCACTGATTTCTTGGAGCCTTGACAGGGGAAGGGAACAATGTTTCTAAAACAGATGTGAGGGTAGGACAGGGTGATCCTCCACACACAAAGGCTGGCACTAGGTATATATAATGGATTCTCAGGACAACTCTTCAGTACACTACTAGACTTGTGGACATTACAGGAGAAGGACTGCCCTGCCACTTGAGGGCTGCCTTGCTGCTTCCAGAGGAGTACCCTGCTGCTTGAGGACTGCCTCACCCTGTGATGGAAGACTGGACCTGCTCCTTTTATCTCAGGCTAACCTGAGTTACTCCAAGGGTCAGTTGGCTGACCTACTGTCTGAGCTACAGGAATACAACAAGCTCCAGAGGCTTCCCTGCAACTTCCCAGCTACACTGGACCTGCCTTGGCCCAGCTGGCCTCTGCTGTTGCAGTGAATTCCTGATCCCCAAGAGGTGCCTCCCCAGGTGCTGGACCCTTGACTGGCATCATCTAAACTCTTACCGAGAAGAAAGTTGAAAACCTGATGTTCACACCAAGACTCTGCTTCCTGTGACGACCACCATTGTGAAGCTGCGTTGAACCTGACTCTTTGCGCTTTAGCGACTGACTGCGATGAGCCGCCATGCAAGATCAGCACTATAGAAATGACAACCCATAGTGACCACCAACGTGAAGCTCCAACAACAACTGTCTCATATGTGTGACGGGATCTTCATACTACAGTGACGACCATCAACAACGCTAGAGCTGCTCTCCACACTACATCCATGACCATCTGCAACACTCTCCCTGCTCCTCACAGCCTCCTCTAACATGAATGGAACTTTTCATGCTGGACTTTGTTAAGGTAACTTGTTCAGCATGACTAACATGGTCCCTGCATCCAGCAGCATTCCATTGCAGTTGGCCCGAACTTCTGACTTTTCCTAGGTCTAGTGCGACCAGATGACCACAATTGGTGCTTTTAGGCAATGCATATGCCTATAACTTTGAAAATGCAAGTCTCCTGTTCTACTAATTAGATTTTTGTCTTTCTAGTATATTTTTATTTATTGGAATGTATTCTATTTTTCTAAATTGGTTTGAGATTTTTCTTTTATTATGTTTTCACTTTATTACTGTTTGTGTGCTGCATAAATTCTTCACTCATTGCCTCTAAGTTAAGCCTGACTGCTCTTGTTCCAAGCCACTCAGAGAGTTAAGCCCAGGTTAATTTAGTGACTTTTGTGGTTCGCCCTGCCAAGGATTGTGGTTGTTGCCGGAGTAGGGCTTCCACCCCTCCTAACCAGCAACCCAGTTTCTTACTTCATTCATCTGTTGAAGAAAGAACTTAGGCCCTCATTACAACCCTGGCGGTCAGTGTTAAAGCTTCGGTAATACTGCCAACAGGCCGGCGGCAAAAAAAATGGAATCACGACTATGGCAGAAGCTGCCAACATAGACAGCCACTTTAACACTCCGACCGCCACGGCGGTAGAAACAAACACTGCAGCGGTAACCGCCAACAGACAGGCGGAGGACAAAGTACCACCCACCGTATCACAACAGGCCTATCCGCCACCTTTTCCGGGGCGGAACCAACGCTATCAGAAGCATGGTGGAAACAGTACACAGAAGGGAAACCACTCACCTCTCGACACCCAATGAGGAATCAGGACACCATGGAGCCCGAGCTACACCTACTGCCCATGCTGGTCTTCCTCCTGCTCTATCAGGAGCAGGACAGACGCCATTGACAACAACGGTGAGTACTGCACCTACTACACATGGGAGGGGGGAGGGAAAAGAGAGTGAGACACACACGCAACACTCAATACCCCCACCCCCACCCTCACCCACAACAAAATACACACAAATACATGCAGCAACATTACACATACACCCCTTCACCCCCTGGAAGAATGCAAGTACAAAATTAAATGATTGCAACGATTGTAATCAGGAAAAATCTGATAGTGAAAGTTCAAAATTCAGTATATACAAATATGTACACCAACTACACAAGTGCGGATAGTGTACCAATCATTGTCCGTGGACCAGTGGTCCCAAAATGCATGGGCGAAGCCCACACAAGATAACTGACTCGAAACGGAGAGAACACTGCAGAGGCATCAGATCGAAAATAAATAGGCACCTCAGGGGGAAGGGAAGGGGGGCACCTCAGCCAGATGAATGCACGACGCCACTGCTGCACGAGGGGGCTCCATGCCCATTGCTGTATCCTGGGGAGTGCAAAGCCACAGTCTCTCAATTATTTCCAGTGGGTTGTTTGCCCACTGCTTCATCCTGGGGAGTGCAAAGCCACAGTCTCTCAAGTCTTTACAGTGGGTGGTTTGCCCACTGCTTCATCCTGGGGAGTGCAAAGCCACAGTCTCTCAAGTGGATAACAGTCTCCACTGGTTCTGGAGGGGGCCTGGTGCCCAGAGTGCTTCATCCGGCCAAGGACTGAGGTAGTGGATGTCATTCTCCACTGGTTCTGGAGGGGGACTGGTGCCCAGAGTGCTTCATCCTGCCAAGGACTGAGGTAGTGGATGTCATTCTCCACTGGTTCTGGAGGGGGCATGGTGCCCAGAGTGCTTCATCCTGCCAAGGACTGAGGTAGTGGATGTGATTCTCCACTGGTTCTGGAGGGGGCATGGTGCCCAGAGTGCTCCACATGCAGTGTGGCCAGTCCCATTCCCTCACCTGGGTGTGTGTGCCACAAGATTGCCTAGGAACAGCCAGCATGATACACCATGGAGGCAGAGACATACCCCACACTGCTGCGGCTTTGCCTTTCACCTGCAGGTGCAAACAGTGATGGAAGTCATGCCTCATGGAAGCTGGGCAGGGTCCAGGAAGTCTCCTCCAGCCTCGGACAACTGACCACTGGGGATGGTAGCCATGTCAGCGGTGGTGCCACTGTCCAAGCACGTTGCGAGGCTGGTGGCGGTGCTCGCGGCGGTGTCTGTGGTGGCGGTGCTGGCAGTGGTGCATGTGTCAGTAGCTGTTGAGGGACACAGCAGGATGTCTCCTGCAGCCTCGGATGGCTGCCCAGTGGGGATGATGCTGGAGACTGTTGCTGAGGCAGCAGACGTGCAGGTGGCAGTGCTGGTGGCGGTGCAGGTGGCGGTGTCCACTACTGTACAGGTTGGTGTAGTGGTTGACAGAAGGGGTGTCTCTAGTCCCTCAGTCAGAGCCACGTGCACTGTCCTAACCTGCTCTTTGGCTTGTGTCCCTTCCCCACCTTTGATGTTGCCGCAGGTGTCTTGCCACTGTCCCCTTTTGGTTTGGAGGAGCCCTTGGTGGCTGGTAGGTGCGGCTTCTCCCTCCGGGATGTGGGCACCTTCTTCACCTTGGCAGATGGCAGAATGTCCTTGGCCTCGCTAGGTGGCACACTGGCAGCCCTGATGGGTGGCGCACTCGATGAGACAGCAGTTGCTGGCACCACTGTGCCTGGGGATTTGGTGGCTGAGGTGCTGGGCTGGGACCTGGAAAGCCTGGCCCTAGGGGAAGGCCGGGCTGGGGGGAGGTGAAGGGAAGAGGTCAAAGTTAGCCAGGAAAAGTTTTTTAGACACACTGGGACGGGAAGATGGAGGGGGTTTGGAAGTGGAGGAAGAGGTAGTGGTTGTAGGAGGTGTACGTTTGCTGAATTTGGGTGAAAGTGCATGGGCCGGAGGCTGTTGTGAGGTGGATGGCTGTTGGGTGGGTGTGTGCCTGCGTTTGTGTACTTTGGGAGGAGGGCTACCAGACATACTGGGAGAGGACACTGGGGATTTGTGAATGGTAGTGGGGTGGTGATTGCATGTGAACGGTGTGTGGTGATGGGCGTGCTGGTGATGGAGGTAGTAGCTGAGGATGTAGTGCAAGCAGGTGTGAGTGGAGACGTGACAGGGAGGTAGGAGGAGGAAGTGGAGGAGGGGAACACAATGGAGGCAGTGGATGTTGCTGTGTCTGCATGGGTATGGTGCTTGTGTGAGTGCCTGTGGGATGTGTGGTTCTTATGTTTGCCATGTCCACTCTTGTGTGTTGATGAGTGTGCATGCTGGTCTGATGGTGTGCTTGGGATAGGCTGAGGTACAGGGGATTGGGTCTGGGTGGAGGAAGTTGGAGGGGGGAGGCTGGACACAGGGACAATGGCTGCCATCAGTGCTGAGGCCAGAGCCTGAAATGCTCGCTGTTGGGCCGCCCGCCCAGAATGAATGCCCTCCAGGAATGCCTTTGTTTGTTGCAAATGCCTCTCAACACCCTCGATGGCATTCAAAATGGTAGATTGCCCAGAAGTGAGGGGTCTCAGGAGGTCAATAGCCTCCTCACTGAGGGCAGCAGGGCTGACAGGGGCAGGGCCTGAGGTGCCTGGGGCGAAGGAGATGCCCACCCTCCTGTGTGAGCGGGCATGGGACACACGCTGGGGGGCTGCTGGGAGGGCGGTGCTGGTAGGGGGGGTGGCGGCTGTACCTGTTGATGCGGTGGGCACAGAGGTGCCCGCCACTGCAAGGGAGCTCCCATCAGAGGAGGAGTTGCTGTCACTGGTGTATGCTCCTGTCCCCGTCGTGGAGCTCCCCTCGCCCTCCACCCCACTGGTGGCTTCAGACTCCGTTACTTCACCCTCCAGGGCCAAGTGGGTTGCAGCTCCCTCCTGCTCCGGTGCCACTGCTCCTACGCCAGATGATGCTTTAGCACACAAGAACAGGGAGACAAAACAAAAAAGGGGGAAAGACAGAAGAAAAACATATTCAGTGCATGCCACACCACTACCGTTGGCGGACACAACACACAGGGAGCAGCCCTCTGCACTACGCCATGCACTAACAGGTCCTAGCAAATTCACATGCCCATGGGGTACGAGGCCTAAGCCCAATTGCTGCACACCTGGAAGTCACAGGAGCCTGACTAGGTGTAGATGGCTATTACCACTAGTGGGGTTGGGGTGCCACAGAGCCTGCCTAACAAGGGACCTTGCCTACCAAGTTTGTCCTTGCCTAGGGGAACCCACTGCCCACCTCCCCCACCCAGACACCTTGTTATGCGCGCAGAGTCAGCTGAATGAGAGTATACTCACCCCCTTGTGGCTGCTGTGATGCCCTCAAGCGCCCATCCAACTCCGGATAGGCCACCGCCAGGATCTGGTACATCAGGGGGGGTCATAGTGCGACAGGCACCCCTTCCACGTTGGGAGGCCATCCCCAGCTGGGCCTCCGCCGTCTTCTTGCTCCAGTGGCACAGGTCCTCCCATCTTTTACGGCAGTGGGCGCTCCGTCTGTGGTATACCCCTAGGGTCTGGACATTCTTGGCGATGGCACACCAAATACCCTTCTTCTGGTGGGCGCTGACCTAGAGGAAAGGTACAAGAGGAAAGGTAATTACTCACCCGTCCGGACCGCCATACTCATTGCCCACCAGTTCCCACCCATGCCTTGACACACATACACTCACCATCCGCACATGCAGGCCTCAACCCCCGCCATGTATCTTCCATCCACATCACTCAAAACAGGCATTGCCCACGCAGCATGCTCACAGTGTACTCACCTGTTTGTCTTGAGGACCGTACAGTTGCGTGTACTGGGGGAGGACCCCATCCACTAGTTTCTCCAACTCCTCTGAAGTGAAGGCAGGGGCCCTTTCCCCAGACACTGTAGCCATTGTCGCTTCCAGATACAGGTCACAGCAGCATTTGCAGTGTAGGTCCTCTCCTGTTGAAGGTCAGGTATCAAGTGAGTGAACAGATAGAAAATGGCGGTCACGTCCGCGGCGGTGCGTACCGTTACCACCGGCGTACATCGTCATTGGCTCCAGGGACCCATAGAGCCCAAAGTTAACCAATGCTGAATTGTGCCGCGGTCTTTGACCGCCCACCGCGACGGTGTAGAACGCCAGCGCACTTAGCTCATTTCCCCTTGTCCCACCTTACAGGCCAGGGAGCCGCCATTTCAGGGGGCCACATGGAATGGATAAAAACTGCGTCACACCTATCTAGGCCGGTAATACAGACAGATACCGGCACATGGCGAATTACCAACGTTTCAGAAAATAACACATTGAGATACCTCAGTGTTGGATGACCCTCTGCTCGCTGTTCTCCTCCATAGGGCACGTCTGCTGGGGCAGGGGTTGAGATTGCGGCATCCTCCGGTGTACAAATCCCTGGTGGACCTGTCGACACATCATAATCACATACATACTTGATCCTGCAACAATCCTGGAACTGTGTGCCCAGTTGGAGCCAAACCTGATTTCAGGTAACCGCCATCCCACAGGAATCCCCCTCTAGTACAGGTTCTGTCTGTACTCCATTTCCTGGCCAGTGGGTCTTTTCAAACAACAGTGGCCATGGCATCAGGGATGTCCCAGCCAATGTTCTCTAACGTGTTGTCCAGAGTGTTGTCCGCCCTGCTGAAACACATATGCAGCTACATCGTTTTCCCTCAAGTGAAGGATTTGCCCACAGTGAAAGGTGACTTCTATGCCCTGGGACATATCCCCAACATCATTGGTGCCATTGATGGGACACATGTAGCATTTGTCCCCCCCCGAAGAAATGAACAGGTGTACAGAAACCGGAAAAGCTATCATTTGATGAATGTGCAGATGGTGTGTTTGGCAGACCAGTACATTTCCCATGTGAATGCCAAGTATCCTGGCTCAGTGCATGACGCTTACATTTTAAGGAATAACAGCATCCCTTATGTGATGGGGCAACTCCTGAGGCACCGTGTGTGGCTATTAGGTGAGGCCAAGGTCCCAACACAGTTGACATAGGTGTCTGGGTATGGGGTTGTCCCTAAGGGTTAGTATGTGTCTAACAGTTGTCCCTCGACATTTGCAGGTGACTCTGGTTACCCCAACCTGTCATGGCTACTGACCCCAGTGAGTAATCCCAGGACAAGGGCAGAGGAACGCTACAATGAGACACATGGGCGAACTAGGAGGATTATAGAATGCACCTTCGGCCTCCTGAAGGCCAGATTCCGGGGCCTCCATCTGACAGGCGGCTCCCTATACTACTCACCGAAGAAGGTGTGCCAGATAATCGTGGCCTGCTGTATCCTGCACAACCTGGCTCTTGCAACGCCAGGTGCCTTTTCTGCAGGAGGATGGGCCAGAGGGTGGTCTTGTGGCAGCTGTGGAGCCTGTGGACAGAGAAGAAGAGGAGGCAGAAGAAGAAGATGTCGACAACCGAAACAACATCACCATGCAATACTTCCAGTGAGACACAGGTAAGATATAACTGCTTCCCACATCTCATACTATTGTTGGAGGTAGCATAAGTCTGTCATTTTCACTCAGTGTATGGACCCTGACTTGCTACTTTGGCTTTCCATTTCACAGATCTGGGTCCCACTTTGTGCCGTCTGTTATGTTTACTGCTGGCCTACAGCTGTGTTACATTGGTATGTGAACAAGTACATTGACATTGCTATATTTTAGAGAGTTTGCATTACACATTTGTGAAAGCACAGACTGACTCCAGATTGTTTTCTGATTCAAGTGTGTTTATTTCTGTGCAAATAAGTGGAAAGGGTTGTAAAATGGGCTGGGGTGATGGTGGAGGAATGTCCATGGCAGAGTCCAGTCTATTTGTTTCACAGGTGCATTGTCCAATGGGGCATAGGAAGTGGAGCAATGGCAGTTTAAGGTGGACAGGGTGTCAAAGTGGGACAGAAGGGTGACATTCAGGGGGGGTCTTATTTCCTGGCGGGGGTCTTGGCAATGTTCTCTGTCTTGTTCCTGGATCTCAGGGACCGTTTGCGAGGTGGCTCTCCATCTGCAGGGTGTGGCGTGCTGGTGGCATGTTGTTCCTATGGTGGAGGGCTGTTCATCGTCCAGGCTAGTGTCAGGGGCCCCTTGGTGTGCCACTGTGTCCCTCCTGGTGTTGAGAAGGTCTGCCAGCACCCCTGCAATGGTGACCAGGGTGGTGTTGATGGACTTCAAGTCCTCCCTGATCCCCAGGTAGTGTTCCTCCTGCAGCCGCTGGGTCTCCTGAAACTTCGCCAGTACCGTGCCCATGGTCTCCTGGGAATGGTGGTAAGCTCCCATGATGTTGGAGAGTGCCTCGTGGAGTGTCGGTTCCCTGGGCCTGTCCTCCCCCTGTCACACAACAGTCCTCCCAGCTTCCCCGTTATCCTGTGCCTCTGTCCCCTGAACCGTGTGCCCACTGCCACTGCCCCCAGATCCCTGATCGTCCTGTGTTAGTGGGGTTGCCTGGGTTCCCTGTAGTGGTGGACACACTGTTGATTGACGAGTTCTGGGGGACAGAGGGATGGGCCCGCTGGGTGGGTGCTGTGGTGGTGTTTCCTGAGGGGGGAGGTTCAGTGTTGGTTTGTGACTGTGTCAGGGGAACCGACTGTCCTGAGGTCCCTGATGGGCCGGGCTGGTCATCTTGATCCAGGTGTGCAGAGATGCTGTCGTCACTGTGGGCCTCTTCTGTTGGGGGACTGGATATGTCTGGCACCTCCTGTCCGGTGACGTTGTGTAGGGGTTCTGTTGGGGTGTAAATGCATAGTTATTGTATCTGTGTATGCCATCTTGTGCAATGGGTGAGTTACCCTCTACTCCTGTGCTTGCATTATTGGCTTGGCCCTTGTGTGATTGGTGATTTTGGGGCATGAGTGAGTCTCTCTACTGGACATGCTTTGGTGATGGGAGTCCATGCATTGGTGTTACATGCAGGGCTTGTTTTTTTTTATGTATGGGTTGTGTTAATGGGGTATCTGTAGGTTGTTGGGGTGATGGGTGTGAGGGTGAGGGTGGGAGTATGTGATGGCATGCAGGTGGGGTGGGGAGGATAAAGTAGTAAAGATTTGCCTTACCAGAGTCCAGTCCTCCTGCTACTCCTGCGAGGCCTTCATGATGCATGATCGGCAAGACTTGCTCCTCCCATGTTGTTAGTTGTGGGGGCCCACCGCCAGTCCTCTGTACAGCAATCTGGTGACTGGATACCACAGAACTTACCTTCCTCTGTAGGTCGTTCTACCTCTTCCTGATGTCATCCTGTGTTCTTGGATGCTGTCCCACTGCGTTAACCCTGTCGACAATTCTGCGCCATAGCTCCATCTTCCTTGAAATGGATGTCTGCTGCACCTGTGATCTGAATAGCTGTGGCTCTAGCCGGACGATTTCCTCCACTATGACCCTGAGCTCCTCCTCAGAGAACTTGGGGTGTCTTTGAGGTGCCATGATGTGGTGTGGGTGATGTGTGAGGTGCTGTCTGTTGTGATGTGTGAAGGGATGTATTGGTGTGTGTTGTTTGAGGTGCCTGGATGTTGTATGAGTGATGGTGTTGTGTGGCTGTGGATGCTGGTGTTGTGTTAGGTAGTCTCTCTCTCTGGCCTTCTTTCAAATTTTTGGTTGTAAGGGTTTATGGGTGATGTGGGTGTGTGCTTTTTATTGCATTGGGTTTGTGGGTGTGGTGTGTGTATGTGTATCAGGTGTGCATATTTTGAATTGTCCAATGGTGTTTTGTTTTATTAGTGTGTGTGTATTTTGTGCGCGGCGGTGTGTACCGCCAATAGTTTACTGCGGTTGAAAGACTGCCGCGTTGATTCGTGGGTCGTGATACTGTGGGCGTATTCCTGTTGGTGTGACGGTGTAGGTTTTGGTATCGCCAGTTTATCACTGACCTTTGGTGTGGCGGACTTGTGTGGGTGTCTGTAAGTGGCGGACTCCGAGCTGTGTGTCGTAATACCTGTAGCGGAATTCCGCTGCCGCAACGGTATGTTGCCGGTCTTCTGCATGGCGGAAAGCGGGATTTACCGCCAGGGTTGTAATAAGGGCCTTAGTAATTAGATAACATTCATGAGTGTGTAAAAGACAATTTAACAAAAGTCAATCAAAAGAAGAAGGTACAGGTAAATAAAAAATGAAGAGTAGAACTTCGGTTTCAGATAGGAGATGCAGTTTGGACTTATTGGACATTTTCTCAATAAGTAAGTTGCCTACACTGGATGCTTTTGAAACAGACCACCAGAGACAATGAAAATCGACCCAGTTTGAATTTAAAAACCACTGGATCCAATTCAAGATTCTAAAATTGAATATAAATTGAATTGAATATGAATTGAATATGAGGTTCCAGGTATCATGGACTCATGACTAGTAAGAAAGAAAGTGCAATGTTTGATCAAATGGAAAGGTTATAGTGTAGAGAAAAACTTTTAGAAGCCAGCACAAAACGTTCACGCATCTCAGGTTATCAAGTAATTTCATAAATATAACCCTAAAAAACCTAAGGAAGAAGCTGAATAGGGGCTACTTTTATGAATGCACAATATAGCAGTATTAATTGCGATCGTATAAATGGAGAGTGAATTCAGAGTCGTGTCGCTTCCCAAAGCAGTTCGTGTTTAGCAGTTGTTGGAGGATCATACTGAAACCAGAGTTTTTTTTTCTTTCAGTTTTTTAATACATTTTATTTTTTATTTCAATTTACGCTTCATTCACAGTATATAATATACTTCACATCAAGACATTTGGCATGTTCATATAATGTAATCTATCTAAAACTAAGTAGTGTTTTGCCTATCAAATGGTATGTTTCAACTACTTACAGTTCAAGACTAATTAACTTAACATGTATCACTGTTGGTCGAGTCTATATATTTGTTCCGTAGTATGGTTTTCAAAAGTCTCTTGGGCTTGTCTTTGGGTGTGTCATTTAACAATATTTTTCCATCCTACCATTACAGTATACCATGTCTTCAAGTCATGTTTCTACTTTGGGAGCTCATTGCCACACACCACTTTCTTAATAGTAGGGCCATAGAGGCCAACCTGCATGCCATCTTTGGAACATTGTCTGTGAGCCCTAATAATGCCATTTCTTGAGTAGGTGTAATGTGTAGTATGATCTTTTCAGTTAGTGCCTTACATACATCTTTCTAATACTGGGTCATGGCACAGCAACCCCAAGCAGTTAATAAAAAAGTAGCTGTTATAGCTTTACATTTGTTTACAACAAACGAGACTAAAAGGAGTAAAACTTGTGATGCACTCTGGCATTTAATTTGCACTGTGTAACAACGTGAAATGTAATATCTTATGTCGATAAATGAACAGCATATCACTAACCTGCACACAACAGTGTTTCCAACTTTGTCTGGTATAGGTCTACCTAGGTCCATCTCCTGGGCCTGTCTGGATGTATGGGCTGGCATAACTATATAATTATTCAGATGCTCATTGTTTTACCCCCCTCCACTCTTTGATGACCTTTGTTAACATTCACATTTCTGGTGGGGCCTTGCAAATACTTAGAAATGTTGAGCAGGCAGCTGGCCTTAATCTGTGATAAAGAAGCAATGCTAGTGCTCTGTTTTCTCTTTTGCCTCTAAATTTGTATGACCTAGGGTCTTGGTCTGATTGGCCATTGAATAGGACGTGCCTCACGGAGCTCCCGTGCCCAGCAAAGGCAACGAAGACAATTATACTGTATGTAGCCAGACTTCACATCGCTGCAAAGTGGATGCCGATCCCCAAGATATTGAGGAACATACTGAGCGTCTGATTGTATCCGTCAGCTGGGAGAAGCAGGCGAGTGGACTAGGATCCTCCGAGGTGTCGAGCAGCCAAGATGGCAACCATCAGGCTGCCCTAAAACAAACCTGTGCGCTGCAGACGGTGATGGAATGTGGGCTGCAGAGGTTGGTGGCCCCCATGAGGGTAGCGGTGGGGTCGCATGCGGGGCACTGCGGAAACGGACAGTGAACCTACAGGTGAGGAACTGCCCTTCACCTGCCAGTGATCCACCGAGCAGCAAAGAAGGAGGCAACTTGGAAGATGTGAACTGTTCTGAGGAGACAGCCGGAAGTTGGCGGCTATTGCCCGGAAGTGCTGGGCGCCAGCTGGGACCCTGGCCAACATTAAGAAATACCTCATCAAACCCCATTGGGTCCCCTGCAACCATTGGCAGTCTGGAAGGAATGGGGGAGCCAGGAGAAGGAGTGCTAACGTACACTTGGCCGGAGACAGCCAGGAGCAAGGCCGGGAAGCCTCCACCGGCAGCTGGGGAAGCAAATTTATTGTTGGAGTGGACAGAGATGAACTGGTGATTTTTCCCCTTTCCCTCCTCCCCACCCTTTTTAGACTGGGAGAAGACAGGTGTGCTCTAAGGGGGATGAGTGAGTGCGGCCCAAAGGGTGGGAAGCCAGGGCAGGACTTGCTTGCGGGAACAGGCCTAACTACACCAGGACTCGAACTTCAATAACTATCTGAGCAGTGGCTAGGCCCATTGAAACATCAACATGCCTGTGGTGATGCAGGTGGGTGTGGCGCCTCTGGGGGGAACTATGGAAGCCAGGGGTCTCCCCTCCCACATCACTCAGCCACTTTGAAAGCAGAGATGGCATGCGGAGCTGGAGCTTGGATATACAGCTCCCAAACCCACTGAGAACACTGACCAAGTTGCTGTGGGAGTGATGGGGAAGACTCATGTGGTCAAGTGGGGGGGGGGGGGGGCGCAACAGACACACAGGCAAGCCTGCTGATGTCTGACCACACAGCAAAGGAGGGAGAAGTTGGTTCATTAGCTGCATACAGTTACTATCCTGGAAGCCATGAAAGACACAAATGTATCATTGGAAATGCAGATTGCCCCGTCCCTGAATGAGGTGGGGCTGCAAGTGAGTATCATAAAAAGCTGGTGGACCGCGTCAAGGAAATGGAGGATCAGTTGGCAAACGTCATGCAAACGCCATGCAGAAAGTCTGAGAACTCACATTGAAATACTCCACCATAAAGAAGGAAGTAAAGGCATTGGCCAACCAACTAGAAGATGCAGAGGGTAGATCCCATCGCCACAAGGTCAGACTGGTTAGAGTTTTGGAGAAAGTTTAAGGCCCAAATGTGGAGCTATTTGTGGAGGAGTGCCAGAAAAAACTGCCACATAGGGTCCTCACTCACAATTCTATTCTATTCAGTGGAGTGAACATTCAGAGTCCCAGCACGCCCTCTGCCACCTGGGGCAGCCTCATGTTGTTCATAGCCCGTCTGGTGAACTTCAGAGTCATGGATGTTATTTTACAGGTGGCGAGGAAACATGGACCCTGGTTAATTCACAGCCAGGAGGCAAATTTGCCCAGACTATACGAGCCTGGTTTGGAGGTGCGTTTGTGCGGGTCAAAAGGGTGCTGCAACAGATAGGCCTCAAATATGAGCTTCTCTCCCCAGCAAACCTGTGGATTGTCTATGAGAATTAGGTCCACTTCATGTCATGGGTGAAGGAGGCCTGGTCCTGGCTAGAACACCTGGGTTTGCGGTCCGGCACAGAAAGATGCTGAAGGGAAGCAGGAATCATTGAGGAAAATCAATGCCAAATGTACCACAGCCTCCCCGAAGAAGGAAAAAATGAAGGCAGCTCAAGAGAAGATGGTGCAGGAAGTTAAGAACTGTAGGATGTATGCAACAATAACAAGTGGAGGACGCTGGTCTTCGAGGAGGGCAGTGAGTCAGACCGGATGGAGACGGAACAGGACACGGAGGATGAGGGCTTGCCGGTAGTCACTCCCATGATGACTGAACATTTGGGATAGGGGCTTTGATCACCGCCCCCATGCTTGATTTCCTAACAGACTTTGGGATGCGGTAGGGGGAGTATAATGCCCAACGTCCCCGCTGGTTGCAAGGGTGACAGCTCAATCTGGTTGCAGAAATTAAGAGGCAGGAAGCAAAGCCTATGGACTGTCCTGTAAGTGACTCCTCAGGTTGATTCCCAAGGATAGAAGCAAGGTATGTTGTTATCATGTTATTCTTTGGGGATCAGATGTACCTTGAATGAGGGTGGTGGTTAGTTTTAGTACCACAGCTAGGTAGGGTAGGACGGGAGGTCGTTTTAGGGGTGCACTTTAGCATATTGAGGCACCAAGGTACAAAGGGAATCATGGCCATGCACACTTGGAGATAAGATATGTTGAGGGAGAGGAATTTACACAGCCACCATGACTCAAACACAGGTATTGACATTGTTAACCAGGAATGTCAATGGGCTAGGAATTAAAGTAAAGCAAGGTCTGGTAGCTAAGGCCCTTGGAAGGCACTTGACAGATATTGTGTTCCTGCAGGAAACACAACTCATTGGTGGGAAGCATTGCTACATGGGGAAGGATAAATACAAATTGGCCTGCTATTCGCAGTACACATCAGGATCAAGGGGTATGATCCTTCTTAAGAGGACCTTCCCATTCCATGTGCCCTGCACCTGGACAGACAGTAATGTGTCTTATGTGGCATTACTATGAGAGTGTGAAGGGGAGAGTATAGTGATGATTAATGTATATAATCCACCTAGTCTTCAGTCTGAAACACTCTTTAGGGTAAGGAATGTCTTAATGGAAGCCCCCGGCACTCACAATTATGGGTGGGAATTTTACCCTTGCGTTGAATAGTCAATTGGACAGAGTGAGCAAGAGGACAGAAGGGGAGGTGACCTGAGGGAACTTAGAGGGATTCACACAGGCAATGGGGGTCTGTGATGTCTGGAGAGGTCTTCACAGGTGTGAGAGGGGTTACTCCTACTATTCAAATGCACCCAACATGCACTCTAGACTTGATTACTTTTTCACCCCCATTTTCTCCTTAAATAGTTTCACAGAGGTAGAATACTTGGCCAAGGGGATTAGTGATCATTCGTCATTGCGAATGGCTGTGACTCCAGGTGAAAGTAAGGGTAGGGG
Source organism: Pleurodeles waltl (assembly GCF_031143425.1). Taxonomy (NCBI): domain Eukaryota; kingdom Metazoa; phylum Chordata; class Amphibia; order Caudata; family Salamandridae; genus Pleurodeles; species Pleurodeles waltl. The sequence goes on along the minus strand of NC_090448.1, from coordinate 690,493,953 downwards.
GGCCTGGAAGATGGAGATTTGGCATCTCTTAAGCAGGAAGGAGGTCAACTGAGTAGACAAGGGCACTGAGCTCTACTTCAAGGAGAACAAGGGAACAGTGTAGAGTCCGATGATGCTGTGAGAAGTGTATAAAGCTACAATCTGGGAAGTGATTATTATAGGAGAGATAAGTGACAGGAGGGAAAGTCTCAGTAGTATTAAGACATTGGAAGGGGAACTGACACAGCTAGGGAGAGAATATGCTATCTCCCCTATGCCCCACTTGAAAACAGACATGGACTTGACAAGTGCCGAGGACCTGAATGCTGCTAGACATGAGGTTAAAACAACTTACCTGCAAAACAGAAATGTATATATGAAACTGATAATAGAACAGGCAAATTATTGATGTGGATATGTTGTAAGGAAATGAAAGCACGCGCATAGCAGAGGTCTTTGTGGGCTATATGTAATCGTTCTACAGCACACATCTGCAGGTCACTGAAGAAGAGGTACTGGCCTATGTTGACGACTGTCCAGTGAGACGTCTTGAACCACAAAAGGTGAGAGATCTAGAGGTGGATATTTCAGTAGAGGAAATGTCACTGTTCATGAGGCAGATGCAGTGGGAAAGGCTACCAGCTGATGTCTTTGCTCAATGCTGATATTAACCGGTACGGTGCCTTGGACGAAGTGATCTCGTCCAAGACACCGGTTCCCTGGTGCCTTGGACGAGATCACCTCGTCCTGCACCCGGGAAATGGGGGGAGCGATAGTGCTCCCCCCATGGGCCCCCCACCACACCCCCGGTCGTGGATGGAAGGGGCATCCCTTCCCCTTCCACCCCCGACCCCACCACCCCCGTGACGTCACCGCACATCACATGCTGAGAATCACAGAGGCCTCCTCCCATTGCGCGATCGGAAGAGAAATGCAAAGCATTTCTCTTCCGATCACGTGGAGGAGGCCGGAGAGGCTTCAAAGTAAAGCAATCCGGCTTTTGAAACGCCCACTAGACACCAGGGATTTATTTATTGTTATGAAACTGGCATGAGGGAGCGACCCCTTGGGCAGGGGTCGCTCTCAGGCGGGGCATTTTTTTAAAGGCCTTTTCTGCCCCTCCTGGGAGCAGATCGGCCTATTATTAGGCCGATCTGCCCCCAGGGGGGGCAGAAACCTCTGGGCACCAGGGATCATTTTTTTGTTGTTTTTGTTTTTGTTTTTAGAGGTGGGGAACAACGCCTTAGGCAAGGGTCGCTCCCCTATGGGACAAATTATATTTAGGCCATTTCTACCCCCCCTTGGGGGCAGATTGGCCTAATTTTATGAGGCCGATCTGCCCCCAAGGGGGACAGAAACCACTAGACACCAAGGAGTTTTTTTTTTCTTCGTGAATTTCACGCAAGGGGAGCGACCCCTTAGACAAGGGTCGTTCCCCTGGGGGGCAAATTTTTTTAGGCCATTTCTGTCCCCCTGGGGGGCAGATCAGCCTATTTTAACTAGGCCGATCTGCCCCCAAGGGGGGCGGAAACCACTAGGCACCGGGGATTTTTTGCTTTTTTTTTTGTTTTACAGATGGTGAGCGACCCCTTAGGCAAGGGTCGCTCCCCTGGAGGGGAAAATTGTATTTAGGCCATTTCTGCCGCCTTCGGGGGCAGCTCGGCCAATTTGGGGGGCAGAAACAACTAGGCACCGGGGCTTTTTTTTTGCGCCAATGTCACGCAACGGGAGCGACCCCGTAGGCAAGGGTCGCTCCCGGGGAGGGGTTACGGGGGTGGGGGGCTTAATTTATTTTAGGCCATTTCTGCCCCCCCCGGGGGGCAGATCGGCCTATTGTTATTAGGCCGATCTGCCCCTAGGGGGGGCAGAAACCTCTAGGTGCCAGGGCTAATTTTTTTAGAGATGGGGAGCGACCCATTAGGCAAGGGTCGTTCCCCTGGGAGGCAAATTGTATTTAGACCATTTCTGCCCCCCTTGGGGGCAGATCGGCCAATTTTAGGTCAAGTAGGCACTGGGGATTTTTTTTTTTGCGCGAATGTCACGCAAGGGGAGCGACCCCGTAGGCAAGGCTCGCTCCCGGGGAGGCTTGTGGGGCAAATTTATTTTAGGCCATTTCTGCCCCCCCCGGGGGCAGATCGCCCTTTTGTTATTAGGCCGATCTGCCCCCAGGGGGGGCAGAAACCTCTAGGCACCAGGGCTAATTTTTTTGGGGTGTTTTTTTTTTTTTAGAGATGGGGAGCGACCCATTAGGCAAGGATCGCTCCCCTGGGGGGCAAATTGTATAATCGGCCAATCTGCCCTCATGGGGGCAGAAACCACTTAGGCACCAGGGATTGGTGTGTGTGTATGCGTGTGTTTTCTTTAGGGAGGCAGACCCTTGGGTAAGGGTCGCTCACCATGGGAGCACATTACTGTTGGCCATATCTGCCCCCCATTGGGGGCAGATGGGCCTATTTTTGGAAGGGCCATCAGCCCCACGGGGGGCAGAAAGCCCACCAGATGCCAAGGAAGTTTTTTTTCCAAAAATAATGGCCATACCCCCACCCCAAATAAATGGGGCCAAAGTTGTTCTGCCCACTAGTGGGCAGATGGGGCAATTGCCCCTGATCCACACCCCGGGGGGTAGAAAGTCTACTAGATGCCAGGGAATAAAAAATAAATAAAAAAATATTGGGGTGGTAGCTACCAACCAGTATGGGCCTGGTTACGCCCCCACCTCAACTGAAGGGGGTAACAGTCTTTCAGCTCTCCCCCGCACTCTAAAACATCTTATCCCACAGCAAGCAAGAAGGCATTTGATTTTTTTGGGTTTTAGTTTTACATTTGGGCCATGAGAACTTGGCTTACTCTCAAAATCGTCCCACTTGGAATGGTGAGGGCTGCACTTTATGGACTTTGGGACGCTGCCATGTAGAAAAATCCACAAGACCTAGACACATCTGAAAACTAAACCTCTGGGTGATTCCAGACTGGTGTGTTTCACATGCAGCCCGCACGATTTTTGTACCCACAATCCCCTGCAAACCTCCAACTTTGCTGGAAATCACACATTTTTCCCACGTTTTTGTGATGGAACCTTCCGGAATCTGCAGAAATCCACAAAATTCCTACCACCCAGCATTGTCTCATCTATACCGATAAACATTCTGCTGCACTTGTCAGGCTAAAAATATTTTTTTGCAAACTGACCTTTTGGACCCCCTTTGTTCCCCCTCAATATCGACATGTTTTTGGCTCTTCCCTTTTACAAGCACTAGGCCCACCTGCACAAATGGGGTATCATTTTTACCGGGAGACTGAGGGGAACATTAGGTGGTATGAAATGTGTCCCAGTGCGGTGATCCCACACAGAAATGTGGGAAAAATTTGATTTTTTAGCTACATTTGAGGTTTGCTAAGGATTCTGGGTAAGAAAACATTGGGGGTCACACCTCACTGGACTCCTTCGGGTGTCTAGTTTTCAGAAATTTCTGGGTTTGGTAGGTTTCCATAGAAGGCTGCTGAGCCCAGGACCAAAAACGCAGGCGCCACCCTGCAAAAACAGATAGTTTTGTATTTGATAATTTTAAAGTTTTAAAGTTTCACGTTGTGTTTTGAGCCATTTCCTTTTGTGGGCGCTAGGCCTACCCACACAAGTGAGGTACCATTTTTATCGGGAGACTTGGGGGAACGCTGGGTGGAAGGAAATTTGTGGGTCCTCTCAGATTCCAGAACTTTCTTTCACCAAAATGTGAGGAAATGTGTTTTTTTAGCCAAATTTGGAGGTTTGCAAAGGATTCTGGGCAACAGAACCTGGTCAAAGCCCCACAAGTCACCCCATTTTGGATTCCCCTACGTCTCTAGTTTTCAAAAATGCACCTCTGTTTCATTTTTATCGGGAGACTTGGGGGAACATAGAATAAGAAAACAAGTGTTATTGCCCTGTGTCTTTCTCTACATTTTTTCCTTCCAAATATAAGAGGGTGTGTTAAAAAGACGTCTATTTGAGAAATGCCCTGTAATTCACATGCTAGTATGGGCACCCCGGAATTCAGAGATGTGCAAATAACCACTGCTCCTCAACACCTTATCTTGTGCCCATTTTGGAAATAAAAAGGTTTTCTGGATAGCTATTTTTCACTCTTTATATTTCAACAAATTAATTGCTGTATACTCTGTATAGAATGAAAACCCACTGCAGGGTGCAGCTCATTTATTGGCTCTTGGTACCTAGGGTTCATGATGAACCTACAAGCCCCCGCAACCAGAAGAGTCCAGCAGACGTAACGGTAATTTGCTTTAAAAAATCTGACATTGCAGGAAAAAGTTACAGAGTAAAACGTGGAGAAAAATTGCTGTTTTTCACCTCAATTTCAATATTTTGTGTTTCAGTTGTTATTTTCTGGAGAAAACCCTTGTAGGATCTACACAAATTACCCCTTGCTGAATGCAAAATGTTGTCTACTTTTCAGAAATGTTTAGGTTTCTGGGATCCAGCATTAGTTTCATGCTCATTTCTGTCACTGACTGGAAGGAGGCTGAAAGCACTAAAAATCGTTAAAATGGGTATGTCCCAGTAAAATGCCAAAATTGTGTTGAAAAATTGGGTTTTCTGATTCAAGTCAGCCTGTTTCTGAAAGCTGGAAAGCTGGTGATTTTAGCACCGCAAACCCTTTGTTGATGCCATTTTCAGGGAAAAAAACACAAGCCTTCTTCTGCAGCCTCTTTTTCCCATTTTTTGGAGAAAAACAAAATTTTCACTGTATTTTGGCTAATTTCTTGGCCTCCTTCAGGGGAACCCACAAAGTCTGGGTACCTGTAGAATCCCTAGGATGTTGGGAAAAAAAGGACGCAAATTTGGCATGGGTAGCTTATGTGGACAAAAAGTTATGAGGGCCTAAGCGAGAACTATTCCAAATAGGCAAAAAAAGGCCTGGCACAGGAGGGGGAAAAGGCCTGGCAGCGAAAGGGTTAAAATACTAGCAAATGTCCTGACAACACAGCTGTGGGTGATAGTCACTGATTTAGTGCACCCAGACTAAGCTGGGTTTACTCCTGGTTGGGTGACCAGACTGAACCAAAGGAGACTGCATAACAATGTGGACGCAGCAGAGACCTCGAATGAGGACCAAATTATTGCCTAACTTGATGCTAATAAGGCCTTTGACTCTGTGGAATGGACATATCTCTTTGAGATCCTGGTCAAAGTGGGGTTTGGTCCAAAATAAATTAAATTGGTCAAACTGCTTTATGATAGGCAGAAGGTAAATGGCCACACCTCCCAGGGGTTTCTGGTACAAGAGAGGCACAAGACAGGGATGCCCACTATTACCAATGCTGTTTGTGCTGGCAATAGAGGCACTGACAGCATGGGTGCAGATAGATGCACAGATATGGAGTTGACCAAGCGGCACTGGCAGGGATGAGTGTATATCATTATATTCATATGATATTCTGTTATACTTAACGAAACCGGACCCAACACTGTCCCACTTATGGGACAACTTCTGCATATTTGGTAACCATACCGTATTTACCACAAACTGGGAGAAGTCCCACCTGTTCCTAATAGGCAATTGGGAATGAATTTATCATAACATCATGCTCAAACTAACAATCCCTTACAGTAGATACCATTATCCCCGCCCTTCTCCCCTGGGTCACCTTCTCTCCTCGTTACCTAGCGGCAGTAACTACTTTGGAAGTCCATGTGCTTTCGGCATGTGCCCTTATTCCCTTCTTGGTTGCCTGCATGCGGCCAGGGCATTCGCACAAACCCACAATAAGTCTGCAGATGCCTTCGATCCGTAGTTAATCTTCTCCCACTCATCCCCTCCATATTTTCTTAACATTTTTGCAAAAACCTCAGACTTTATAAATTATCTTTTCTCGCGCATAGCAAGTGTTTATTTCTCTTTCTCAGTCCCACACTTTCGGTGTCATTGAGGAGACCCATTTAAGTGCTATTTCCCATTTAGCCAGGAGGAAGCCCAGGTTAAAAAGGAGTTTTTGATAAGGGGTAGCATCTATCTCACTTCGAATCCTTAGCAATACTAGCTGTAGCCCGGGCTCCATAAGTGTCCTAATTGCTCCCTCTAGGCTCTGCACAATCTCTGCCCCGAATTGGTGAAGTTGCGGGCAGTCCCACAGTGTGTGGCAGAATGTGTGCCTTTGTCCACATCCTTGTAGACACCTCTTGTCAGTAGTTTTCTCCATTTTACAGAGGAGAGCCCTAATGTAATATACTCTATGTAGTATTTTAAGTTGTATCAGGTGATAACGTGCCCTCATTGCCGCTGCTGTTGGGAACTACAAGGGCTCTTCCAAATCCTTGTCCTATATTATTCCGACTTCCCCTTGCCATCAAAGTTTTAAGTGTCCTAGGTCTCCTTGTGTGTTTTTGCAGAATTTGGCATGTGACCGACGTTGCCTTAGTGGTCATATGGCCATCCATCAGACTTTTCTCTAAGGAGGAGGCCTCCATCGTGTCCTCGTCCTGTGACACTACTGCTCTCAGTGTGTGATGCAATTGGAGGTATTTAAAAACTTGTGTGGTTGACATAGTATATTTTTCCCTAAGATAGTCAAAAGGAACAATACAGTTTGTGTCCCATGCCTCAGCTACGGTGGAAAAACCAATAGTGTCCAAATTTTGGTAATCCCGGTAATCTTGTTACTACGTCAAGCTTTGTGCCCAGCCATAAAGGGTTTTTCGGTGTAAACCACCTGTACCATCCAATTTCTCTATTCAAAGAAGGCAAGGTAGAAAGTACCGTAAATGTTGTCAGAGGGCCATCTGTCAACCATTTACCTCTGTACAGTACATGTATGTACCCTTTTTTCAACCATCAATAATTACACTAGGCTGCACTGCTTCATAATACTTTTGCATATTCTGAAGTGCGATGCCTCCTGCATATGTCAAGCATTGGAGGGTAGACAGTGCTATCCTTGGTGTGCCTCCTTGCTAGAGTAGGGTTCTCAGGGATGCATTTATGGCCTGAAAGAACGTCTTAGTTATGAAATAAGGGCTATTTTGGAGTATGTATATAAATCTACCTATGGCAATCATTTAAAAAATTGATGCTTGTCCCATCAAGGAGAGTGGTAGTGTCTTCCAATGTTTTGGGTCTGTCTCCAGCCTCTGAAGTAGCGGAACCGGGTTGTACTTGTAGTGGAATTTGTCTCCCATAGAGCGCCACAGTCCCAGATATTTAAAGTGACAATGTTCGATCTTTAGGGTTATGGGGAGTCATGAGTCCAGCTTACATGTACCCATTGGGAATATCAATGACTTTTCTAAATTAATTTTGACCCTGAGTACCTCCCATGGATCTCACATATTTCCTCCAGTGTTGCCAGGAATTGGTCAGGGTTTGCAAACTACAACAAGATGTCATTTGCATATAGTGATAGATGGTCTTCCCTTGTGGAGCCCCCTTTCCAGCCCCCTTTTTGGGCATCAATCCACACCAATCCAATGAGCGGTTCCATAGCCCATACAAACAGCATTGGCGATAGAGGGTAACATTGCCTCATTCTTCTCTGTATCGAAAATTCTGGGGAGACAATTGTAGGAAAGTACCATCTTGCCTGGCATGTTACCCCCATATTTCACTGTATATACGTTGTTTTAGTCTATGTGTCACTGGGACCCTGTCAGACAGGGCCCCAGTGCTCATAAGTATGTGCCCTCCCTGTATGTGTTCCCTGTGTGATGACTAACTGTCTCACTGAGGCTCTGCTAACCAGAACCTCAGTGGTTATGCTGCCTCTGCTTTCCAAATTGTCACTAACAGGCTAGTGACCAATTTCACCAATTCACATTGGCATACTGGTACACCCATATAATTCCCTAGTATATGGTACTGAGGTACCCAGGGTATTGGGGTTCCAGGAGATCCCTATGGGCTGCAGCATTTCATTTTCCACCTATAGGGAGATCTGACTATTCTTATACAGGCCTGCCAGTGCAGCCTGAGTGAAATAACGTCCACGTTATTTCACAGCCATTTACCACTGCACTTAAGTAACTTATAAGTCACCTATATGTCTAACCTTCACCTGGTGAAGGTTGGATGCAAAGTTACTTAGTGTGTGGGCACCCTGGCACTAGCCAAGGTGCCCCCACATTGTTCAGGGCAAATTCCCCGGACTTTGTGAGTGCGGGGACACCATTACACGTGTGCACTATACATAGGTCACTACCTATGTATAGCGTCACAATGGTAACTCCGAACATGGCCATGTAACATGTCTAAGATCATGGAATTGTCACCCCAGTCCAATTCCATGATCCCCCGGATCTCTAGCACAGAACCCGGGTACTGCCGAACTGCCTTTCCGGGGTCTCCACTGCAGCTGCTGCTGCCAACCCCTCAGACAGGTTTCTGCCCCTCCTAGGGTCCAGGCAGCCCTGGCCCAGGAAGGCAGAACAAAGGATTTCCTCTGAGAGAGGGTGTAACATTCTCTCCCTTTGGAAATAGGTGTGAAGGCTGGGGAGGAGTAGCCTCCCCCAGCCTCTGGAAATGCTTTGATGGGCACAGATGGTGCCCATCTCTGCATAAGCCAGTCTACACCGGTTCAGGGATCCCCCAGCCCTGCTCTGGCGCGAAACTGGACAAAGGAAAGGGGAGTGACCCTTCCCCTGACCTGCACCTCCCAGGGGAGGTGTCCAGAGCTCCTCCAGTGTGCCCCAGACCTCTGCCATCTTGGAAACAGAGGTGTTGCTGGCACACTGGACTGCTCTAAGTGGCCAGTGCCAGCAGGTGACGCCAGAGACTCCTTCTGATAGGCTCTTACCTCTCTTAGTAGCCAATCCTCCTTCCTAGGTAGCCAAACCTCCTTTTCTGGCTATTTAGGGTCTCTGCTTTGGGGAATTCTTCAGATAACGAATGCAAGAGCTCACCAGAGTTCCTCTGCATCTCCCTCTTCACCTTCTGCCAAAGGATCGACTGCTAACTGCTCAGGATGCCTTCAAAACCGCAACAAAGTAGCCAGACGACTACTAGCAACCTCGTATCGCTTCAGCCTGCTGGCTTTCTCGACTGTTTCCAGGTGGTGCATGCTCTGGGGGTAGCCTGCCTCCTTCTTGCACCAGGAGCTCTGAAGAAATCTCCCGTGGGTCGACGGAATCTTCCCCCTGCAACCACTGGCAACAAAAGACTGCATCACCGGTTCTCTGGGTCCCCTCTCAGCACGACAAGCGTGATCCCTGGAACTCAGCAACTCTGTCCAAGTGACTCCCACAGTCCAGTGACTCTTCAGTCCAAGTTTGGTGGAAGTAAGTCCTTGCCTTCCCACGCTAGACTGCATTGCTGGGTACCGCGTGATGTGCAGCTGCTCCGGCTCCTGTGCACTCTTCCAGGATTTCCTTCGTGCACAGCCAAGCCTGGGTCCCTGACACTCTAACCTGCAGTGCACAACCTTCTGAGTTGTTCTCCGGCATCGTGGGACTCCCTTTTGTGACTTTGCGTGGACTCCGGTTCACTCTTCTTCCAAGTGCCTGTTCAGGTACTTCTGTGGGTGCTGCCTGCTTCTGGGAGGGCTCTTTGACTTGCTGGGCGCCCCCTCTGTCTCCTCATACAAGTGGGACATCCTGATCCCTCCTGGGCCACAGCAGCATCCAAAAACCCTAACCACAACCCTGGCAGCTAGCAAGGCTTGTTTGCGGTCTTTCTGCGTGGGAACGCCTCTGCAAGCTTCTTCATGACGTGGGACATCTATTCTCCAAAGGAGAAGTTCCTACTCCTCTTCGTTCTTGCAAAACACCAAGCTTCTTCCATCCGGTGGCAGCTTCCTTGCACCCTCAGCTGGCATTTCCTGGGCTCCTGCCAACTCTCAACACTGTCGCGACTCTTGGACTTGGTCCCCTTGTCTTACAGGTACTCAGGTCCGGAAATCCACTATTGTTGCATTGCTGGTGTTGGTTTTCCTTGCAGAATCCCCCTATCACTACTTCTGTGCTCTCTGGGGGTTGTAGGTGCACTTTACACCTACCTTACAGGGTCTTGGGGTGGGCTATTTTTCTAACCCTCACTGTTTTCTTACAGTCCCAGCGACCCTCTACAAGCTCACATAGGTTTGGGGTCCATTCGTGGTTCGCATTCCACTTTTGGAGTATATGGTTTGTGTTGCCCCTATACCTATGTGCTCCTATTGCAATCTATTGTAACTTTACACTGCTTGCATTACTTTTCTTGCTATAACCTGCATAATTTTGGTTTGTATACATATATATTGTGTATATTTCTCATCCTCATACTGAGGGTACTCACTGAGATACTTTTGGCATATTGTCATAAAAATAAAGTACCTTTATTTTTAGTATATCTGTGTATTGTGTTTTCTTATGATATTGTGCATATGACACCAGTGGTATAGCAGGAGCTTTACATGTCTCCTAGTTCAGCCTAAGCTGCTTTGCCATAGCTACCTTCTATCAGCCTTAGATGCTAGAAACACCTCTTCTACACTAATAAGGGATAACTGGACCTGGCACAAGGTGTAAGTACCTCTGGTACCCACTACAAGCCAGGCCAGCCTCCTACAATAATACTGTTCACTTTCAGCCTCACTCTAAGATTAGAGTTTAATAGGTGCACCCAGGCTAAGAATTTCAGCCCAAAGCCCATTTTCTCCAGGATTGCATACATGAATGGCCATTCCCTCGAATCAAAAGCCTTATAGGCTGTGAGGAAGACCACAGCCTTCACTCCTTTTGACCCTGCTAAGTTATTATGTAGCCTGCAAAGATAGAATGTTGTTGCCCTGTGGGGCATAAACTCATTTTGGTCCGGGTTGACCAGGTCCAGTATCGCTTTCTTCACTCTGTTGGCCAGGGCCTTAGCTAGAATTTTGTTTTTTATTTTTAGTAGGGAGATAGATCGATATAAGTCCCATTTATCCACTGGTTTCCTTGTTTGGGTTTTGATATCACTGTTGCCATTCTTAAATCTCTGGGGATTTCACACTTCCTGTGAGCCTCCACATTTAGCTTATGTAGTAGGGGGGGGGGGGTCGCAATTTTGGTGGACAATTTGTTAAGGAGTTCTGCTGGAAGACCACTTGGGCCCGGAACATTCCTGGCCTGCAGCTGAGAGAGCACAATACTTACTTGTGAGAAAGTGCCGTCCAGCCTCCTACATTACTTCACTCTCAGTCAGATCTGCATCCAGGTTCAGCACTTTCTGGCACTCCAGTATCCTGCATGGGCAGTCTCAGAAAAAGGCATGCTGATCTGACTCCTGGGCTGGCATCTTCCTCACACAGAAATCATCCATGCATTTCACCATTACTTCAGCTATTGTTTTGCTGCCAGTGACCCTCTCTCTTGTGGGGACAAGAAGTGTTCTAATGCGTATTCTGCTTGAGCCCTAGTTGGAAGCCATGCTAAAAGCTTACCCGCCTTATCTGCCTATTGATGTATCTTTCTTTGTTGGGTTCTGTGTGTTTGCCTAATGTCATTAGTCAGCAGGGCTTGATATTCTTCTGTTTTCTGAACTATCTTTTGTGTCAGTTCTTCTGTAGAGTTTGAGCTTATGCATCCTCTAGTACCTAGGGTTCCCTTTCCGTCTCTTCACAATCCTGCAGTCTCTGTATTTTATCCCCTACCTCACCTGAAATTATCTTCCTGCTTATAGTGACTTTACAGGCCTCCAATAGGGTAGCCTATATGTGATTAATTAACTGTCAGGTTGCCATTCGTCATTCCCCTTTCCCCTTCAGAGTTGGTGTTTGTAATGCAATTGTCAGTGGGGATTGATCAGATATTCCTCACACTTTATATTCTGCCTCTGTGAATCCATGGAGCATCAGCAATGGTGCGAAGAAGTGGTCTATGTGGGTATACGCATTGTGGGCTCCTGAGTAATAGTAGTATTACTTGAGTGATCCCTAGAGTGACCTCCAGTCATCTACCATACCTGTCACCTAGACAAAGCCCTCCAGTTTTCCTCTGTCGGCTTGCTGCACTGGTCTACCGTGCATTGTGTCTAATTGTGGGTGCATGAGCATGTTAATGTTGCCCCCATGGTAGTCATTGACCATGGTATGTCAGCCAGCACTTGTCCCAGGGTGCGTAGGCTGTTGGTCAGCAGCCCTGGTAGAACATACATATTTAAAAATGCCATTGTCTCTCCTTCCCATTCACCTAAGCCCACAGTATATCGTCCTAGAGCGTCCATCCACACTTTCATCACTTGGAGGGCTATGGATTTTTTATTTAGTATTGCCACCCCTGTAGAACCAATGGTAAAACTTGCATGGCCGACTACCCTGTATTTCCCTCGCCCCAGTGCTGGTGCATTATTACTTTCATATGTGTCTTTTGTAGGAAGACTACATCTGCCAAGTAATCTTGCGAGAGCTTTGGTCACTAGTCCTCTTTTAGTTTTATGGCCCAGGCCATTAACATTTGAAGTCAACCACCTGAGTGTGTGGACTGCCATTTGTGTAGGTGCTTGTCTTCTAGTCCCTGAGTTCCACTATATGGAGACCCAGAGACCCCACCTTTGCTGTTCCCCTAAGAATAATAATATTTGAAACTTTTGAACGTTTCCCTCTCCCCACTCCCGCCCCTTCCTACCTTACCATGTTGCAGTCTTGGAACTGGCCACTACCACAATTCATGGTATGTTGATCGCCCCTTTAATACGTATTGTGTATAGGCAACCATCAAGCCCTGTGAAGGTGCCCAATCAGTGTGCAGGTTAGCTCCATTGGGAGTGTAATCTCTCTGTTGCAGTCCTGTTCCCATGATTTGTGCCAATTTTTTAGGGGCAGGGAAGAAATCCCTGATTGTTCCTTACTGTTGTTACCTGAATCTTATCAGTGTTTCAGATAATTTTCTCTGAGGTAATTAGGGCCCCCACTGGTGGGGGTGGGTTCTCGTCCTCACCCCTGACTCTGAGCATTCCTCTCCAGAGTCTTCTGTGATGCCCCATAGGGCTTCAAAATCAGTTGCTTTTATCTCAATGTCGTTCTTGGTGGACTGTCGCTACTATGGATGCCCTTACGAATTCTACTTGGTCCTTCAATGTGCCCAGGTAAGTTAGCTCCCATTGTTTATGGCACCATTTACGTGCCACTCTTCTTTCTCCCACCCTGCTCACCGGATATCCACACTGCTCCAACCACTCCCAAGTCACCTTTGGGGTTGCGAAGAAGTAGGTCTTTCCTTGCATAGTTATTCAGAGCCTGGTGGGGAACAACAGTGCACATTTTATGTCCAGGCTCTTCAAGTATCTATTAATGCCCAGGAAGTTTCTCTTTGCCACTGCACCAGAGTGGTGTAGTCTGGGCAGATGTTAACAGTCGCCCCCTCCACTCTCCTTTGCCCATGTGCCCTTTGCTGTATTGCGTCTTGGTCTTGATAGTTTAGTATTTGGGCCACTGTGGTCCTTGACAGGGCTCCTGGCACCTGTGGTCTTCCAGGGACTCTTTGGGCTTGCTCCACTGTGAATCATTTTCAGTTCTTTCCCTACAGCACCACTAAGGGCAGCCATTCCTCAAGAAACAGTTCAATAGATGGCCCCTTTGCCCGCTCGGAGTCCCACCACACAGATATTATTGTGAAGAGAGGGCCCTTCGGCATCCCTGACCTTCTCTTTCAGAGTGATCATCTCTTTTTCCAAGTGTTTATGCCTGTCTTGTGGTCTTGCCCTGTCAGTCGAGTGTGGGCTAAGGTGGATTTTGGGTCCATTACCTTGCCCACAAGTATCCTGTGTTCCTCCCTGAGTAGGTACATGCCCTGCGTGGATGCCTAGATCATGTGTTCCAGAGCCACCTTAGTGTTTTTAATGGCTGCTAATATAGTTGCTGTGTGCGAATCCAACCCACAGTCCAGTGTCACCATCTGTTGTAGAGCAGCCGTCCCCATGGAGCGCTGCATGGTTTCCAGGTTTTGCTATTTAGCTCACTTATTGTGCACCATCCAAGCCTCCCAATAAATTGGCAGATATCTTTCCTCAGCATGCCCCAGTTGAGAAGTGGGGAGGTGGAGAGGAAGAGCAATGTATTTTCAGGCAATCTGCCCTTTTCTGTGGTGGGTAAGAGGACTTCAGGGACACATCCTGTGGGTGCCATGGCTGTTGTGAGGGCTATTTGCATTCTGATCTCCTTATCTACTTAGCCTCTGTGCCCCAAGCACATGCACCCCTACTCGCCTCCCGCCCGGTGGCTCTCCCTCCTGCCTCACTCTGTTTCTAACTTTATGTGGATCCACCTCACCGTGACCTGCAGTCAGTTTCTCCAAGCAGTATGGGAAGGTGAGCTATTACGGTTACTGTGTGCCCTCTGGGTGAAACGTGGCTCTAAGCTATTCCCTCCCGGAAACTGATTCTTTCCTGGCTGCTCCCACTATAGTGTCACCTGTGTGGGCAAGGGATAGAATTAGGGCCCTGACTCAGCTCCCTCCAGTGCTACCTGTCTCCATGAGACAGGAGTGCCTCTGTTGTATCACAGGCCAGGGTTGCCTCCACACTGTACTTCTATGCTCTCTCAGCAGCTCTTCTCCGGTGTACCGCAAGCCTCTCCTTCACCGGGGAAATGCCTCTTCTATCCTGGGCTCCTCCAGAGGAAAGTGGGGGATCACGCCTGTCACCCGATGCAGCTAGGCAGCCATTTAAGCCGTCTCCCAAAGTATTCTCTCACCCGCTGCACCTCTCAGCTATGCATTCTCTCTGGTGCCATCTTGACAAACATAGGCAAAATGAGATGCAATTCCCGTTTTATTGCCCACAGTGGCTTAAATATATAAATTATACACATTATTGGTGTTGTATGGCGGCTTTCACCGGTTGGGTGTTTTGGTCACTACGAGTAATTACTGCCACCATCTTTTGAGGGCTCGGCCTTGGCACTAGTTGCTATTTTCCTTTTTTTTTACCTTTTGGCAGGTTGGCCCTGACTTAGGCTTCTTCGTATGAGTAATATTGACCCCGACATTCTTCCTGGTGACAATGATAAATGTTATACATATGTAAGGTATGAATTAATTTGCGATGTCCTTAGTTAGGGTATTATTATTTAAGTAAATTTGGGTGTTAATATATTTATTTGGCATCAGCATGGATTTATATACATGCTGGTGGGTTCATTTAATATTATGTAATCATTGACAACATTTTTTTTAAATTAATTTGTTTGTTGTTATTCATGGAGTTAGTTGCTATTGTGCTTACTTGTTTGATATTATATGTATGTATATATATCATATGTTTTTGTTTTTGTTTTGTGTTATATCATTGTTTGGAATATGTTTACATATATATTTATAATTACTTGTGAGGGGAGGTAGCAATTGCTGTTTCCCTTGTCATAAATTCAGTTTTGTGTATATGTATGCTTTAGTATTTGCCTTCTGTCTTTTCTTCTTTCTTCTGTTATTGGGGATTATATTGTTTTTTTGCATTGTTAAGGATGGTTCCTTTCTTTGCATTCTTAGAAAAAAGCACTTTTTTCTTTGAATATTTATTTAATATATTGTCTGTTATAGTGAGGATATCACTCTCATTGTATTATAGCCCTGAAGAAGTATTGTCTTGAGGAAGAAACACGTTGGCTGATGTTTTTATGAATATATGTCAAGAAAAAGTTGAATAAAATCAAGACAACAATGTAATGTTTTACAATTTCTGGACTTTCATGATATATTTATAGGAAGTGGCGCACTATCATAATATTTATCAAACATTGCCTTATAATACTTTAAAACACTTAAGTACACCAGTGGCCATGTGAGGTTTGTCTATTTCAAATACATATAAAGACTATTTACATTAAATAGTTTAATACAAATGAGATTGTATCATAGTGTTAACTTTTAATTCTTGATGATTGCTTCAATTTTGACAAACTGACAATTTCTGATTTTGTAGCACTCACAGTTTGTTGTGGCATCTGTGGCATTTGGGTATTATTTGCAGTCACTTAGCGGTTTGAAATCGACACATCGATGGACATTGCATGTATGTAGTTGGGTCCGGGGTAGGTGAGGTCTCTTAGTTGGTTGAATGATATTGTGATTAACATATCTCTTTCTCCCTTGTTTCTTTTCTTGTTTTTTTCTGTTTCTCTTCTTTGATTTGTTGTGTAGTATTACCCCTGAAGAAGTGACATTCTGCTCTGAAATGCATTGGGTAGCACCGGTGTGAGAAGCTGGCATGGTTTGTAGTGGGTACCAGAGATACTTACACCTTATACCACGTCCAGTGATCCATCTTAGTTAAATGTAGGCAGTGTCTAGCAGCTTAGGCTGTCTAGAGGTAGCTGTAGCAGAGCAGCCAAGACTGAACTAGGAGAAATGCAAAGCTCTTGCAATACCTCTATAGTCACACAGTACTTATACACAAGAAAGACAATACTCAGTTTTACCAAAAATAAAGATACTTTATTTTAGTGACTCAAGGCCAAAAATATCTTAGAGGCTATACTCCCTTTAGAGGTAAGTATTATACACAGTATATACACTAGTAACCAAAATCAGGTAAGTAAACAGTCATAAAATAGCGCAAACAGTGAAAAACACATTAGATTGCAATGGGCCTAAGGGCAACACAAACCATATACTAAAATAGTGGAATGCGAATATCGGTTTCCCCCCTAGGCAAGTGTAGTGTGAAGAGGGGCAATGGGAGTGTAAAAAAACACCAAAGGTAAGTGAAGTACCCCATCCCAGAGCCCAGGAAAACAGGAGTAAAGTAAAGCAAGTTTCCTCAGAACACATTAGAAGTTGTGGTAAAGAATTATGGAAAAACCAAGCAAGACTGCAAGACAGCAGTGATGTATTCCTGGACCTGCAGACCTGTGGAGAGAGGAGACCAGAAGGTGATGAAGAATCCAGGAAGAACAGGAGACCCTGATAACCCGGATGAAGGTGCAAAAGTGGATTCTCCAGTTGGAAGAAAAAGTCAGAAATGCACCAAAGAAGATGGCTACGGGTTCCTGGTTGATGTAGGAGATGTCCTATGTCGAGTAGAAGAATGCAGGCTGGTTTTCATCGTTGGATTCTGCCAACAAGCCTTGGCTCATGCAAGAAACACATTTGGTGGGAAAAGGCACTGCCCGGGCCCAGGAGAGACCTCAGGGGTCTCAACTCAGGATGAAGAGAGAGAGGGGGCTCTCAGCACTCCAGAGAGCCCTCAGAACACCAGGCAGCACCCACAGGAGTCCCAGAACATGGGGACAAAGGACTGTCATTGCAGC
Organism: Pleurodeles waltl; assembly: GCF_031143425.1. Taxonomy (NCBI): domain Eukaryota; kingdom Metazoa; phylum Chordata; class Amphibia; order Caudata; family Salamandridae; genus Pleurodeles; species Pleurodeles waltl. The sequence continues at coordinate 690,476,790 of NC_090448.1, read as the reverse complement.
ACTACACAAAGGGATCCGACGCCGCCAGAGAAGAACTAAGGGAGCTGAGCATCACAGGATAGAGTACTGAGGACTTGGGCTACAGTGTACACAAAGGATTCTTGGAAGTAGTGCACAGAAGCCCCAGGAGCTGCCCATCACGCGGTGCACAGGGTTACTGTCTGGCACAGGGAGGCAAGCTCTTACCTCCACCAAATTTGGAAAGCTGGACCTTTGGACAGTCAGGGTCACATCGGTCCATGACCTGTGTTCCAGGGATCATGCCCATTGAGATGAGAGGAGACCCAGAGTACTGGTCATCACTGCAGAAGGGTACCTGCTGAAGCAGGAAAGTGACTCCATCACTCCACAGGAGATTCCTTCAGTCCTTCTGGTGCAGAATGAAGACAAGCAGTCCTCAGAGTGTGCAGAATCTGGAAACTGTTGCAGTTGCTGGCAGGAGCTTATGTTACAGAGTTGCAGTAGGCTTCTTGGATACTTTGTTGCAGTTAGAGTGTTCGTGGAGCAGTCTGCGGTTGATCCAACGGTCAGAAGCTGAAACAGAAGATGCAAAGGAGTCCTGGTGGAGTCTTGCAAACTGAATCTGAGGAAACACCCAGAGGAGAGACCCTAAATAGCCCTGAGAGAGGGATTGGCTACCTAACCAGGTGTGGACCTATCAGGAGGGGTGTCTGACGTCACCTGCTGGCACTGGCCACTCTGATGCTCCCAGAGGGTCCCCACACCTTGGAATCCAAGATGGCTAACACCAGGGACACTCTGGAGGAGCTCTAGGCACCACCCCTGGGGAGGTGATGGACAGGGGAGTGGTCACTCCCCTTTCCTTTGTCCAGTTTCGTGCCAGAGCAGGGACTGGGGGTCCCTGAACCGGTGTAGACTGCCTTATGCAAGGAGGGCACCATCTGTGCCCTTCAGAGCATTTCCAGAGGCTGGGGGAGGCTATTACGCCCCAGCCTGAACACCTATTTCTAAAGGGAGAGGGTGTAACACCCTCCTGCCAAAGGAAATGCTTTGTTCTGCCTTCCTGGGACTGAGCTTCTCAGTCCCCAGGAGGGCAGAACCCTGTCTGTGAGGTGACAGCAGCTGGGGCTGCAGTAGAAACCTCGGAGAGCTGGTTTGACAGTACTGGGGGTCCATGGTGGAGCCCCCAGGGTGCATGGAATTGGCCCCTCAATACCAGAATTGGATTGGGGTACAATTTCACAATCTTAGACACCTCACATGGCCAGATTTGGGGTTACCATTCTGAAGCTACATATATGTATTGACCTATATGTAATGCACGCTTATAATGGTGTCCTGCACTCACAAAGTCGAGGAAGTTGGTCCTGGACATTGTGGGGGCACCTCTGCTAGTACAGGGATGCCCTCACACACAGTAACTTTGGACCTTGCCTTCAGGAACTGAAGGGTAGACATATAGATGACTTATAAGATACCTGGTGAAAATGGCTGTGAAATAGTGCTTGCACTATTTCACGCAGGCTGCAATGGCAGTCCTGAAGAAGTGTTTGTATGAGCTCCTTGTGGGTGGCAAAATAAATGCTGCATCCCATAAGGATCTCCTGGAACCCCAATGCCCTGGGTACCTAGGTACCATATACAAGGGACTTATAAGGGTGGTCCAGTGTGACAATCTGGAGTGTGATATAAAGTCACTAGACTATAATGACAAATTTAACAACAGAGAGAGCATGAGCGCTGGAGTTCTGGTTAGCAGAACTCCAGTGACACAGTCAAGCATACTGATAACACTGTAACACATACTGACATATAGACCACAAACTATGAGCACTGGGGACCTGACTAGTAGGATCCCAGTGAGACAGTAAAAACACACTGACAAACAGGCAGAAATTGGGGGTAACATGCCAAGAAAGATGGTTCTTTCCTACAACCGGATATCATGAATGCTGCTCTTTTGATGAAGCTTCCAATTTCGGGCACTCAAGCATTTGTTATTCATATTGTTGATGAAACAGCACCAGTACACATTTAAATGCATTGTGCAAACTTTGTATGTATTGTGTTGTTAAGAATATACTTTTTGTTACTACTTGCTGATGTCTCTTTCATAAATGTTGTGAAAATTGAGAATTTTTCATTTCTGCTGTGCGCATTGGGTCCTAACCATGCTTGTGGTCAGGAATACAATTTGAAAGATTGAGATGTTGGCATGTCATTGCTCTGGGGCAATTGCAAATCTATGGATGTTGCCTTGTGCTTCAGCACCTCCAGTGGGTCGGTGAGGCGCAGTTGGAGCACAAAGGAGTACTGGCACCTGCCAGCTAAGCATAAGAAAACCCAGAGGCATAGTTACAAGAAATGATGCATCGCTGCTTTGCACCAGCGATGCATCAAAAATAGTTACGATGCACAGAAATCTGTTTCAAAGTTATGGATGCGCCATATTTACAATATGGGGCCCTATGGAGTAAGGGCCCAAGGTGCGTCAGAAATTCTGATGCATCTGTGGGGACCTTGCTGTAATGGATTGGCCTCAAAAGTGGCACATCACTGAAGTTGGCCTCATAACTGACGCAACGTCAGTGATGCATCAACATTTAGAGGTGCTACGTCAGTTTTAAATGGCGCTAGTAGCCTAATGCTTAAGGACTAATGTAAAAGACTGTAAAATGGTGGAGTATCACCTTATACACTTTTACATTGGTCCTTGATTGAGGTAATATATGCATATGCCTATGTGTCACATTACAGTGGGCATAGTCTACTTATGGGTATGTAGAGACCGGAGTATGTGTGACGAAATGAGTGACAGTGTAATGCAAGTGAATACAAATATGTGTTGGAAAGTGAAGAGGCAATATATGTTTTACCTACCTTATTGTAGGAGGCTGGCCTGGTATGTAGTGGGTACCTTGGGTACTTACATCTTATACCAGGTCCAGTTATCCCTTATTATTGAAGTAGTAGTGTTCTAGCAGCTTAGGCTGATAGAGGTAGCTATAGCAGAGCAGCTCAGGCTGAACTAGGAGAAATGAAAAGCTCATGCAATACCACTTATAGTTACACAGTACTTATACACAAGTAAAGACAATACTCAGTGTTACCAAAAATAAAGGTAGTTTATTTGGGTGAAACAGTACCAAAACTATATTAGAGGCAATACTCCCTCTGGAGGTAAGTATTCTACGCAATATATACACTACACACCAAAATAAGGTAAGTAATTAGACATAGGATAGTGCAAACAATAGGAAATGCTATAGAATGCAATGGGAGAAAATAGGTCTAGGGGCAACACAAACCATATACTAAGAAAGTGGAATGCGAATCACAAATTCCCCCCTAGACAAGTGTAGTGTGTGCAGAATCTCAGGGAGAGTAAGAATACAGTAAAGGTAAGCAAATTACCCCACCCCAGAGCACAGAAAAGCAGGAGTAAAGTACTGCAAGTTTCCTTAGGACACACTGCACCTCGTGATTGGGATTTTGCAGTAACCAACCAAGTCTGCAAACAACAGCTGCTGGATTCCTGGACCTGAAGACCTGCAAAAGAAGGGGACCGAGTCCTGAAGTCGAAAGAAGTTCCAGGAAGGGCTGGAGCCCCTGCCAACCCAGAAGAAGGTGCAAGAGAAGAGTCCCCGGTTGGATGAAGACTGCAGGAATGCACCCTAGGAAGATGCCAGTGGGTTCCTGTGTGATGCAAAGGATGTCACACGACGTGAAGATGGATGCAGACGTGATTTTGTGTTGGAAGTCGCCAACAAGCCTTGGTTATGACAAAAGTGTGTTTTGCGTCAAAATGGCGATGGCTGCATCTAGGAGTGACCTGAGGGCTTCAACTCAGTGTGAGGAGGAAGAGGTGGTTCTCAGCACTTTAGAGAGCCCTCAGGATGCCATGCAGCACCCACGGGAGTCCCAGGACATGGGGACAAAGGAGGTGCAAAATGCAGTTGGTGCAGCACAACAAAGGATGGTCCCACGCCATCAGAGAACAATTCAGTGAGTTGAGCATCACAGGATGGAGTGCTGGGGACCTGGGCCAGGCTGTCCATGAAGGAATTTTGCAAATAGTGCACAGAGGCCTCAAGAGGTGAAGAAGATGCAGTACGCTGGGATACCGTCGCTCTCAGGGAAGGCAAGGTCTTAGCTCCTCCAAGTTGCATCAGCAGGACCTCAGGACAGTCTATGTCGATGGGGTCCACCCTCTGTGTCTTTAGGAGCATGCTCGTCGCTGTGAGAGGAGTCCCAGGGTACCGGTTGTCATCTTGGAAGGTGCCTAGGTGAGCAGGGGAGTGACTCCGTCACCCCACAGGAGATTTCTTCGGTCCTTCTGGTGCAGGATGAAGACAGGGAGTCCTCAGAGCGTGCACACCATGGAAACTGTTGCAGTTGCTGGCTGGAGCTGAAGTTGCAGAGGAAATGTATCCCTTGTGGATACTTTGTTGCTGTTACAGCGGTTCCTGGAGCAGGCTGCAGTTGATTTGAGGTCAGAGGATGAAGTAGTAGTTGCAGAGGATTCCTGAAGGAAACTTGCAAGCAGAATCTGAAGAGAACCCATAGGAGAGATGGCTACCTTATCAAATAAAGGCCGTATCAGGAGTAGTCTCTGACGTCACCTGCTGGCCCTGGCCACTCAGAGTCCTCAAGAATGCCCCCGCACCTTGCAAAGCAAGATGGCTGAAGTCTCGGACACACTCACGCCAGAGCAGGGGACAAGGGGTACCCAAAACCGGTGTAGACTGGCTTATGCAAGGAGGGCACCATTTGTGACCTTTAAAGCATTTCTAGAGGCTGGGGGAGGCTACCCCTCGCCAGCATGTAACACCTATTTCCAAAGGGAGAGGGTGTAACACCCTGCTCTCAGAGGAAATGCTTTGTTTTGCCTTCCTGGGACTGAGCTGCTCAGACCTCAGCAGGGCAGAACCCTGTCTGTGAGGTGGCAGTAGCTGTAGCTGCAGTGCAAGCCTCAGAGAGCTGGTTTGACAGTACTGGGGGTCCATAGTGGAGCCCCTAGGATGCATGGAATTGGCTCCCCAATACCAGATTTGGAATGGGGGGACAATTCCAGGGTCTTAGACAAGTTACATGGCCATATTCAGAGTTACCATTGTGAAGATACATATAGGTATTGACCTATATGAAGTGCACACATGTAATGGCGTCCCTGCACTCACAAAGTCCCGGGAAATGGCCCTGAACTATGTGGGGGCACCTTTGCTAGTATAAGGGTGCCCTCACACTTAGTAACTTTGCACCTAACCTTCAGCAAGTGAAGGTTTAATCTTATAGGTGACTTATAAGTTACTTAAGTGCAGTGAAAATGGCTGTGAAATAACGTGTGTGTTATTTCACACAGGCTGCAATGGCAGGCATGTGCAAGGGTTAGTCTGAGCTCCCTACGGGTGGCAAAAGAAACGCTGCAGTCCATATAGATCTCCTGAAACCCCAATGCCCTGGGTACCTAGGTACCATATACTATGGGGGGTCCAGTGTGCCAATTGAAATTGGTAAATGAAGTCACAAGTCTATAGTGACACATTTAAAAGCAGAGAGAACATAAGCACCGAGATTCTGGTTAGCAGAGCCTCAGTGACGCAGTCAAGCACTATACAGACACACACATTAGGCAATAAACTATGAGCACTGGGGTCCTGACCAGCAGGATCCCAGTGAGACAGGCAAAAGCATACTGACATACAGGTAAAAATGGGGGTAACATGTCAAGGAAGATGGTACTTTCCTACATGTATATACTTTACTGTTGTCATTTGCTGTATGCAGGCCGGTACTTGGGGACCCCTTCCTCCATGGAGAAGTGACAATCCTGGCCCATCTCTTGTAAAATGTACACAATGTCAAATTACCTTGCTGCACAGGATGACAGAATCATAGGTGACATGGTTCCAGCTTGGTCAAGGGGCCCTACAACATGATTCTCACAAGTGTAGAGATCCACTACTAGTAGAGGGGAAGTGAAATACAGACATATTCCTGTATGTAAAGTGACTTCAGCTGGTCAGATTCTTATTGCAAAGCTGCTATGTAAATTTTATTCCTGGGTTAAGGAGTCGTAGGAATTTTGATACATTTTAGACTCTGCGAGTCATTTGCCAACTATGGGGGTCATTCTGACCGCCGGGGCCGGGGTCGGGGTCGGCGGGAGCACTGCCAACAGGCTGGCGGTGCTCCCCAGGGTATTCTGACCGCGGCGGTTCAGCCGCGGCCAGAAAGGGAAAACCGGCTGTCTCCCGCCGGTTTTCCGCTGCCCTGTAGAATCCTCCATGGCGGCGCAGCTTGCTGCGCCACCATGGGGATTCTGACCCCCATACCGCCATCCTGTTCCTGGCGGCTTCGGCCGCCAGGAACAGGATGGCGGTATGGGGTGTCATGGGGCCCCTGGGGGCCCCTGCAGTGCCCATGCCAATGGCATGGGCACTGCAGGGGCCCCCGTAAGAGGGCCCCACCCTGAATTTCAGTGTCTGCTTAGCAGACACTGAAATTCGCGACGGGTGCTACTGCACCCGTCGCACATCCTCCACTCCGCCGGCTCCATTCGGAGCCGGCATCCTCATGGAGGGGTGTTTCCCACTGGGCTGGCGGGCGGCCTTTTGGCGGTCGCCCGCCAACCCAGTGGGAAACCCAGAATACCCGCGGCGGTCTTTTGACCGCACAGCGGTATTCTGGCGGTTCCCTCCAGGCGGGCGGCTCCCGCCGCCCGCCGGGGTCAGAATGACCCCCTATGTGTCACTTCCCTGAAAACGTGTAAATATGGATGCATCAGTTCTGAGTGAGATTTTAAGAGGGAATGCCTACCTTGCATATTATTAACTTAGTCTGACGCAGCCTGTTGTAGCGCAAATAAAAAAATGGTGCACAGGAGTGTAGGAAAGTACCATCTTGCCTGGCATGTTACCCCCATATTTCACTGTATATATGTTGTTTTAGGGTATGTGTCACTGGGACCCTGCCAGCCAGGGCCCCAGTGCTCATAAGTGTGCCCTGTATGTGTTCCCTGTGTGATGACTAACTGTCTCACTGAGGCTCTGCTAACCAGAACCTCAGTGGTTATGCTCTCTCTGCTTTCCAAATTGTCACTAACAGGCTAGTGACCAATTTCACCAATTCACATTGGCATACTGGAACACCCTTATAATTCCCACGTATATCGTACTGAGGTACCCAGGGTATTGGGGTTCAGGAGATCCCTATGGGCTGCAGCATTTCTTTTGCCACCTATAGGGAGCTCTGACAATTTTTACGCAGGCCTGCCACTGCAGCCTGAGTGAAATAACGTCCACGTTATTTCACAGCCATTTACCACGACACTTAAGTAACTTATAAGTCACATATATGTCTAACCTTCACCTGGTGAAGGTTGGGTGCTAAGTTACTTAGTGTGTGGGCACCCTGGCACTAGCCAAGGTGCCCCCACATCGTTCAGGGCAAATTCCCCGGACTTTGTGAGTGCGGGGACACCATTTCACGTGTGCACTATACATAGGTCACTACCTATGTATAGCGTCACAATGGTAACTCCGAACATGGCCATGTAACATGTCTAAGATCATGGAATTGTCACCCCAATGCCATTCTGGCATTGGGGAGACAATTCCATGATCCCCCGAGTCTCTAGCACAGACCTGGGTACTGCCAAACTGCCTTTCCCAGGGTTTCACTGCAGCTGCTGCTGCTGCCAACCCCTCAGACAGGCTTCTGCCCTCCTTGGGTCCAGCCAGGCCTGGCCCAGGAAGGCAGAACAAAGGATTTCCTCAGAGAGAGGGTGTTACACCCTCTCCCTTTGGAAAAAGGTGTCAGGGCTGGGGAGGAGTAGTCTCCCCGAGCCTCTGGAAATGCTTTGATGGGCACACATGGTGCCCATCTCTGCATAAGCCAGTCTACACCGGTTCAGGGATCCCCCAGCCCTGCTCTGGCGCGAAACTGGACAAAGGAAAGGGGAGTGACCACTCCCCTGCACCTCCCAGGGGAGGTGCCCAGAGCTCCTCCAGCGTGCCCCAGACCTCTGCCATCTTGGATTTCAGAGGTGTGCTGGCACACTGGACTGCTCTGAGTGGCCAGGGCCAGCAGGTGACGTCAGAGACTCCTTCTGATAGGCTCTTACCTGTGTTACTAGCCTATCCTCCTTCCTAGGTAGCCAAACCTCCTTTTCTGGCTATTTAGGGTCTCTGCTTTGGGGAATTCTTCAGATACCGAATGCAAGAGCTCATCAGAGTTCCTCTGCATCTCCCTCTTCACCTTCTGCCAAAGGATCGACCGCTGACGGCTCAGGACGCCTGCAAAACAGCAACAAAGTAGCAAAGACGACTACTGCAACCTTGTATCGCTTCATCCTGCCGCCTTCTCGACTGTTTCCTGGTGGTGCATGCTCTGGGGGTAGCCTGCCTCCTTCCTGCACCAGGAGCTCTGAAGAAATCTCCAGTGGGTCGACTGAATCTTCCCCCTGCAACCACAGGCAACAAAAGACTGCATCCCAGGTCCTCTGGGTCCCCTCTCAGCACGACGAGCGTGGTCCCTGGAACTCAGCAACTGTGTCCAAGTGACTCCGAAAGTCCAGTGACTCTTCAGTCCAAGTTTGGTGGAGGTAAGTCCTTGCCTCCCCACGCTAGACTGCATTGCTGGGTACCGCGTGATTTGCAGCGGCTCCAGCTCCTGTGCACTCTTCCAGGATTTCCTTCGTGCACAGCCAAGCCTGGGTCCCCGACACTCTAACCTGCAGTGCACAACCTTCTGAGTTGTCCTCCGGCGTAGTGGGACTCCCTTTTCTGACTTCGGGTGGACTCCGGTTCACTCCTCTTCCAAGTGCCTGTTCTGGTACTTCTGCAGGTGCTGCCTGCTTCTGTGAGGACTCCCTGACTTGCTGGGCGCCCCCTCTGTCTCCTCATCCAAGTGGCGACATCCTGGTCCCTCCTGGGCCACAGCAGCACCCAAAAAGACTAAGCGCGACCCTTGCAGATAGCAAGGCTTGTTTGCGGTCTTTCTGCATGGGAACACCTCTGCAAGCTTCTTCACGACGTGGGACATCCATCCTCCAAAGGGGAAGTTCCTAGTTCTCTTCATTCTTGCAGAAACCAAAGCTTCTTCCATCCAGTGGCAGCTTCTTTGCACCCTCAGCTGGCATTTCCTGGGCATCTGCCCACTCTCGACATTGTTGCGACTCTTGGACTTGGTCCCCTTGTTTCACAGGTACACATGTCTGGAGATCCACTGTTGGTGCTTTGCTGGTGTTGGTCATCCTTGCAGAAACCCCCTATCACGACTTCTGTGCTCTCTGGTGGTTATAGGTGCACTTTTCACCTACTTTTCAGGGTCTTAGGGTGGGCTATTTTTCTAACCCTCACTGTTTTCTTACAGTCCCAGAGACCCTCTACAAGCCCACATAGGCTTGGGGTCCATTCGTGGTTCGCATTCCACTTTTGGAGTATATGGTTTGTGTTGCCCCTATACCTATGTGCTCCTATTGCAATCTACTGTAACTTTACACTGCTTGCATTACTTCCTTTTGCTATTACTGCATATTTTTGGTATTGTGTACATATATCTTATGTATATTTGGCATCCTCATACTGAGGGTACTCACTGAGATACTTTTGGCATATTGTCATAAAAATAAAGTACCTTTATTTTTAGTATATCTGTGTATTGTGTTTTCTTATGATATTGTGCATATGACACCAGTGGTATAGTGGGAGTTTTGCATGTCTCCTAGTTCAGCCTAAGTTGCTCTGCTATAGGTACCTTCTATCAGCCTAAGTTGCTAGAAACACCTCTTCTACACTAATAAGGGATAACTGGACCTGGTACAGAGTGTAAGTACCCCTTGGTACCCACTACAAGCCAGGCCAGCCTCCTACAGGGAGAGACAAGTGATGCATGACCAATGTGGGTAATACAGATCATAGATACAAACATTTTCCAGAGGGCCACAAAGTATGATCTGTTGGCAGCTTGAGGTCTGCATTGAAGCTAACAGGATGGGAGTATGGCTTTGTGGGTGGTTGTTTGGTCCAGGTTACTTTATTTGCTTCATTTCCTTTACTACAGTTAGCTTGAAAATAAAAGCTTCTCCATTTATTTAACATCGTTTTGAATGTTAGTTCTCTCTGAAGTAAACAGCAGCCCAGTGCTACTATTAACCCAGGGGCGCATGTGAAGGTTAGGAGGGCTGCAGGCGGCCCCGGGGCCATACTTTGATTATCTCTGATACAGATCATGACCGCTCTCCGTCGAGTGTGTTTGTTCTCCCTGCTCTTCACCAACTTACTTCATCTTCACCCACATCATAATTCCTTAGCTGCCTGCTCACCCCTGTCTCTGAGTTCTTCTAAAATTTTGCCTGCTTTCTTCTATTTCTTCCCATGTCTCTCCTCCACTCTTTTGAAGTATTTTTGTTCTCTTTCTCTCTCTCTGATGGCCTATTCTCTCCAGCCTATGTGTTCTCTCCATAGACCCCTGTTAGGATAGGAATATCCCAAGTGTGGTTGTATAGATTTGCAAACCTGCTGTGAGTAACTTGACAGTAGTTTTCACTAGTGTCCTGATTTTTGTGCTGAGCATGCACAATAGTCGGGTGTATACTGAGGTCTAGACTGTGTGAACAGTTCCAAGCCCCACAGCATAGCTATTTGGTCAGGAGGGGTGAAGGTCTGCCTTCGATATAGGGTTTCTTAAGGCAATGCACTCTGTGCGCCCTGCGACATGATCATAAAGCTGTGAGCCAACCATACAATTATGCTGATCTGCAGTAGAGGACAGACCTTTTTCCCTGCCCTTGAAGAGTGAAAAATGCCTATAGGTGTCGCCCAGGTAAATGTTTGCTGCTATGTTATGCTCTAACACTGCACTGACCTCCCTTAGTGGGTGGCATGTGCACAAGGGGAAGTTATGATAATGGGTAATGCTACTCCATGTTAATTACAAGTGTGTGAATAAAAGGCCAGTGGGATCCATTTCAGATCACCCCTGAAAAGCATGACACAAGATGGAGGCTAAGCATCAGTTTTCCTAGTGTGGCAATATATATTGCTGTCATTCTTGAGCTTTGTATTCAGTATGGGAAGATGGAGACAGCGCCTCTTCATTCATGCAGCAGTGACCTTTCAGTAGAGGACTGCTGATCGTCTCATCCTGAGCAATACTATTTGGCTTGATGGAGGTTGTGGGAAAGTTGAGACAGAGGTTATCTTTTTAATGGGAAAAATCAAGGCAGGGTCGGTCTCTTTGTCTCTTCCAGACGTGCTACTCTGAAAGGCAGATGGCTGCCAGGTACAAAGGGGGTCATTCTGACCCTGGCGGCCGGTGACCGCCAGGGTCACCGACCACGGGAGCACCGCCAACAGGCTGGCGGTGCTCCCTCGAGCATTCTGACCGCGGCGGTTCAGCCGCGGTCAGAAGCGGAAAGTCGGCGGTCTCCCGCCGACTTTCCGCTGCTCGGGGGAATCCTCCATGGCGGCGGAGCACGCTCCGCCGCCATGGGGATTCTGACACCCCCTACCGCCATCCTGTTCCTGGCGGGTCTCCCGCCAGGAACAGGATGGCGGTAGGGGGTGCCGCGGGGCCCCTGGGGGCCCCTGCAGTGCCCATGCCAATGGCATGGGCACTGCAGGGGCCCCCGTAAGAGGGCCCCGCATAGTATTTCAGTGTCTGCAAAGCAGACACTGAAATACGCGACGGGTGCAGCTGCACCCGTCGCACCCCTGCAACTCCACCGGCTCCATTCGGAGCCGGCATCCTCGTTGCAGGGGCATTTCCGCTGGGCCGGCGGGTGCTCTTTTGGAGAGCGCCCGCCGGCCCAGCGGAAATGTGAGAATGGCCGCCGCGGTCTTTTGACCGCGGTGCGGTCATTTGTCGGCGGGACTGTGGCCGCCCGCCAGTCAGAATCAGCCCCAAAGTCTTCACACATTATTGTGCTCCTGTTTTGGATGCTTCTTTCTAAAAAAACAATTGTAAATACCTACTGTGGATACCATCTGAAACAAAAAACATGCCCGTTCTGAAGATGAGAGATAAAATAAAACAGGGAGGTATTTGGTCAATGTCAGAATCCTTTAAGGAGGCCATGGGCACACAGGGGTTAGCCTTTTACCACCGCTGTCCCAGGGCCCTCTCAACTATGGCTATGCAAATTGGCCAAGTACAACTCTTCCTGACTCTCAGTAGAAGCATAGATGAACAGTCACAGGCTTCTTGGGGAGTTTAGTGTGGGAGTCACTAAGGATCAACAATCAATATCACCACCTATTAGCACAGTAAGATCAATATCTAGCCCAGTGCTTCTCTTTGTAGAAAAGACAAGCACTGTACTCTAGTACAGAAAAAAAGTATAATATACATTCAATTGTGCATGAATACCCAAGTCATAGGTGCAAATATTTGCAATTTCAGGGGGCTCAGCTGACTAGGCCTTCACCTGTCTTGTGTGGATCCCTCCATCACAGGCTACAGGACTGTCAGGTAAGCTTATGGGTGAAGCTTGCTGACCCCCCTTGTGGATTTTATTACTCAGTCTCCCCTATCCTGAGCCCTGCTAGTCTCTCATGAAGTTCTTTAGTAGCAGTGTACTTCATCAGCTGCAGTCGGAGCCTCCACGAGGCATGTAGCAGTCTAGTACCAGTGAGGGGCTATGTTCTCACTGATGGCAGCAGCTGCCTCCAGGCAGCACACAGCAGTCCTCTCTAGGCTGTGCACTAGCTGACCACACAGCATGTCACTAGCAACTTCATTGCAGAAACACAGGCTTCTGATAATGGCATCTTACCGAGGGTGGTTGCAGATCACTGCTGGCTTTTGCACTTCAATGGGTGTACTTTGGGCTTCTTCTTGGGTGCACTGGCCAAGCACATGCAGATAGTAATTCTTTGATGCTGTGGGCACCAGGTGCTATCTTCAACTCAACAGTTTCTCAAGTCAAAGGTCTCAAGTCTATAGCCTCTCGGGTCACTTAATCCTCAGGAGTGATCCTGACCAAATGGCACACTTGACAGTGTCACATTCACACAGTACACTTATGGGGGACTGTAGGAAAGTACCATCTTGCCTGGCATGTTACCCCCATTTTTCACTGTATATATGTTGTTTTAGTTGTATGTGTCACTGGGACCCTGCCAGCCAGGGCCCCAGTGCTCATAAGTGTGCCCTGTATGTGTTACCTGTGTTATGACTAACTGTCTCACTGAGGCTCTGCTATTCAGAACCTCAGTGGTTATGCTCTCTCATTTCTTTCAAATTGTCACTAACAGGCTAGTGACCAATTTTACCAATTTACATTGGCATACTGGAACACCCTTATAATTCCCTAGTATATGGTACTGAGGTACCCAGGGTATTGGGGTTCCAGGAGATCCCTATGGGCTGCAGCATTTCTTTTGCCACCCATAGGGAGCTCTGACAATTCTTACACAGGCCTGCCACTGTAGCCTGAGTGAAATAACGTCCACGTTATTTCACAGCCATTTTTCACTGCACTTAAGTAACTTATAAGTCACCTATATGTCTAACCTTTACCTGGTAAAGGTTGGGTGCTACGTTACTTAGTGTGTGGGCACCCTGACACTAGCCAAGGTGCCCCCACATTGTTCAGGGCCAATTCCCCGGACTTTGTGAGTGCGGGGACACCATTACACGCGTGCACTACATATAGGTCACTACCGATGTGTAGCTTCACAATGGTAACTCCGAATATGGCTATGTAACATGTCTATGATCATGGAATTGCCCCCTCTATGCCATCCTTGCATTGTTGGCACAATCCCATGATCCCACGGGTCTCTAGCACAGACCCTGGTACTGCCAAACTGCCTTTCCCGGGGTTTCACTGCAGCTGCTGCTGCTGCCAACCCCTCAGACAGGTTTCTGCCCTCCTGGGGTCCAGCCAGGCTTGGCCCAGGATGGCAGAACAAAGGACTTCCTCAGAGAGAGGGTGTTACACCCTCTCCCTTTGGAAAAAGGTGTCAGGGCAGGGGAGGAGTAGCCTCCCCCAGCCTCTGGAAATGCTTTCATGGGCACAGATGGTGCCCATTTCTGCATAAGCCAGTCTGCACCGGTTCAGGGACCCCTCAGCCCTGCTCTGGCGCGCAACTGGACAAAGGGAAGGGGAGTGACCACTCCCCTGACCTGCACCTCCCCTGGGAGGTGCCCAGAGCTCCTTCAGTGTGCTCCAGACCTCTGCCATCTTGGAAACAGAGGTGCTGCTGGCACACTGGACTGCTCTGAGTGGCCAGGGCCAGCAGGTGACGTCAGAGACTCCTTCTGATAGGCTCCTTCAGGTGTTGCTAGCCTATCCTCTCTCCTAAGTAGCCAAACCCTCTTTTCTGGCTATTTAGGGTCTCTGCTTTGGGGAGTTCCTTAGATAACGAATGCAAGAGCTCATCAGAGTTCCTCTGCATCTCTCTCTTCACCTTCTGCCAAGGAATCGACTGCTGACCGCGCTGGAAGCCTGCAAAACTGCAACAAAGTAGCTAAGACGACTACTGCAACTCTCTAACGCTGATCCTGCCGCCTTCTCGACTGTTTTCCTGGTGCTGCGTGCTGTGGGGGTAGTCTGCCTCCTCTCTGCACTAGAAGCTCCGAAGAAATCTCCCGTGGGTCGACGGAATCTTCCCCCTGCTACCGCAGGCACCAAAGAACTGCATTACCGGTCCCCTGGGTCTCCTCTCAGCACGACGAGTGAGGTCCCTTGAATCCAGCAACTCTGTCCAAGTGACTCCCACAGTCCAGTGACTCTTCAGTCCAAGTTTGGTGGAGGTAAGTCCTTGCCTCCCCACGCCAGACTGCATTGCTGGGAACAGCGTCTTTTGCAGCTACTCCGGCCTCTGTGCACTTCCGGTGGAAATCCTTTGTGCACAGCCTGGGTCCACGGCACTCTAACCTGCATTGCACGACCTCCTGAGTTGTCCTCCGGCGGCGTGGGACTCCTTTGTGCAACTTTGGGTGAGCACCGTTTCACTCCTCTTTGTAGTGCCTGTTCCGGCACTTCTGCAGGTGCTGCCTGCTTCTGAGAGGGCTCCTTGTCTTGCTAGGTGCCCCCTCTGTCCCCTGACGCAATTGGCAACATCCTGGTCCCTCCTGGGCCACAGCAGCATCCAAAAACCCTAACCGCACGACTTGCAGCTAGCAAGGCTTGTTTGCGGTCTTTCTTCAGGAAAACACTTTTGCACGACTCTTCACGACGTGGGACATCCATCCTCCAAAGGGGAAGTTTCTAGCCCTTGTCGTTCCTGCAGAATCCTCAGCTTCTACGTCCTAGCAGCAGCTTCTCTGCACCCACAGCTGGCATTTCCTGGGCATCTGCCCACTCTCGACTTGCTCGTGACTTTTGGACTTGGTCCCCTTGTTCCACAGGTACTATCGTCTGGAAATCCATAGTTGTTGTATTGCTGGTGTTGGTCTTTCCTGCAGAATTCCCCTATCACGACTCCTGTGCTCTTTGGGGAACTTTAGTGCACTTTGCACTCACTTTTCAGGGTCTTGGGGTGGGCTATTTTTCTAACCCTCACTGTTTTCTTACAGTCCCAGCGACCCTCTACAAGGTCACATAGGTTTGGGGTCCATTTGTGGTTCGCATTCCACTTTTGGAGTATATGGTTTGTGTTGCCCCTATCCTTATGTGTCCCCATTGCATCCTATTGTAACTATACATTGTTTGCACTGTTTTCTAATACTATACTGCATGTTTTTTGGTATTGTGTAGATATATCTTGTGTATATTTGCTATCCTCATACTGAGGGTACTCACTGAGATACTTTTAGCATATTGTCATAAAAATAAAGTACCTTTATTTTTAGTATATCTGTGTATTGTGATTTCTTATGATATTGTGCATATGACACTAGTGGTACTGTATGAGCTTCACACGTCTCCTAGTTCAGCCTAAGCTGCTCTGCTAAGCTACCATTATCTATCAGCCTAAGCTGCTAGACACCCTATACACTAATAAGGGATACCTGGGCCTGGTGCAAGGTGTAAGTACCCCTTGGTACTCACTACAAGCCAGTCCAGCCTCCTACAGGCACAGAGTTCACTAACAGGGGCAGATCACAGTTTCAGTTGGGCCCACCACATGGGCACACCACTCCAGGAGCCTGGCGGCTCTGATGTGGATATGTAACAAAAGGTCACACTGCCAGATCTGGCACTACTGTGATTCCTTTGCTGCTGCTTCTTCATGAGTCTCTGTTTGATGGGCCCTAAACCAGGGACAATGACAACAGTCCCTTCTACAATCTGCTCTTACTGCAGGTTTGGAGCATCTTCTTTCACTCAAAGGCAGGGTGTCCTGAAATCCCAGCACAGTCCAGTATTTTCTCCTTCAGATCAGACCCCAGGTGATATTCCTTTGTCTGTGGAACACCTACCTTTGGCTGCTTCATAGTCCTTGAGTACTCTCTGAAATACCCCCTCCTGAGTAGGAGAGACCACAACAGACCACAACCATAATGGGTCCTGGGCTACCATGTTCATACCGCTTTCACAAATAGAGGAAGTGTACCCCAGGTTTGTTTCCTTGGAAATACCTTGGGACAGATCCCCTTTCATGTGTCCTGGCCAGGCCACTTTCCAGGCTTGACCTTTATCGGCAAGTATGCTCTGGCCAGTAGATGAGTCTTCTGGTGGGCTGCCCACCACAGAAGTACAAATAGCTGAAAGGAGGCTGCACACAGCTATATGTGACCTCCTCCTCACAGAGATCAGGAAGAGAGACAAGAATCTGTCCCCCTTAAAAGGACTTTTTTCTCCATCAACAGATACTGCAGGCCTCACCGTCTGTAGGAGGCTTGCCTGGCTTATAGTGGGTAGCTAGTGGTACTTACACCTTGTGCCAGGTCCAGTTATCCCTCATTAGAATAATAGAGGTGTATCTAGCAGCTTAGGCTGTTAGAGGTAGCTATGGCAAAGCAGCTTAGGTTGAACTAGGAGACATGCAAAGCTCCTACTATACCACTTATATCATATAGCACAATATCATAAGAAAACACAATACTCAAAGTTACCAAAAATAAAGGTACTTTATTTTAGTGACAATATTCCAAAAGTATCTCAGAGGATACCCTCACTTAGGAGGTAAGTAATATACACAAATTATATGTACACAAACCAAAATCAGGTAAGTAACAGTTAGAAAAGTAGTGCAAACTATGAAGATTCACAATAGAATGCAATAGGTAGACATAGACCTAGGGGCAACACAAACTATATACTCCAAAAGTGGAAGGCGAATCACGAATGGACCCCAGGCCTATGGGAAGTTGTAGAGGGTCGCTGGGTCTGTAAGAAGACAGTAAGGGTGTCCAAAATACCCCACCACAAGACCCTGAAAAGTAGGAGTAAAGTTACCCTACCACCCCAGAAAGACAGAATAGTCGTGATAGGGGATTCTGCAAGAACCACAAGCACCAGCAAAACACTGAAGATGGATACCTGGACCTGGGACCTGTAAAGGAAGGGAACCAAGTAGAAGAGTCACGAAAGTGTCAAGGGGGAGCAGGAGCCCACTAAACCCTGGATGAAGGTGCAAAATGGCTGCCTCCGGGTGGAAGAAGCCGAAGATTCTGCAATAATGAAAAGGACTAGGAACTTTTCCTTTGGATGGAAGATGTCCCACAGCGTGATGGAGGTTGCAGAAGTGTTTCCAGGCAGAAATACTGCAAACAAGCCTTGCTTTCTGCAAGAGTCGCAGTTGAGGTTTTTGGGTGCTGCTGGGGCCCAGGGAGGACCAGTATCTCGCCCCTTGGAGGAGGAGATAGAGGGAGTGCTCAGCGACTCAGAGAGCCCCTGCAGAAGCAGGCAGCACCCGCAGAAGTACCGGAGCAGGCACTTAGAAGATCTGAGGAACACAGTCGACTCAGAGTCACAAAGGAGGGTTCCATGACGTCGGAGTCCAACTCAGTGAGTTGGGCAATGCAGAATGGAGTGTTGGGGACCCAGGCTAGGCTGTGCACAAAGGAATCCTTGGAAAAGTGCACAGAAGCCGGAGCAGCTGCAAATCACGCAGTACACAGGTTTGCTGTCTGGCGTGGGGAGGCAAGGACTTACCTCCACCAACTTTGGACAGAAGGGCCACTGGACGGTGGGAGACACTTGGACCCAGCTCCGGTGTTCCAGGGACCACGCTCGTCAGGATGAGAGGGGACCCAGAGGACCAGTGATGCAGATGTTTGGTGCCTGCGTTAGCAGGGGGAAGATTCCGTCGACCCACAGGAGATTTCTTCTTGGCTTCCAGTGCAGGGTGAAGGCAGACAGCTCTCAGAGCATGCACCACCAGGAAACAGTCGAGAAAGCCGGCAGGATGAGGCGCTACAATGTTGCTGATAGTCATCTTGCTACTTTGTTGCGGTTTTGCAGGCGTCCTGGAGCCGTCAGCGGTCGATCTATGGCAGAAGTCGAAGAGGGAAGTGCAGAGGAACTCTGGTGAGCTCTTGCATTCGTTATCTGAGTAATAGCCCAGAGGAGAGACCCTAAATAGCCAGAAAAGGAGGTTTGGCTACTAAGAAAGGAGGCTTGGCTACTGAAAGAGGTAAGCACCTATCAGGAGGGGTCTCTGACATCACCTGCTGGCACTGGCCACGCAAAGCAGTCCAGTGTGCCCCCAACACCTCTGAATCCAAGATGGCAGAGGTCTGGGACACACTGGAGGAGCTCTGGGCACCTCCTGTGGGAGGTACTGGTCAGGGGAGTGGTCACTCCCCTTCCCTCTCAGAGGAAATCCTTTCTTTTGCCTTCCTGGGACTGGGCTGCCCAGACCCCAGGGGGGCAGAAACCTGTCTGAGGGGTTGGCAGCAGCTGCAGTGGAGACCCCGGAAAGGCAGTTTGGCAGTATCCGGGTTCTGTGCTAGAGATCCGGGGATGCATGGAATTGTCCCCCCAAACCAGAATGGTATTGGGGTGACAATTCCATGATCCTAGACATGGTAATTGGCCATGTTCGGAGTTACCATGGTGACGCTACATATAGGTATTGACCTGTATGTAGTGCACGCGTGTAATGGTGTCCCCACACTCACAAAGTCTGGGGAATTTCCCCTGAACAATGTGGGGGCACCTTGGCTAGTGCCATGGTGCCCACACACTAAGGGCCATATTTATACTTTTTAAGCAAAACTGCACCGCTGCAGTTTTGCGTCAAACAATTTACCACCGGCTAACGCCATTTCGTAGCGCCGTGCGGGCGTCAAATTTATACTTTGACGCACGGCGGCGCAATCAACAGGTGGGAGTCATTATTTTTGACGCACACCGCGGCGTCAAGTCGTAAAGGAAAACGACGTTAACGCGGCGGAAATGACTGTGGGTCGATTTACGACACCGCAACCTGGATACGCGCTGGTTTTTGAGGCAATAGCGTCAAAAATACAGCGAACACTGCAAGTGCACCAGAGGAGAGCCAAAATGGATCCCAGATGCCACTACAGACCCCAGGAAGATGACAGCAGACCAGGAACCAGCCAGGACGATCCATACAAAAACCAGGACATTTATAGAAAGAAACGAAAGTGTCGCTTCAGTGCAGAGGAGCAGGAAATCCTGGTTAAAGAGGTGACGGAACACCAGCACCAACTGTTTATCACCTCAAAGTTGCCAATCAGTAGGAGAGAGGCCATATGGCAACAAATTGTTGACAAGATTAACAGTGTGGCTGAAGTACGCAGGACAGTCACCGAGTGTAAGAAACGCTGGCATGACTGCAAACGCAGGACCAAGGAAAAGATGGCCAGGAACAGGAAGGCAGCACTGCAGACTGGAGGTGGGAGTCCAGCACACCAGGAGGCCCTGGACCACATGGAGGAGATGGTCGCAGCCGTCATCCCTGAGGAGATCGTCACAGGGATTCAAGGACAGGACAGCGAGACAACTCACATGCAGGGTAAGTCGCATGGGGAATTAAAATACAATAATGTTGACTGTAAGCAGGGGGGGATATACCTACTACACATTGCATGTAAGTCATCATATACATGGAGTGGCATGGGTAAAGGGGTACTGCAGGGGGGCATGGCCTGCACAAACATAAGCTGGGGCACAACATTACACTACACCAACAACAGTCCCATGGGGGCATGCTGTCATGCCAACAATGGAGCAAAGGGAAAGCCTCGACAGGAGGGAAGGCCACTACGTCAAACTTACATCCTGGCACTCGTCAGCCAACGTATCTCCTACAGTAACTAGGGCCCTATTAGCAATCCTCTAGCCAAAATGACAACTGCAATGTAACTGCAACAACAGTTGCCACTACCACCTCTGATCTGTGTGCAGCTATAGTAGCCAATGGTAGTAACCTCCCCAGGGACTATACATACTTAAATTAGGGGGTGAGTGTAGGAAAGTACCATCTTGCCTGGCATGTTCCCCCCATTTTTCACTGTATATATGTTGTTTTAGTTGTATGTGTCACTGGGACCCTGTCATCCAGGGCCCCAGTGCTCATAAGTGTGCCTGAATGTGTTACCTGTGTAGTGACTAAGGGCCTGATTCTAACTTTGGAGGACGGTGTTAAACCGTCCCAAAAGTGGCGGATATACCACCTACCGTATTACGAGTCCATTATATCCTATGGAACTCGTAATACGGTAGGTGGTATATCCGCCACTTTTGGGACGGTTTAACACCGTCCTCCAAAGTTAGAATCAGGCCCTAAGTGTCTCACTGAGGCTCTGCTAATCGGAACCTCAGTGGTTATGCTCTCTCATTTCTTTCAAATTGTCACTAGCAGGCTAGTGACCAATTTTACCAATTTACATTGGCTTACTGGAACACCCTTATAATTCCCTAGTATATGGTACTGAGGTACCCAGGGTATTGGGGTTCCAGGAGATCCCTATGGGCTGCAGCATTTCTTTTGCCACCCATAGGGAGCTCTGACAATTCTTACACAGGCCTGCCACTGCAGCCTGAGTGAAATAACTTCCACGTTATTTCACAGCCATTTTACACTGCACTTAAGTAACTTATAAGTCACCTATATGTCTAACCTTTACCTGGTAAAGGTTAGGTGCAAAGTTACTTAGTGTGAGGGCACCCTGGCACTAGCCAAGGTGCCCCCACATGGTTCAGGGCCAATTCCCCGGACTTTGTGAGTGCGGGGACACCATTACACGCGTGCACTACATATAGGTCACTACCGATGTGTAGCTTCACAATGGTAACTCCGAATATGGCCATGTAACATGTCTATGATCATGGAATTGCCCCCTCTATGCCATCCTGGCATAGTTGGCACAATCCCATGATCCCAGTGGTCTGTAGCACAGACCCTGGTACTGCCAAACTGCCTTTTCAGGGGTTTCACTGCAGCTGCTGCTGCTGCCAACCCCTCAGACAGGTTTCTGCCCTCCTGGGGTCCAGCCAGGCTTGGCCCAGGATGGCAGAACAAAGGACTTCCTCTGAGAGAGGGTGTTACACCCTCTCCCTTTGGAAAATGGTGTGAAGGCAGGGGAGGAGTAGCCTCCCCCAGCCTCTGGAAATGCTTTCATGGGCACATTTGGTGCCCATTTCTGCATAAGCCAGTCTACACCGGTTCAGGGACCCCTTAGCCCTGCTCTGGCGCGAAACTGGACAAAGGAAAGGGGAGTGACCACTCCCCTGACCTGCACCTCCCCTGGGAGGTGTCCAGAGCTCCTCCAGTGTGCTCCAGACCTCTGCCATCTTGGAAACAGAGGTGCTGCTGGCACACTGGACTGCTCTGAGTGGCCAGTGCCACCAGGTGACGTCAGAGACTCCTTCTGATAGGCTCCTTCAGGTGTTGCTAGCCTATCCTCTCTCCTAGGTAGCCAAACCCTCTTTTCTGGCTATTTAGGGTCTCTGTCTCTTGGGATTACTGTAGGAAAGTACCATCTTGCCTGGCATGTTACCCCCATTTTTCACTGTATATATGTTGTTTTAGTTGTATGTGTCACTGGGACCCTGTCAGCCTGGGCCCCAGTGCTCATAAGTGTGCCTGAATGTGTTAACTGTGTAGTGACTAACTGTCTCACTGAGGCTCTGCTAATCAGAACCTCAGTGGTTATGCTCTCTCATTTCTTTCAAATTGTCACTAACAGGCTAGTGACCAATTTTACCAATTTACATTGGCTTACTGGAACACCCTTATAATTCCCTAGTATATGGTACTGACGTACCCAGGGTATTGGGGTTCCAAGAGATCCCTATGGGCTGCAGCATTTCTTTTGCCACCCATAGGGAGCTCTGACAATTCTTACACAGGCCTGCCACTGCAGCCTGAGTGAAATAACGTCCACGTTATTTCACAGCCATTTTACACTGCACTTAAGTAACTTATAAGTCACCTATATGTCTAACCTTTACCTGGTAAAGGTTAGGTGCAAAGTTACTTAGTGTGACGGCACCCTGGCACTAGCCAAGGTGCCCCCACATTGTTCAGGGCCAATTCCCCGGACTTTGTGAGTGCGGGGACACCATTACACTTGTGCACTACATATAGGTCACTACCTACATGTAGCTTCACAATGGTAACTCCGAATATGGCCATGTAACATGTCTATGATCATGGAATTGCCCCCTCTATGCCATCCTGGCATAGTTGGCACAATCCCATGATCCCAGTGGTCTGCAGCACAGACCCTGGTACTGCCAAACTGCCTTTTCAGGGGTTTCACTGCAGCTGCTGCTGCTGCCAACCCCTCAGACAGGTTTCTGCCCTCCTGGGGTCAAGCCAGGCTTGTCCCAGGATGGCAGAACAAAGGATTTCCTCTGAGAGAGGGTGTTACACCCTCTCCCTTTGGAAAATGGTGTGAAGGCAGGGGAGGAGTAGCCTCCCCCAGCCTCTGGAAATGCTTTCATGGGCACATTTGGTGCCCATTTCTGCATAAGCCAGTCTACACCGGTTCAGGGACCCCTTAGCCCTGCTCTGGCGCGAAACTGGACAAAGGAAAGGGGAGTGGCCTCTCCCCTGACCTGTACCTCCCCTGGGAGGTGCCCAGAGCTCCTCCAGTGTGCTCCAGACCTCTGCCATCTTGGAAACAGAGGTGCTGCTGGCACACTGGACTGCTCTGAGTGGCCAGTGCCATCAGGTGACATCAGAGACTCCTTCTGATAGGCTCCTTCAGGTGTTGCTAGCCTATCCTCACTCCTAAGTAGCCAAACCTTCTTTTCTGGCTATTTAGGGTCTCTGTCTCTGGGGATTCTTTAGATAACGAATGCAAGAGCTCATCCGAGTTCCACTGCATCTCTCTCTTCACCTTCTGCCAAGGAATCGACTGCTGACCGCGCTGGAAGCCTGCAAAACTGCAACAAAGTAGCTAAGACGACTACTGCAACTCTGTAACGCTGATCCTGCCGCCTTCTCGACTGTTTTCCTGGTGGTGCATGCTGTGGGGGTAGTCTGCCTCCTCTCTGCACTAGAAGCTCCGAAGAAATCTCCCGTGGGTCGACGGAATCGTCCCCCTGCAACCGCAGGCACCAAAGAACTGCATCACCGGTCCCCTGGGTCTCCTCTCAGCACGTCGAGCGAGGTCCCTTGAATCCAGCAACTCTGTCCAAGTGACTCCCACAGTCCAGTGACTCTTCAGTCCAAGTTTGGTGGAGGTAAGTCCTTGCCTCCCCACGCCAGACTGCATTGCTGGGAACCGCGACTTTTGCAGCTACTCCGGCCTCCGTGTCGTTCCTGCAGAAACCTAAGCTTCTACTGTCCAGTAGCAGCTTCTTTGCACCCACAGCTGGCATTTCCTGGGCATCTGCCCATCTCCGACTTGCTTGTGACTTTTGGACTTGGTCCCCTTGTTCCACAGGTACCCTCGACTGGAAATCCATCGTTGTTGCATTGCTGGTTTGTGTCTTTCCTGCAGAATTCCCCTATCACGACTTCTATGTCCTTTGGGGAACTTTAGTGCACTTTGCACTCACTTTTCAGGGTCTTGGGGTGGGCTATTTTTCTAACCCTTACTATTTTCTAATAGTCCCAGCGACCCTCTACAAGGTCACATAGGTTTGGGGTCTATTCGTGGTTCGCCTTCCACTTTTGGAGTATATGGTTTGTGTTGCCCCTATCCCTATGTGTCCCCATTGCATCCTATTGTAACTATACATTGTTTGCACTGTTTTCTAATACTATTACTGCATATTTTGGTATTGTGTACATATATCTTGTGTATATTTTCTATCCTCATACTGAGGGTATTCACTAAGATACTTTTGGCATATTGTCATAAAAATAAAGTACCTTTATTTTTAGTATAACTGTGTATTGTGTTTTCTTATGATATTGTGCATATGACACTAAGTGGTACTGTAGGAGCTTCACTCGTCTCCTAGTTCAGCCTAAGCTGCTCTGCTAAGCTACCATTATCTATCAGCCTATGCTGCTAGACACCCTATACACTAATAAGGGATAACTGGGCCTGGTGCAAGGTGCAAGTACCCCTTGGTACTCACTACAAGCCAGTCCAGCCTCCTACAATTCCTTAGATAACGAATGCAAGAGCTCATCCGAGTTCCTCTGCATCTCTCTCTTCACCTTCTGCCAAGGAATCGACTGCTGACTGCACTGGAAGCCTGCAAAACTGCAACAAAGTAGCTAAGACGACTACTGCAACTCTGTAACGCTGATCCTGCCGCCTTCTCGACTGTTTTCCTGGGGGTGCATGCTGTGGGGGTAGTCTGCCTCCTCTCTGCACTAGAAGCTCCGAAGAAATCTCCCGTGGGTCGACGGAATCGTTCCCCTGCAACCGCAGGCACCAAAGAACTGCATCACCGGTCCCCTGGGTCTCCTCTCAGCACGACGAGCGAGGTCCCTTGAATCCAGCAACTCTGTTCAAGTGACTCCCACAGTCCAAGTTTGGTGGAGGTAAGTCCTTGCCTCCCCACGCCAGACTGCATTGCTGGGAACCGCGACTTTTGCAGCTACTCCGGCCTCCGTGCACTTCCGGCGGAAATCCTTTGTGCACAGTCCAGCCTGGGTCCACGGCACTCTAACCTGCATTGCACGACCTCCTAAGTTGTTCTCCGGCGACGTGGGACTCCTTTGTGCGACTTCGGGTGAGCACCATTTCACGCATCCTTGTAGTGCCTGTTTCTGGCACTTCTGCGGGTGCTGCCTGCTGCTGAGAGGGCTCCTTGTCTTGCTCGACGTCCCTTCTGTCCCCCGACGCAATTGGCGACATCCTGGTCCCTCCTGGGCCACAGCAGCATCCAAAACCCTTACCGCACGATTTGCAGCTAGCAAGGCTTGTTGGCGGTCTTTCAGCAGGAAAACACTTCTGCACGACTCTCCACGGCGTGAGGGATCCGTCCTCCAAAGGGGAAGTCTCTAGCCCTTGTCGTTCCTGCAGAAACCTAAGCTTCTACTGTCCAGTAGCAGCTTCTTTGCACCCACAGCTGGCATTTCCTGGGCATCTGCCCATCTCCGACTTGCTTGTGACTTTTGAACTTGGTCCCCTTGTTCCACAGGTACCCTCGACTGGAAATCCATTGTTGTTGCATTGCTGGTTTGTGTCTTTCCTGCAGAATTCCCCTATCACGACTTCTATGTCCTTTGGGGAACTTTAGTGCACTTTGCACTCACTTTTCAGGGTCTTGGGGTGGGCTATTTTTCTAACCCTTACTATTTTCTAATAGTCCCAGCGACCCTCTACAAGGTCACATAGGTTTGGGGTCCATTTGTGGTTCGCATTCCACTTTTGGAGTATATGGTTTGTGTTGCCCCTATCCCTATGTGTCCCCATTGCATCCTATTGTAACTATACATTGTTTGCACTGTTTTCTAATACTATTACTGCATATTTTGGTATTGTGTACATATATCTTGTGTATATTTGCTATCCTCATACTGAGGGTACTCACTGAGATACTTTTGCCATATTGTCATAAAAATAAAGTACCTTTATTTTTAGTATAACTGTGTATTGTGTTTTCTTATGATATTGTGCATATGACACTAAGTGGTACTGTAGGAGCTTCACTCGTCTCCTAGTTCAGCCTAAGCTGCTCTGCTAAGCTACCATTATCTATCAGCCTATGCTGCTAGACACCCTATACACTAATAAGGGATAACTGGGCCTGGTGCAAGGTGCAAGTACCCCTTGGTACTCACTACAAGCCAGTCCAGCCTCCTACAGTGAGGATGACATGTGCAACAATCTCCTGAAACAAGACAAAGGCCCCAGTACACGCAAATGTCAATGCCCATAGGTGTCACAAACATCAGCCAATGTAAACAACAATAGGAGTGACACAGCACTAAGGACACACCCATGCTGCATATGTCAGGGTCCTTCCCGTACCTGGCAAACAAGGCAACATCACAAATGTCATACTGCTCAGACAACACCATTGAGGAGGGGACACATGGAACTGGTCACTGAAATACACCTGCACAGTCACAGGGGGAAATAGGACACTGATACGACTATCAGGGCAATCCACTGTAACACACATTACCCAACATCAGCAGGACACATTAACAATATCAACATCCATATCACATCATAACATTGCCATGCATAGGATATGTTACATGTCAATTACAATTAAGTCAATGTGAACGCTCAGGGATTGGGGCAGGTCCTGAGAGTCAAGTGTGCTGCCAGGACCATCAGAACACCCACAGCCAGTGAAAGGTCTCACCATGAGAATGGATATACACGGAGGGTCGAGTAGGACAAAAAGCTGGCTATTCTTATTTGGCATAAAGCAACACCTAGAGGCGATGAGGCTGACAAGTCTGATAACTCAATAACATACATGTGACACACAGGTGGGCCATAGGCCTGGAAGAATGCCCATCTGAAGGACTGCAGATATCAATACAAAACAAGATCACAAAGTGAATTCATCAAAAGGAAGGCACGTCACATCAAAATTGTCACAACACAGACACACTAATTGTACCCTGTTTCATTGCAGAGGAAGATGGATCTCCTGCTGATATGCCTGTCCCAGAATTCATAGGATGGGTCTCCTGCTACAGTTACACACACTTCTACACACATGCAGTGGCCCTGACTGTCATGTGGTGGCAAACATGCACCTCCATTAGTGTGCAGCAACAATATAGGTGTGTATTCATCTCATCATGTGCATCCAAGAGAGACATCCAAAAGCTGGTTACTTGAGGACTGCATGACCTGTCAAACAGCCTATGTGGTCATGACACATTTGTGACAGTTAGGTACATGGTACAGATGGCCAGGTACTTTGGCAATACCTCATGTTGTTACAGTTTCATAAATTGATGTGTCCAAACAATGGTGATTGGCACCAAACATAGATGTTTGTACCCTAGTCCATACCTTTGGACTGCCATCCCTAATCGGATTTTGGCACAAGTAACAAAAAATGCCTGTCTAAGATGTTAGCTGAGGGCACCTGACTCCTTTACAAATATGGTTCATGTTCAGATCTGGCATGTATCAAAATGTGAAGGAGCACATTTATCCCGAACAGGCATGGCACTTCTGTGAACACTTTCCCTACACACTAACCAGACACACATGAGACATATGTCTGGGCCACATTGCTATCATCAATTGACGTGAAGGCAGCACTCATTTTCAGCATCATGTAGGGTTTCCAATGTCAGTCTACCTATAGCGTCAACATATGTAGGTATGATGTTACTACATCCATACTTCACTGGCAATTGTGACCTGTAGAGTCCTGATTGCGCCATTAATGTGTCGCTTGTCTGACACAAAGGCGGCACTACATTACATTCTGCTACAAGCAACCTGTAAGTGTGGAAAACATGAGCTGCCTGACTGCTAGCATTTGTCATCCTTCACATAGTGCATCAATTACCCTGTATGTTTCCCTAGCATTACACACAGTCAGCTACTTATCCGGCAGATTGGGTACCAATCATCTCATGTCACTACACAGCTTTTAATTGTGCACATTTACATGATCTGTACTCACCAACATGGCCACCAATCATGATTCCCAGGTGGTCCAGCAGATCTTGCTCCCTGGAGATCAGGTCAGCCCAGTGGTGCTTCAATTGATGCTCATTCCTTTGGCTCCCATACAGACGCACCAAGTGATGGCGCACCTTCCCCCACCGGACTTTTCGGGCCTCCGTGTGATACCCCTGTATCACCCTACCCCCAGCCTCCAGCATCAGTGGGAGGAAATGGCAAACCAGCCATATGAACCCCCCCAATTCCTCCTCACCCATCCTGGAAAGACGTGGCCTGCCAGACATTTAGGCACAGAAAAAGGGGAAAAAGTAGTAGAAAAAAAATGGGGGAAATGGGGAAAGTTTGAGTGAGGAAAAACAAAGAAAACTTAACAAATAGAAGAGCCCACCTATCCCCTATATAACAGTACCCACAACAGACTCCCACAGACAATAAATACAACACTGGACTGGACAAATTTATACAACACACACTCAGGCAGTATTCTACAACAATATATTAATGACAAAAACAACAAGTAAGATGGCACTCTGGACACAAAAGCACAAATTCACAGGACAGCACTTTGCACACAGCCACACAGTCTAGAATAATCAGAGACTGCAAAGTGAAAGTGAAAGTACACCCACTGTACAGATTCTGTAAACAGGATATCCTATTACATCACATCCTGCATAACATGGCCGCCGTTTTTTTCCATTATGCGTCATATTTTGACGCATACAGGTTGTCCGTCATATTTTTTGACCACAGGAGTGCAGATAATGCAGAGTCAAAATATTTTTAATAATTGGTAAATAATATTTGTTTGCGGCATAATTTACAGTTCCAGAGGTGAAAATTAAGCCGCAGCCAAATATAATTTCTATTTATTAACTTTTTTTTTTACTCTGCATTATTTGCACTCCTGTGCGTCAAAAATTTTGACGCACAAGCTGTATGCGTGAAAATATGACGCATTATGACAAATATGTATTTCATTTGTCCAAATGAGTAATGGAATTTTGCATGACCAAACGGTGCTAAGTGATAAACCTTGGGGTTAGCTATAGCAAATGTCCCTTATAGGATGTATAGAAGGTATTCACAGTGCAATAGTAATGATTGGCCAGAATGGATATTACTCATAATTGCGCACATATGTAGGTAATTGCTGATTGCAACTTTCAAAATATGAAAGAGATAACAGGATGTATTCATTAGGAAATTTGTGAGCACATAGCTATTCCAAATAGCAAAAAGGCCATTTAGGTAATGCAATTGTCACTTAAACCTTTTTTGGGGGTAACCATGTGCTAATTACGAGTTAATGTAGCTAAAATATGTTTCACTATTGACATGTAGGGCACACATACCCATTATGCATGTGTGTGCTTCACATGTGCGTAAAAAATGTCTATTTGGGGAGCAGCAGCGGGGGACTTAGGCCCCCAGCACCCTGGGGTTTGCTATTCCTGACTTGCAAATTTATCAAAGGTTTTCCCAAATTCAGTAATGCTAAACCATTGGCAGCAGGCCCATAGATGCAAATTGAGTATGATTCTCTTTTTGCAAATCTGTAATACCATTTGCCCATTTGAAGTTTGCCCTATTACTTCTTTAGAGAATTCTGACATACCATTTAGCATTGATTTAATTGCCAATTCTCAACGTTCCTTATGTCATGATAGCAAATAGGTTTTTGATGTATGTGACCCTTTATGCATTACCTGGTTTAGTGGCATGTTTCAATCTTCCTGCTAGGTTACAACTGGGACACTACTGTGATAGGCTGCTTGCAACCATTTTGTTGATTGGATGGTACATGTACATGTGTGTGGTCCAATGTTGATCCAGTATCAACTGTTGAGGTGTATGTTGTCACTGTAACGTCCAGGTCTCATCATGAGTTATTGGCAGCTAATCGTGTATCTAATGAGTATCGTTTGTAGCTAAATGTGACTAAAGTCATAGAGGACATGGTAACCTACACGTGGATGGTCCCACCCTGTCACTGAAGACGTGTAATGAGACTTTCAACTGGGCAACCGTGGTGTTCTGAGTGAGAGAATGTCTCAGGTGTCTGGATCCGGCATGTGTCATTGCAACATTTGTACTCAAGTTGGCCTCTGTGGATGGAAATGCATCAGGAAACATCATAGCCTCTGTGCAGAATTAAATGGCTGGTATTCACCAAACACGAGCCATCTCTATTATTTGAACAATGTTACTCAGCGTGTGAACTGTCAGGGTCCTCATATGTGTCGACTTTTCATGGACATTATCTGAGGTTGCTGTTGGAGTGGTGGGTTATCCTGGGTTCCCTGTAGTGGTGGACACACTGCTGATTGACGTGTCCTGGGGACGGAGGTATGGGCCCGCTGGGTGGGTGCTGTGCTGGTGTTTCCAAAGGGGGAAGGTCTGTGGTGGCCTGTGCCTGTGTGAGGGGAACCGACTGTCCAGAGGTCCCCGATGGTCCGGGCTGATCATCTAGATCCAGTTGGACAGAGGTGCTGTCATCACTGTGGGCCTCTTCTGTTGGTGGTGTGGACATGTGTGGACCCTCCTGTCCGGTGACGTTGGGTAGGGGTCCTGCAGGGGTATAAAAGGATGGTTATTACAACTGTGTGTTTCATGGTGTGCAATGGGTGGGTGACCGTGTCCCCCAGTGCTAGCATTCCTGTGTGGGAGCTTGTGTGATGATGGTTTAGGGGGGTGTATGGGTATGTGCAGTGGGCATGCTTTGGTGATGGGTGTCCATGCTTTGTTGTTGCATACAGGGCTTGGTGTTGGGATGTGTGGTTTGTGATGTTGGGACATATGTGAGGAGTTGGGGTGCTGGGGGTGAGGGTGAGGGTGGGGGTATGTGATAGCATGCAGGTAGGGTGGGGGATGTAATAGTAAAGCTTTGACTTACCAGAGTCCATTCCTCCACCTACTCCTGCGAGGCCCTCAGGATGCAGAATCGACTAGACCTGCTCCTCCCATGTTGTTAGTTGTGGGGGAGGAGGTGGGGGTCCGCCGCCAGTCCACTGAACCGCCAGGTGGTGTCTTGAGACCACGGAACGCACCTTTCCCCGTAGGTCGTTCCACCTCTTCCTGATGTCCTCACGATTTCTTGGGTGCTGTCCCACTGCGTTGACCCCGTCCACTATTCTTCACCATAGCTCCATCTTCCTAGCTATGGAGGTGTGCTGCACCTGTGATCCAAATAGCCGTGGCTCTGCCTGGACGATTTCCTCCACCATGACTCTGAGCTCCTCCTCCGAGAACCTGGGGTGTCTTTGCCGTATCATGGGGTGGTGTAGGTGATGTGTGGGGTGGAGTGTGTGGTGATAAGTGTGGTGATTTGTAGTGGTGTGTTGTGTGTGGTGCGTTGAAGTTGTGTGGGTGATGGTGTTGTGTGCCTTTGGATGCTGTTGTTCTTGCTGGTGGTGTCTCTCTCTGGCCTTCTTTCGGAATTTTTTGTCATTGGGGTTTGTGGGTAATGTGGGTGTGTGTTTTATATTGTATTGGGTGTGTGGGAGTGGTGTGTGTATGAGTATCAGGTGTGTGTATTTTGAATTGTCCAATGTGGCTGTGTTTTGTAAGAGTGTGTGTATTTTGAACGCAGCAGTGTGTACCGCCAATGGAATACCGTGGATGAAAGACCGCCGCGTGGATTCGTGTGTCGTGATAGTGTGGGCGCATTTCTGTTGGCGTGACGGTGGAGGTTTTGTTTTCGCCAGTTTATCACTGACCTTTGGTGTGGCGGACTTGTGTGGGTGTCTGACTTTTGGCCGATTCCGAGATGTGGGTCATAATAGCTGTGGCGGATTTCCGCGGCGGTGTGTTGGCGGTCTTCTGCACGGCGGTAAGAGGCTTTTACCGCCAATGTTGTAATAACCGCCTATGTTATTAAAAGAGTAAATCTTGTTGGACAGAGTATTCATGCCATTGTTGACAACAGCTAAAGCCTTTTCCTTATCTATCTGCCTTAAACGCATAGCAGCTTCTATTTGAGAAAGCTTCCAGATCTCATTATAAATGGAATAGATTAATCTTTTTGCGTGTGGCTTTCTCAGGCCTAACAAGAAATCCTACAAGTCTATGGGGGTCATTACGACCTCGGCGGTCAAAAGACCGCCGAGGCCGCGGGAGACAGAATACCGGCATTGCCGGCAGTATTTCTGTCTCCCTATTATGACATTTCCGCTGGGCCAGCGGACGGTAACAGTGTTACCGTCCACTGGCCCAGCGGAAATGTCACATCAACATTGCAGCCGGCTCGTAATAGAGCTGGCGGCAATGCTGATGTGCAGCGGGTGCAGTAGCACCTGTCGCGCATTTCACTGCCCGAAATTCAGGCAGTGAAATGTGCGACGGGGCTATGCCTGGGGGCCCCTGTACTGCCCATGCCAAGTGCATGGGCAGTGCAGGGGCCCCCAGGGGCACCCCAAGTCCCCTTACCGCCGGCTTTTCCATGGCGGTGTGTACCGCCATGGACAGGCCGGTGGTCGGGGACTCATAATCCCCAGACCGCCAGGCGGAATCCTGGCCGCAAAGTGAAGGGGCCGGCGGTATGGCCGTGGCTTTTCCGCCACAGTCATAATTGCTGGCGGAACACCGCCAGTCTGTTGGCGGTGTTACCGCCAACATACCGCCGGCCGCCAGGGTCGTAATGACCCCCTATATCTTCAGAAAGAGCGTTAAGATGTTCCCTAACTGCTGCTAACGTGTTTATCTGTAACCATTGTTGGCACAGTTTACCCTCACTGTATATAGTAACGATACCCGAGTGCTGACCCGAGACAAAGTGAGAGTCTGGCCAGCTAATCTTGAAACCCTCTGAGGTATTCACAAAACATGCCTGACACCAATTCGTGTCTATTGGCCACAATACCACCCACCAGGACTGGAAATTAAAAAATTATAGGTACCAGCCTGAACCTTTGCATCTAGTTCTTCCTCGTGACATTCAGGCAGGACTGCCAATTGGTGAACTTCACTGCTGCGGGGATACTGGGTGCATTAATTTCCTTCATTTTTGCTAACCCTAGACAGGATGTCTATTGAATTATGTCATTTAAAAAGATCACTTATATAGGTATAAGGCACACTCTAAAGAAAGCTTCCCTACCCTGAATTTGCCAATCTTATGTTCCCCATACACTCTTTACATCAATAGTGTTCTTCCAGTATTTGTAACCTTCAACTACAAGTCGGAAATCAAAGGAGTCTGAGTAAATTAACTTTGTGTTGGTTAGCAAAATCTCTCTAATTTTTGAAGGTAGTAATTTGAAAAAAATAGAAGTCTGCATTTTTGTCATGCCCAGAATAATATATGAACTTATCTGAATAATGTTTTGGGCTCCCCACGGGTGGAGTTGAACAGTGTTCCCACTGTGTGTAATTGAATACTGATCTGTGTCTAGTTGCACGGTGCAGGTAGTAATGTCTCCACTTGTTATAGCAGAACATTTCCCCATACTTCTTTGTGTTAGTGTACACATCATCACTTTCAAATACAGTGTAATCCCTTATCTCATCTAACATGGAATCAACTGTTTGGACATGCCAATCATTGGATAGAACACCAGGTGTAATTACATCAGTCATTGAAATTTTGAAGACATATGGAATCTGAATGACCTCAGTAGGAAGGTATATATTCAATGGAACTTTATTCCGCACAATCCCATCAGGAATTGGTACTGCTGAAATGTTCACAAGGGAGAAGTCTCTTCGGACCTTATGCGAGGAAAGATATGGAGTTAAGACTTCATCCACAGGCTTACCAGAGGAGTGTTCAGGAAGGTAATGACCATTTATAAGCTGGAAGAAAACAGTCACAAAACCAATCCATAGAAAAAAGCAAGCAATGTCAGAAATAACCTCAGATAGCTCCATGGATAAATTAAATAGTTATTTTTAAGCCATAGGTACAGCTTACGTGTCTTTGAAACAGTTTCAATAGCAGGTGCGGATGAAGTTGAAGAAAAGACATCAATGTCAATGAAGTAATAAGAAGCAGTCTCTGCAAACACAGGAACTGGTGCATTACTGGTGGATGGATCCACTTCATGTGGAGGCTCGTAGTAGACGATGCTGTCAGTCTGTGCAGTGTTGGAATAGAAGGCAGCCACATCTTGGACAGGTGCTGTCATTGAGGTGGTAACAGGAAGCAGCAAATGCTCATTTTCTACCCTCCCCATGCTCGAGGAGGCATTTGCAGCATTGTTGTACATGCTGTTGTTATCAGAAGTGTTGTTATTATTTCTTTGAAGAGGTATGTACCGTTTGGGTAGTGAGAGGGGACCAGGAACTACCTAATGGACCTCTGGGTGTACTGTGCAGGATCAGCAACATGATGGAGTTTGATGTTATCAATGGAGACAAACCTATTCGATTTGGAACCAGGTACCGGTGGTAGGATAACAGTTCTGGTACCTTGTATTCCCAGGACTTGGACCGGTGCTCTGTAGGATAAACCAAATTCCTTCTTTACAGTGATCTTCTCATGAACCAGATCCACAACTCTAGGAATCCAGTCAGTAGACGTTGTTGGCAAATCCCTTATTCCTAAGGTGGCAGCACTGGCGGATGACTTATCATCACAAAATTGCTGAAGCTCCTATCAGACAGTGAGACGCTCATTTATGTCAAAAGGTGTATCTGCTGCCACTAAGCCAGTGCCATCTAACTCTGGGACATACATAGGTATCCCAAAAAGAACCTCATAAGGAGGGTGTTCCCCCATGGGCCTTCTTGGCAGATTATTCAGTGCTCTCTTGACCCCATAAGGATGATGAAGCCAGCTGCAGCCAGAACCTAATGCTCTAGCTGTTAAGGGCTGCTTTCCCCCTCTCCACAACCGAATTTCCCTCGGGATGGTAGGGTGAGGAGTAATGGAGTTCAACACCCATCGTCCCCCTGAATGTCTTAGAGGCAAAAGCAGGGCCCTGGTCCGAATGGCATGCTCCAACCTCATATGTACTGATAAAATCAGTAAGTCTTTTATAACAGTTAGAGCATCAGCCGACCGCTGAGGCCATACCTACAGGAATCTAGAACAAGAATCTACAGTGACTAAGATGTATTTGTATGCACCATCAGGTTGTAGGGGACCACAATGGTCCAGGTACAAACACTGTAGTGGCCTGTTGGACACTAAAAGGGATGTCTGTGGAGGGCGTTTGATATTTGAGCCCTTTATCTGCTTGCAAATGTCACAACAGAGGCCATATTGCTTGGTCTGTTTGTATAGACTTGGCCACCAGAAGCGTTTCTGTAAGAGTGTTATTGTGGCCGCAATATCAGCATGTGCTGAGACGACACCCTCATGCACTGCTTTTATTAGATGTAATCTCTGGTCTTGGTTGAGGATCACTCGATCTCCAACCCTAGGAAGTGTTGCATAAGCAACATTCTGTGCACTGATGTGGTAAGAGGATTTTGTAGGGTATGCTTTTGGGAGAGGCTTGCCTTCAGCCAAAGTTTTCACGGCAGCCAAAATTTTATTTATTCACTATTGTCTGGGAACGAGTCACTGCAGCCACAGAAGGCCGTAGCTACTGCGGATTTGGCTGCTTCATCAGTATGGCATCTGTCAAGTGGCAGGGTGTCTAGAGGTGCAGGGTACTCCTGTTCATTTTGGAGAAATTCTTGTGTCTGAAGTTTTGGATCAAAGATGTAATCTACATAGGTGTTAGTCAGGGAGGTTGCCCACTGAATCCAACATGGATGTAATGCTTTAGTGTTAGGAACGCTTGCTTTGGTGACGGCCTCTAAGACTGGCACCGGGGTAATGACAATAATGCATTTCCCTCGGGCAAGTGGTATCTCCTTGATAACGGCCATCTGTACAGCAGTCAGAATTTTTTCTGTGGGTGCAAAGCGTTGTTCTGCATTGGAATAAAAGTGCGATTTATATGCTATGAGGACCGTGTCGCCTTTGTGAAAAGTGACATAAGTGAACCCAATGGCACCAACAATTATTCTGATGACCAAATGTGTTTTGTTGTCATGTGTGTGTAAGTGTTTTGCTTCTAGCCTGTCCTGTTTCAGTCCTCTAAGGATGCATGTGTGTTCTACTGTCCAGTGTCTGCTAGAAAAATCAGGGCATATTAAGTCATAGAGTGGCTTGATATGTTGTGCATAATCAGGAATGTAAGTTCTGCCAAAGTTAAAGAAACCAAGTAAAGATTGCAGTTTCTTGATTGTATTTGGTGGATGGAGTTGAGCAATTTTTTCTAGAAAGTGTGGGGCCAGGCTCTTGCCCTCGTTTGATAGCTCGTATCCCAGGAACAATACACTGAGAAAGCCCTAGTTAGTTTTCCCTCAAATTACATTTGTAACCAAGGGCTGTGAATCCTAGAACGATCCGATCGACCCTGGCAAGATGAATGTTGAGGTCGTCATCTGTGAGATAGATGTCATCCACATAGGAGAATGCCTCGGAAACAATAGCATGCAATATTGATATTTCACGGGCTGAGAACAGTCTTGGGCTGTTCTTGTAGCCTTGTGGCAAACAAGAGAAGCGTTTTTGTGAGCCAAATGAGAATGTACTCAGGTCCCAACTTTCGTGAGTTAAGTTTTGGCAGATAAAAACATTGGAGATGCCCAAGGTTGTTTTGTATTTTTTACACACTATGGTGGTCATTCTGACCCTGGCGGTCTTTGACCGCCAGGGCGGAGGACCGCGGGAGCACCGCCGACAGGCCGGCGGTGCTCCAATGGGGATTCCGACCGCGGCGGTAAAGCCGCGGTCGGACCGGCACCACTGGCGGGGTCCCGCCAGTGTACCGCCGCCCCATTGAATCCTCCGCGGCGGCGCAGCTTGCTGCACCGCCGCGGGGATTCCGACCCCCCCTACCGCCATCCAGATCCCGGCGGTCGGACCGCCGAGATCCGGATGGCGGTAGGGGGGGTCGCGGGGCCCCTGGGGGCCCCTGCAGTGCCCATGCCACTGGCATGGGCATTGCAGGGGCCCCCGTAAGAGGGCCCCTACATGTATTTCACTGTCTGCTGCGCAGACAGTGAAATACGCGACGGGTGCAACTGCGCCCGTCGCACAGCTTCCACTCCGCCGGCTCGATTCCGAGCCGGCTTCATCGTGGAAGCCTCTTTCCCGCTGGGCTGGCTGGCGGTCTGAAGGCGACCGCCCGCCAGCCCAGCGGGAAAGTCAGAATTACCGCCGCGGTCTTTCGACCGCGGAACGGTAACCTGACGGCGGGACTTTGGCGGGCAGCCTCCGCCGCCCGCCAAGGTCAGAATGAGGGCCTATGTTGTTAATTAGGGCTGTGCTGTGTGCATTTTGTATTGCCTATGTGTGAGTATGACTATTTAAGTGTCTGTAATCTATGAATGGTCTGGTTTTGCTACTCATCCCAGAATATCACACTACTAGTGCGCTCTATGTCACCCTCAATTTGGATATTTAAATCATAAACCCTGTCGGTGGGAGAACACACCCATCCGCAGTCTCGACTGCAATAAAGCCGCTAGTTGCTGTTGAATCCAGATGATCTTTCAGACTCTGGTGACATATCATGACCTCTGCCGCGCTGTCTAGCAGTGTCACTGCCCATGTCTTGTTCTTCAGCAATGTTCTCAAGTGTATTGGTATTTTCAATTGACAGTGCTGCCACCTTTTTCTTTTTAAACTGTGGCTTTTGTTGTGGGGACTTATCTTCTTTTTTTCTGAAGACTGTGGTGAGTCTTTCTTCTATTTCACGTAGTCAGGACATCGCTCTTTTAAGAACCCTCTTTTGCTTGTTTAATACCTTTGTTAGTGGTGATACTCTGTATTTCAGGCTTTTTTGGTTTGGTTCCCAAACTATCCCGTCCTATACTGGTATAGGTATTGGAAAATATTTTCAGTAGATGTTTCTCTTGATCCAAATGTGGAATCTCCTGGAGACGCTGGTATATAGCCAGTGCTACCGCTTCCCATTTAATGCTACTGAGTATGATTGAGGAGACTGCGTCAAAATTGCGCATCAGTTTAATCCCCAAGTCTAGGGATGGTGCAGCCCCGTATTCATTCTGAATTTCTTTTAACACTTCCAGTAAATTGGCAAGTGTCGGGGTACCATGTGTGGTAATATAGATTGCAGTGAAGACTGTACCTCAAGTGGCGCAGTCATCCACCGAGGGAATCATACTGAAGGGCAAACACATTGTAAGAATTCTATGTTTCTCTTGTGGTCCCGTAAGGGGCAACACAGCTTCCAGATGATTTGTGGGCTTTCCAGAACGGAAATTTCTATTGTTCTGAGGGTAGTTTACCCATGACAGAATGTTCTGTTTCTGGATTAATCCCAGTGGTAGCCAATTGGTATCCAGCAGTTGCTGGTGGTGCTGGATGCGCTGATGTTGTGTTCAGAGTTTGCATTACTAACTGAACAAATCATCTATATAGTGTTACTAGCTCAAGGTATAGATTGCGCAGATCAGCTGCCTGCATGTTTCGAACACCTGGGTGTGGTGTATATGTGGCAAACATAGGCCATGTTGGTCCTTCATTATCTAAGGAACCTAATCTCACGGGTTGTCTTACGTGAAGTAGGGCGTCCTTAAACCAGTTCTGCTGTTCTTGATAAGTAATCAGCATTTCCAGACACTGGCATGCTTGGTACCGTTTTGGTACATTTGCAATTCTGTATGTGTGGAATGTAAATGATCTCTGTCTTCCTCAGGAAAGGTGACCCAAGAGTAAAATATTTTTGTTTGGTAAGCTTCACTAACTTCTATTATGAACCATCCCCACCCTCATCTTAGTAGCCATGTGCTACTAAGTGTAGTGTTAATGCTTGTCTGGCATTCTCAGAAATATCTATGGCATTAGCCATGTTGTGTAATGGGTAAAGAGATGAAAGACCAAGTGGGGAGTAAGTCCTTATAATAGTTCGAGCTCGAACAACCTACAGGATAATAGTGGCTCCCTGTTCAGCTGAGGAAGATCTTCCCCAAGACCACAAACGTCTCTGTATAATTGTACTTAGGGTACCTGCTGTATGTGAGACAGTGATAGTCAGGGTATGCATACAATGGTGCCTAAACACCATCATTGGTGGTGCCATGTCATAGTTTGACTCTTGCTCTGGGCAAAACTGCTGGTTTAAGGATGAAAGTACTTTTGTTTGTAGGTGAGTAGGCCAATTCGACAACAAGTAACAACTGTCATCCCAACCCTCCCAGCTAACAAGCAGTACCTCACCAAAAACCCAAACAGTAAAAGGTGATTTGTGGTAGCCTTTACACATGGACTCAAGAGTGCGACATCTCAGGAAGGTCGTGGTTAAACTGAGATTTCTCATGTGAGCAACATTTCTCAGTCACACACAGCCAATGAAAGAGATGAAGTGAAGTTTTTAATAGGTTTTATTAACAAGACTGCAATCTACGATAAATTGCATGGGCTGCAATTATTAGGATAATGAACAATGCAAGACACAGAATGGTAAAAAAAAGAGTCATGAATACAAAGACTCCCACCATTTTGCAATGACATGAGATGTGAAATAGGCCCTAATGCTCTAGCTTGATGAACCTAATCTCTAACCTAAAGAGAGTTAGGTGTGATAAAGCTAATCTGCCAGTAACATGTCCATGAGAAGGGCCCCCCAACCCTTGTTACCTTAGAATGAGGTCTCTAGGTCAGACTCTGTGGGGACACGAAGACAGGGTCAGCATCAAGGCGACGTGTAGCATAGATAGTGTCAATGGCATCTGGTAGGAATCCCTCTAATTATCTTGTCTGTGTGAGATGTATTTATACAGATCTGGTAGGACCCCTGACGCAGGTATATTCCCAAACAATAGATAAAAAGGCATGCTTGGAGCAGCAATTATATAAACAAATCCCTGAAAAGGTACATTAAGTTACTGGCACACGAAAGTGGGAAAGTACATAATATGAATACCTACGTATCTCATTTATCTTTGACGCTGATAGTGACGCATTTACAAAGTGGCACTGATAACATGAAACTAAAACATCTTCCCAACTATAAACATGGCAGCCATTTTGGAAGAAATAATTAAATAAATGAGCTAAAATAGAGCAAGCTAAGTAGGTTAAAGGTTGAAAGTCACTAGGTGATGGGGGCACAGGCCTGCAAGCCAAAGGCTAAGCTACATTCCTGATTCCCATTAAAACTAAATAGGGTCCACTACTAAGTACTCGGTCACCTATAAAGATGCTCATGCACTAATTTGCTCACCTATACAGTCACTCATGTACACATTCACTCACCCATACAGCCACTCATGTACCCATTCAGTAAGCCATAGAGCCTTGCATATACCAGGTGACTCACTCATATGTTCACTCAAACAACCATCCACCCACACATACAGACACTGACACACCTAGTCACTCACCCACACAGTCACTAATGCACTTATCCACTCACTCACACAGACACTGATGCACCCACTCATTCAACCATACAGTCACTCATGCCCTCACCTATACAAACACTCTTGCACCCATACACTCAGTTATGCACCAAGTTACTCACCCATACATTCACTCATGTACCCATTCACTCATCCATACAGCCACTGATGCCTCGTCATTCACCATAGTCACTCATGCTGCCATTCACTCATCTATAAAGCTACTCATTCACCTATTCAGGCAGTCACACAGCCATGTATAAACCAAGCCACTCACCCAGTCACCTGTGCAGCCATTCATTCTCACATACAGACACTGACACACCCAGTCTCTCACAGAGTTATTTATTAATTCATTCACTGACCCACACATACACTGATGCACTGACTCACTCAACCATCGCTCTCATCCACACATTCTTCTCTACACCACTCATGCAGCCATCCACTCAGGCATACAGCCACTTATGTGCCAAGTCACTCAGCTATAAAGTCACTCAGGCACTCATTCCCTTACCCATACAGGCACTGACATACCTATTCACTCACCCATAAACTCACACATGTACTCATTCACTCACCTATGCACCACTCATGCACCCATTCACTCACCCATACAGCCACTTATGCACCGAATTACTCACATATACAGTCAATCATGCAGCCATTCCCTCATCCATACAGTCACTGATGCATCCTGTTA
This sequence comes from Pleurodeles waltl, assembly GCF_031143425.1. Lineage (NCBI taxonomy): Eukaryota > Metazoa > Chordata > Amphibia > Caudata > Salamandridae > Pleurodeles > Pleurodeles waltl. The sequence goes on along the minus strand of NC_090448.1, from coordinate 690,435,872 downwards.
CTCAACCATACAGTCATTCATGAAACCATTTCCTCACCTATTATGCCACTTATACACCCATTTACTGAGCCATACAGATACTGACATATTCATTCACTGAGCTATACAGTCACTATGCACCCATTCACTCACCCATACAATCACTAGTTCACCCATTCACTCAGCCATACAGCTACTGAGGCATCCAGTCACTCACCGACACAGTCACTCATGCAGCAATTCACTCACCCATACATCCACTAATGTATCCAGTCACTCAACTATACAGTCACACATGCACACATTCACTCACCCTTAAAGCCATAAATACATCCATTCAGTTACCATACAGACACTTATGTACCAAGCCACTCACCCAGAGAGTTACTCATACAGCCATTCATTCACACACACAGACACTGAAGCACCCACTCACTGAACCATTAAGTTATTCATGCACTCATTTAGTCACCTATACAACCACTCATACACCTGTTCACTGAGTCATGCAGCCATTTATGCACCAAGCCACTCAACGAATGCAGTCACTCATGCAGCCAATCACTCACCCATGCAGCCACTGATGTATCCAATTACTCTACCATGCAGTCGCTCATGCAAACATTCAATCACCCAGTGCATACAATTCAATCAATCAGTGCATACTCATGCACCCATTCAGTCAGCCATAAAGCCACTTATGCAGCAAGTCACTTGTCTATACAATCAGTCATTCATCCATTCAATCACCAAACACTGACACACCCACTCAGTCACCGATAGTCAGTCATGCACCCATTTAGTCACCCACACAGACACTGATGCACCCAGTCACTCATCCATACAGCCACTTACGCATTGTCACTCACCCACACAGTCACCCATGCAGCCATTCAGTTACCCATACAGCCACATACATATCCAGTTACTCAACTATACAGTCACTCATGCACATATTCACTCACCTATAAAGCCACTCAGACACCTTTCAGTCACCCATACAGCCTCTTATGCACTGAGGCACTCACCCATGAGGTCACTCATGCAGCCATTCAGTCTCCCATGCAGACACTGGCATACCAGTCACTCTCCCACCGAGTCATTCTTGCAGCCATTCAGTCACCCACACAGACACTGAAGCACCCACTCACTCAACCATACCTTCACTCATGCACTCATTCCATCACCTACACAACCACTTATACACTTATTCACTCAGTCATTCATCCAGTTATGCACTGAGTCACTCACCCTTACAGTCACTCATGCAGCCATTCACTCACACATACAGCCACTGATGCATCCAGGTACTCAACCAGACAGTCACCCATACACACATTCACTCACCCAAACAGACACTTGTGAGACCATTAAGTGAGTTAGACAGACACTCATATATATATTAACTCTGCCATACAGCTACTATGCACCCACCTAATCACCCACACAACCACTAATGCACCTAGTCACTCACCAATACAGTAACCTATGCACCCAGTCAGTCACCCACACATCCACTCATGCACTAACCCATTCAAACACTTCCATACACAGTAAGTCACCCATACACTCATTCATGCAAACTCTCACTCACCCACACAGATAATAACAAACAAACATATAACATATAATTTTTTTTTTTTTTTTTTTACCAGGACAGTGGTTCTGAAAAGGACAATTTTTTGAGGGGGAGGAGGCAGGGATTCTTTTACTCACACATACAGCCACTGATGCATCCACGTACTCAACCAGTCGCCTATGCATACATTCACTCACCCAAACAGCCACTCATGAAGACATTTAGTGACTTAGACAGACACACACATATCTATTCACTCTGCCATACAGCCACTATGCACCCACCTAATCACCGACTCAACCACTAATGCACCTAGTCACTCACCAATATAGTAACCTATGCACACAGTCAGTCACCCATACATCCACTCATGCACTCACCCACACAAACACTTACAAACACAGTAAGTCACCTATGCAGTCACTCATGCAAACTCTCACTCACCCACACAGATACTCTGAAAGATACAAAATAATAAACAAACATATAACATATAATTATTCTTTTTTTTACCAGTATAGTGGTTCTGAACAGGACCATTGTTTGAAGGGGGATTTTTCTAAGGTTTTAAAAAATTGTTGGCATTTTTTAAAACAAGTTTGGTTTTTTTTTTTTTTTTTTCACAAAAACATTTTGAACTGTAGTGTTATAAAAAAATAACACAACGTTGTTTTTTAATGACAAACAAAAAACTAACACGTTTGTACATTGATTGCATTAAGAATGCTTTGAATTTACTGTTCTAGTATGCACTTTATACAATGCTGCTCAATTCCAGGAAACTCTGGCACCATCGCAGTCAAAGTAGATAGAAAATCAGATCCTGAAGATGTTCCAGGTGGAGGATCCTGGCTTGCAGGACTTCCAAGGGTGAGGTTTCTTTCTCATTGTGCTTGGGCTAGCCTAGCACTATACATACTCTTGAGGTGTTTCTTTACTGAAGACGTTCCACAAGAGTACTTCCGATGTGAACCCCGGGAGAACAGCTTGTTGCAGACCCTGCAAGTCACCTTCTTCGCATTCACCTCTCTTTCCCCTTCGAGCATTGTGAAGAAGGTCTCAACAAGGCTTTCCTTCCTCTTCCAGGGAGGCTCCTCATCTTCAGAGTGACTGCTCAGCAAGTTGTTGGCTGGAGAAGCAGCTGCTTATTGTTACCTGATTAATTAAAATCCAATAACACCAGAAGAAAAAAACTAAATTGGAGTGAAACAACACAGGTAAAAACTGCCTGAAAGAAACTCAAAGGATGCCAAAAAACAGGTGGGGCCTTCATGTGCAAGTAACTGAAATGTCTTCAACCAATCAAAGTCTTTTTTTTTTTGTCACATGGTGTGGCCGACACCCGCATGTGAATACTACCCGTCTCCATCGTGACTCCGCGAAACAATACAAAAACCTGAAATTATACAGCTGTATTTATATTTATAATACTTTTTCTGCTATCATAGTAATTCCATAAGTTCATAATACAATATAAACCTCTAAATATATAGAAATTCATATGATAAAAAATGCAGTAGATTCAAGTCTCTATCGCAACTCTGGAAATACTTTGCGGCACAGTTTGCTCCATTGCGACTCTAAAAAAATGTCGCTAAACCACCTGAAAAATCACTTTTCTGTTGAAAATTTTATTTTCGAACTCTTTACCAATAAATGTCGGGATGAGAATTATAGTTATAAAATGTGTTTATATATGTTTCAGGAGTAATGAAGATACAATAACAACACAACTCCAGCACGTATATTCGGGTTGGGTACGCAACTCCAGTAAATAAAAATAAAATAAAAAATATTAAAGCATATGTTAATAAAATAGGCAATAAAAATGTTATTGCCTGTACAATCTGTAAAAAAAATGTGTAAAAGTCAATATATAATATATATAATATTTGTAAACCAGTGAATGTTAAAAAAATACAAATTCACTTAAACATATCAATTGTTGCAGAAATGTTATATTTAGAAAATAAAGCTTTAAATAATATAGCCACCTAAAAAAAATAAAAAAATACATGAATATCGTATTTATTTACTATATTTTAAATTAATATACATAATTAATTTAAAAAAAATGTCCCAGGGGCACTGCAGTTAGGATGTAGTTTTTAAAAAACCATAGAAAATCACTGAAAAAGACAAAGGTTACAGGGATGTTATAGTTAGGAAATAAAAGTTTAATCCAAAAAATTAATCAAACATTTTAAAACCTTAGAACACCCCCCACCCCCCAAAAAATGGTTCTTTTCAGAACCACTATACTGGTAAAAAAAGAATAATCATATGTTATACGTTTGTTTGTTATATGTATTTGTGAGAGTACTCGTGTGGGTGAGTGAGAGTTTGCATGAGTGGACTTATGGGTGACTGACTGGGTGCATAAGTCACTGTATTGTGAGTGACTAGGTGCATTAGTGGTTGTGTGGGTGAGTGACTGGGTGCATACTGGCTGTATGGCTGAGTGACTAGATATGTGAGTATCTGTCTGGCTTACGAGTGGCTGCATGGGTAAATGAATGTGTGCATGAGTGACTGCCTGGTGGAGTAACTGGATGCATCAGTGGCTGTATAGGTGAGTGAATGGCTTACGAGTGGCTGCATGGGTAAATGAATGTGTACATGAGTGACTGCCTGGTGGAGTCTCTGGATGCATCAGTGGCTGTATAGGTGAGTGAATGGCTGCATGAGTGACTGTATGGGTGAGTGACTCAGTACATAAGTAGGTGCTTGATTGAGTGAATTGGTGCATAAGTGGCTGTATAGGTGATGTAATGATTGCATGAGTGACTGTTTGGTTGAGTGACTGGGTGCTTCAGTGTCTGTGTGGGTGACTGAATGGAAGCATTAGTGACTGGGTGTGTCAGTGTCTGTAGGGGAGACTGAATGGCTGCAAAAGTGACTGTATGTGTGAGTGCCTTGCTGCATAAGTAGCTGTATGGGTGACTGAGAGGTATATGAGTGTCTTTATGGGTGAGTGAATATATGCATGAGTGACTGAAAAGTTGAGTAACTGGATGCATAAGTGGCTGTGTGGGTGACTGAATGGCTGCATGAGTGACTTTGTGGGTGAGGGACGGTGCTGTAAGGCTGAGTGAATGGGTGAATGAGTGGCTGCATAGGTGAGGGAATGAGTGCATTACTGAGTGGGTGAGTGAGTGGGTGTGTCAGTGTCAGTGTGGGTGAGTAAATGGGCTCATGACTGACTCTATCAGTGACTGACTGGGTGTGTCAGTGTCTGTTTGGGTGAGTGAATGACTGCATGGCTGACGACATGCATGAGCGATTTGCTGCATAAGTGCGTTTACAGTGGACTGAATGGGTGCATGAGTGGCTGTATGGGTGAGTAAATGTGTGCATGAGTGACTGTATTGTAGAATAACTCGATTCATCTATGGTTGTATGGGTGAGTGATTGGCTGCATGAGTGACTGTATTGGTGAGCGGCTTGGTCCATATGTGGCTATATGACTGAGAGAACAGGTGTATGAGTGGTTCTATAGGTGGTGGAATGAATACATGAGTGACTGTATGGTTGAGTGAGTGGCTGATTCAGTGTCTGTGTGGGTGAGTGAATGGGTACAGGAGTAACTCTGTGGTGAGTGTCTGGGTGTGTCAGTGTCTGTATGGGAGAGTGAATGGCTGCATGAGTGACTGCATGGGTGTGTGGCTTGGTGCGTACATGGCTCTATGGCCGACTGAACGGGGCATTTGTTATGGGTAAGCAAATGTGTGCATGAGTGACTGGATGCATTAGTGGAGGTAGGGATGAGTGATTGGCTGCATGAGCGGCTGTGTGGGTGAGTGACTGGATGCATCAGTAGCTGAATAGCTGAATGAATGGGTGAACTAGTGATTGTATGGGTGAGTAAGTGGGTGCATAGTAGCTGTCTGGTTCAGTGAATGGATACATCAGTGTCTAGATGGCTCAATATTTGGGTGTATGAGTGGCAATATGGGTGAGTGAATGGCTGCATGAGTGACTGCATGGTTGAGTAAGTAGATGCATCAGAGACTGTATGGTGAGTGAATGGCTGCATGAGTGACTGTATATGTGAGTAATTCGGTGCATAAGTGGCTGTATGGCTGAGTGAACGGTTGGATGCGTGGCGTATAGGTGAGGGAATTGATGCATGTGTGAGTTTATGGATGAGTGAATAGGTGTGTCAGTGCTTATATGGGTGAGTGAAAGAGTGCATGAGTGACTGTATGGGTGAGGGATTTGGCACATAAGTGGCTGTATGTCTGAGTGAATTTCTGCATGAGTGGCTATACAGGTGAAGAAATGTGTGAATTGGAGACTGTATTGTTGAGTGAGTCAGTTCATCAGTATATGTGTGGGTCAGTGAATGAGTGCATTAATTACTGTGGATGAGTGACTGGGTATGTCAGTGTCTGTATGTGAGAGTAAATGGCTACATGAGTGACTTTATGGGTGAGTGACGTGGTGTATAAGTGGCTATATGGCTGACTGAGTGGGTGTATGAGTGGCTTTATAGGTGAGTGAATGGCTGCATGAATGACTGTATGGGTGAGTAACTCAGTGCATAAGTGCTTGTATAGGTGAGTGAATGAGTGCATGAATGACTATATGGTTGAGTGAGTGGGTGCATCAGTGTCTGTGTGGGTCAGTGGATGAGTGCATTAGTGACTGTGTGGGTGAGTGACTAGGTGTATCAGTGTCTATCTGGGTGAGTGAATGGCTGAATGAGCGATCATATGATCACTATATGGTATATGGCTTACTGAATGGGTGTATGAGTGGCTGTATGGGTGAGTGAATATGTACATGAGCGACCATATAGTTTAGTGACTGCATACATCACTGGGTGTATGGGTTAGTGAATGGGTGCATGAGTGACTGCATGGTTGAGTGGCTGGACGCCTCAGTGGCTCTATGGCTTAGTGAATATGTGCATGAGTGGCTGTATAGGTGAAGAAATGAGTGCGTGAGTGACTTTTTGGGTGACCGAGTACACGTGTCAGTGTCTGTATGGGTGAGTGAATGGGTGCATCAGTAACTGTATGGATGAGTGCCTCAGTGCATACGTGGCTGTATGGGTGACTGAATGGGTTTATGAGTTGCTTTATAGGTGAGCGAATGTGTGCATGAGTGACTGTATAGTTGAGTAACTGGATGCATAAATACCTGTATGGGTGAATGACTCAGTGCATACGTAGGTGCATGACTGAGTGAACGGGCACGAGTGGTTGTACAGGTGAGGGAATGAGTGCATGAGTGAATGTATAGTTTAGAGAGTAGGTGCTTCAGTGTCTGTGTGGGTGAGTGAATAGGTGCTTAAGTGACTCTGTGGGTGAGTAAATGGTTGTGTCAGTGTCTGTATGGGAGAGTGAATGGCTACATCAGTGGCTGTATGGGTGAGTGAATGGCTGCATTAGAGACTGTATGTTTGACTGACTACATGCATCAGGGGCTGCATGGGTTACTTAATGGTTATATTAGTGACTGCATTTGTTAGTTAGTGGGTGTATAAGTAGTTGTATAAGTTAGTGAATGGGTACATAAGTGTCTGTAAGGGTGAGTGACTGACTGCATTACATTGTGTATGAATTATCTATTAATGAAGCAGCGTTTAATTACCTACCTGCCTTACTGTCCACAAAAAGTCCTTTGATCTGTATTTAAAGAAAGTGAAAACAAATAAGAGTTAAGGTTTAACATAATTATTAAATGTATTAAAAGTTGCTAATCTGTGATATATAACATTTATTATTAATAACAAAACTCAGGCAACTTTTGTTGTTTTATATGGCAAGTATACATATTATATAGACATGTTATGTTTCCTTGTCCACTATTCGCAGCTGCTATACTTTTTCACTATAAAAGAAGCTTGTACAGCTGCTCATCACAGAACAATAAGGGGAAAAACAGTCATGTTGACTCGAAAAAAACCCCACATTATTTAAAATTAACATTATTGTACATCACAGTTGTAACTTCACAGTATTTCACTCCAAATAAGTGTTACTGTGAATTGCACTCACTACAATTTAGAACAAAATTTACTTAAGCACAATTACTTGATTAAAAAAGTAAGGATGATAACTACTTTTTGCTCATTATTATACCTGGTACAAAAATATGAACATATGTAATCCACCATTTACATTTTTGATTTCCTTTTGTACACAAGTCCCAATAGGCTGATTACTGTCTTAAAGAGTTGTTATCAATGTACACAGAAGACTATATAGGTATTTGTCCATAGAACTAGTTCTAACATATTCATCCACAGTTCATTTTTCCATAGCTTTTGTTGACATCACCCTTGATAGGCTGAATGATGTTTTAAGCAGTGATGATCGATGTACGCAAACACTGGTATATCTGGTTTTTCCTCAAAACTATTTAAATACATTTCATGCACACAACACTTTTTGCCATCTCATTGGAGACCCCACCCTTGTTAGACTGAATAATGTCTTAAGTAGTAATAATCAACATAGAAAGAAGACAGAATCCAATATTCTGCAACTCATCCACCTTAGAATTTAGGAAGATTGAAAGGTAATTTGTGCTTGAATTGGAGACTGCTATTGTTGCATTTTGTCCATCCAGTTTGCAACTTTACATATACAGTATAGTGTCCCGGTTTAATATTAAGGACTTTAAGGAGGATGATAGCCAAACTCGAGTATGTTCTCCCATAAATAGTTATTAGTCCAGCTTTAAAGTTTGTAATCTTGCTGTCCAATTTTGTTCCATCAGCTCTGCACTGTTGAAACATTGCTATTATGTATTTGCCACTCCTCTGTATAACCAATATAGAGAATATATTTGATTCACAGCTTGGACAGGTCATGTTTTGGTCACTCTTTTTTATGAGTTCATCAAAAGACACACTTTAAGAATCCAGCAGAGTTAAATAGAGAAAACGGTCAGATTGGATTTCAGTTGTACATTGGAAAGAGCAATCTTCACACTCCTGATTCAACATATAACTAATTCCAAATATATCATTAATATTTACATTTTCTTCTTTTAAATTTTCAATGATCAGGATACTGAATTCCTGTGCATCTTGTTGAGCATTTAGAGTAAATACTATAGATCCACTATATTGGTCTATTAGTTCTCAAGTTCCTGAAGCAGATTGTATTACAGTTCTGTTTCAAGATAACCGCTGAAAGCAGTTAAAAAGTGCTGTATACAATGTTCGCCATGGGTTTTCTTGGACTGCATCTACTACATGTGGTAGATGGAAGAGAACATTGAGAACAACATTAGCATAGCAGTCAACACCACTAGTATTATCCAACTGGTAACTAACAATATCTGCATCCTTTTCCAGTTTTCTTTTCTTCGCACCTTCTTCTTTAGCTTTCGTTTCTGTCTTATCTATAATATTGTTTGCCTGTTTTGTCAGTTTGTGCTTAGGAGATAGTATTGTTTTTCATAAACAAGGTTCGGTCCTACATCAGGAGCATATTTGCTTCTTAACCTGTTGTAGTCTCTCAAGCAATTTACATCTGCACTTAGCTTCTTCTCATAAAAATAAATTAGAAACAAACCACCTAATGTGCAAACTCGTGACAATGCCACATATGACATTCCTTCTTTAAAAACTGTACTTATGATGTTAATAAATGCAGCATCAACACTTAAGCCTTGAGACTTGTGGATTGATACAGCATACAGAAGAGAAACTGGAAACTGTTTTTGTCGGACATACAAATATTTCACATGCAAAAAGCGTAAAACACATCATCCAATTTTCTTCACGCCATCAACCTGATCAAACTTTATAGCTAAGAATTCAATCTCATCACTGTTAGGAAAATTTATAAAATCATCAATTTTAACCATGGCACCATTTACCAATCGTTCTTCAACATTTAAATCACATCTTGAAATTTCAGACATGTAAAGACTTTACATAAAGAAGTTTCTCAGCATACACTTGAGTTCTACATGACGACAGAAACAATATTCGTTGGTACCCCGTTGGCATACCATTAAATTAATCAAGTTGTATTCTAAGTTCACATCCTTTTCAAGAACTTTGTTAACAAAATCTCCTGCATATATATTTTGAAGATTAACTCCTGTTTTTAGAATGTGATTCACTACATATGAAAGTCCAGACAAGTCACTTTCAAAGAGAAGGTGAAATATGCATGTAATACACTGTCTGAATATTGGATCGTCTGAATATAATTGTGCTGATCTGTATTCAGCTGCTGGTTTTTGTATGGTCCGGTTGTCATACCGACCTCCTACTCCAGTGGGAAACAAGTGTGGAAAACTCTCAGCCTCTAAACTTGTTTTCCCCACACACTCATGGGAGCTTCTTTAGCTTGCTTCATTTGGAAAAGGTCAATAGCATCTCCAATGACTTCTTTGGAATGTAACGGATGCATGCTGCAGTGCTCATAAATTTGTTCTGCTCGGGGTGGATCTACTTTTTCTATTTGCCCACTCCCTTGCATACTGTCATCATCAATATTTGGTACATCAGGTTCCACATTAACATTCTCATAATGAACATTATTTTGTAACAGATATAGGCCCTCATTACAACATTGGCGGCAAATCCCGCTTAACGCCGTGCAGAAGACCGCCAACCCACCGCCGCGGCCGTGGAAGTCCGCTACAGCTATTACGATCCACAGCTCAGAATCCGCCAAAATCTAGACACCCACACAAGTCCGCCACAGCAAAGGTCAGTGATAAACTGACGATAACAAAACCTCCACCGTCACGCCAACAAGAATACGCCCACACTATCACGACCCACGAATCCACGCAGCGGTCTTTCAACTGCGGCATTCCATTGGCGGTACACACCGCCGTGCTCAAAATACACACACTCTTACAAAACACTACCACATTGGACAATTCCAAATACACACACCTGATACTCATACACACACCACTCCCACACACCCAATACAATATAAAACACACACCCACATTACCCACAAACCCTTAAAACGAACAATTTGGAAGGAGCAGAGAGACAGCAAAGACCACACCAGCATACACAGGCACACAACACCATCACACATACACATCCACACACAAAACACCACACACCCCTAAACATCACATCACACAGCATCACAACACACACCACCTCACACATCACCCACACCAACCCATGGCACCGCAAAGCTACCCCAGGTTTTCGGAGGAGGAGCTCAGGGTCATGGTGGAGGAAATCATCCGGGTAGGGCCACAGCTATTCGGATCACAGGTGCAGCACACCACCATAGCTACGAAGATGGAGCTATGGTGCTGAATCGTGGACAGGGTCAACGCAGTGGGACAGCACCCAAGAACACGGGATAACATTAGGAAGAGGTGTAACGACCTACGGGGGAAGGTGCGTTCTGTGGTCTCAAGACACCACATTGCGGTTCAGAGGACTGGCGGCAGACCCTCGCCTCCTCCCCCACAACTAACAACATGGGAGGAGCAGGTCTTGGCTATACTGCATCCTGAGGGCCTTGCAGGAGTAGCTGGAGGAATGGACTCTGGTAAGTCAGATCTTAACTACTTCATCCCCCACCCTCGCCCTCACCCACATCACTCCAACTCCTCACATATGTCCCACTATCACAAACCACACATCCCAAAACCAAGCCCTGCATGCAACAACAAAGCATGGACACCGATCACCAATGCATGTCCACTACACATACAATTATCACACAAGGTCCTACACAAGAATGTAAGCACTGGGGTACAGGGTCACCCACCCATTGCACACCATGGCACACACAGATGCAATAATCATCCCTTTACACCCCTGCAGGACCCCTACCCAACGCCACCAGACAGGAGGTTCCAGACATGTCTACTCCACCCACAGAAGAGGCCCACAGTGATGACAGCAGCTCTGTCCAACTGGATCTAGATGACCAGCCCGGGCCATCTGGGACCTCGGGACAGTCGGTTCCCCTCACACAGTCACAGGCCACCACAGAGCCTCCCCCCTCAGGAAACACCAGCACAGCACCCACCCAGTAGGCCCATACCTCTGTCCCCAGGACATGTCAAGCAGCAGTGTTTCCACCACTACAGGGAACCCAGGCTAACCCACCTCCCCAAGAACAGCAGGGACCTGGGGGCAGTGGCAGTGGGCACATGGTTCAGGGGGACAGAGGCACAGGAAAACAGGGGAACTGGGAGGTCTGGTGTGCGACAGGGGGAGGATAGGTCCAGGGAACCCACTCTCCACAAGGCCCTCTCCAACATCATGGGAGCTTACCATCATTCCCAGGAGACGATGGCAACGGTACTGGCCAAGTTTCAGGAGACCCAGCGGCTGCAGGAGGAACAGTATTTGGGGTTCAGGGAGGAACTCAAATCCATCAATACCACCCTGGGCACCATTGTAGGGGTGCTGAAGGACCTCGTGAACACCAGGAGGGACACTGTGGCACAACAAGGGGCCCCTGACACTAGCCTGGACGATGAACTGCCCACCACCTGAGGTACTGGGTTTTTCAGAACCGGTACTGATCCGGTAACCCAGTGGTGCCAGGGTACACCCAAAGACCTCGGGTACTTTCCTGATTCAGACCACAGAAACTCAGAGTCTTCTAGGTGAAGTCAAAGATCGAATTTATTGGCTGCAACCAAGTAACAAGCGTCCTAGAAGTACAAAAGCACGGTTTGTATGTTCTCAGGAGACTGTGTGTCAATACAAAGTCAGGTTTCCTTATATACAGTTTTTTAAGCTTCAGGCAAACATTCTTGACATTTTGGTTGGTCATTCACATGTTTTCACTACAAAAGAAAAAACAGTGTCATGATGAAACCTCATATTTCATGTCATCTAAACCATAATAAATTACCCGGCAAGGCCTAGTATTTTACATCAGATAAGTGTGGACCCCCAATAAAAACGGGCACCTCCCTCTCGTAAAGTAAGAAGAAGAAAAGAGCAGGTGCAGGTGTGAGCAAGATTAGGCAGGGTGTGTGAGCGATAATAAGGGTTTTATGGCATGGTGTGCCATGATGCTATCTGATTCGGCCACTGGGAGAGGGACTGACCAAACAGGTTTGGCCTGAGGCAATGGTTCCAGCTTGCCCAGGTCAGAGAAAAGTCAATCAAGGTGTACGTGTCCTTGGAATCAAATCTGACTGTATTATAAGCCTATGTGAGGGCAACTTTTAAAAATGGCTGCCGTGTATAAAATGGGAGCCACGAGTGCAGGACGAAAATGGCGATTTCGAGGTGAAAACGCTGCTGGAATTGAGCGAAAATGCTCATGCTTAGTGTACTAGTCATTATCGGTCTTTTGATACTAAAATCGTACTGCTGTGGCAAAGTAAATTACATGGGTCCAGAATTTTTAGAACCACAAACTCTCCTTTTGCCCTTACATAGGCAATAAACCTATTCTCATGCTAATATGAGTCCAGGTCTATGTTTCTAAAGTCGTTGAGATGTTGCTGTAACATCATCCTAGTATTTAGCTCGTCTCTTGATGCAGGTTTCCTTATGCATGATGTAACACAGAGGCCACATATCGCAGGAGCACACTGCACGCATAGACAGAACAGGAAAAGAATGGCCAAGATCATCCCAATGACCATCAGTATCTTCCATCCCCATGCTGATATCAGTTCCCAGAACCATCCCATTAATGACCAATCTCCTCTATCTAAATGAATAGATTCGGAAATTCTATGCAGTTTGGAGATGGCCTGGTATACTGTTTGAGCGTTATCTGGGACAAAAACACAGCAACTCGATTGGATCAATGTACATACTCCACCCCGGTCTGCAAGTATGACATCTAATGCGACCCTGTTCTGAAGGGTCATAAGACGATCCGACTGGAGCTCAGCAGTCAAGTTTCCAAGGGCACCAGCGGTTTCAGCCACGGTGGATTCAACCACTCTTATCAATTGCCTTATGCTCCTGCTGTTACCTATTTGTCCCCAGAACGGCAGAAAATCCTTTACGAAGTCCCCAAATTCTTGTCCTGCAGTGTCTTCTTCACTGAAGACGCCTCTAACTATCCTTGTCTTGTGGTAATCTGCCGCTGCTGTGTAGGTAGGGGGCAACAGGAACGAAACGAAGCATGTGCCCGAAAAGTCAGGGGGCAACCATATAAAGGCTCGATCATGGCAGATGAAATAGGTACCCTTAGCTGCCAAGAGCGGAGGGGAGGTCTGAGATGCGAAGACATATGTCTCAGTGCAGACGCTTTCCCCTAGCTGAGCTCTGGGATTCTTGCCAGTACCTTGCAGACACAAGTGACCCTGATGGGGTACAACCCAAATCAGGGAAGATATCTTAGCTTGCTGTTTCTCACTCATTGTGGCTTCATATCCGGTCATGTTCCATCCTATATATGCCATTGTCTCATCTCTGGGGATAGTCTCGTAGAAGATATTGTCCTTCATCATGTCTATGATACCTTTAACGAAAGCATTTTTCTTAGGGTTGTCTTCCGCAAAACGTAGGGGGTAGTGTGCATAGATGAATATCGTTCTGAATGCCCACACGGAACCATTGTGGCTGAAAGGCAGGATCAGATAAGGGATACCTTTATCTGCTGTGTGAGGCATAAGGCCACACACCCAACAGTTAGTTGTATTTATCACTAGTTGGTGTTGGTGCAAAAGCTGGATGAAGGAGTTATTAATGAACTCTAGTCTCCTAGCAGATTCATGTTTAGGGAGGAGTTGAAAAGAATGTGGGGAAACAGTGGAAGGAGGAGGTGTAGACGAGGTAGTGGGTGCCAATATCACGTTAAAACAGAATATAAAATATCCTATAAAAAACATAAGTATACTAAATAACATAAAAATGCACAGCAGCAAAAACCGTTTCCTGGTTATCGTTTCACATATTCTCTTCTTGAAACTCAGTCTTTCAACTTGTTCTCCATTTTGGAAAGATTCCATCCTCTAACCGTTGCCGTTCGTGGTGGTTGGTTTACTTCACTTAGGAGTGTTCTGAATGTTCCAGGCCGCCCTAGAACAAACAAGACCTGTAGACCTTGTGTCCACAGGCTACCCCCCTAAGTCTTTTCAGCCACGATCCTACAGCTGAACCCGGATGGAGGTTCGAAAAACACAAAAAAAACAAAAAGTCATTCAAAAATAATTTTCCATATTGGAGAATTTTGCTAAAGGGAAGAAAAGTAAACTGTTTTATTTGTCCTTTATTCTTGGTCGTAGATTATAACGGTTAGTCCCAGGTATCGTGTGGTCCTGAAAAAGGAGTTCAGGTTCTGTAGTGTCCAATCGAACTGACGGTGATACTGCTGATTGTAAAATGTCATCACTTTCTTTCTCAGTGAGTGTTCCTTTTATTCGTGCATCGCTGAAAAGCAGAAAACGTGGCACGGTTTCAGTCTCTGAGTCGGCGACACCTTCCTGAACCCACCGGTCATATGGCAGAGGTAGGGGTACCCTTTTGCAATGGGTCCCATGGATCCAGTGTTTCTTCCCTTCTACTCGAACAGCTGATCTTGTGGAGAGAAGAACGAGGTGCGGTCCGGTCCACCTGGGCTGCTCGTTTTTGGTTCGCTGAAAGTTCTTTATTAAAACCCAGGATCCAGGCTCAATGGGATGACCTGGAGATTCAGAGACCGGAGGCAGGGTGTCGTGGACCTGTTGATGTAAAACACGCAATTTAGCCGTCAATTCATACAGATAGTCAAGCAAAACAGGATGCTCTATCTCGCTAAACTTCTTGGGCCTGGGCACTCCCCATATATTGGCCGGGCGGCCAAAGACTATTTCATAAGGACTAAGTTTCACTCGTGAATGCATAGTCATTCTGGTTGATAGGAGTGCTAAGGGTAGAGCGTCAGGCCATTTAAGACCAGAGCTCGCTTGTATCTTGGCCAATTTTAGCTTTAGAGTGCCATTATAGCACTCCACTAATCCAGCTGATTGGGGGTGATTTGCAGCGTGAAACTTTTGGTTTATGCCTAGCCCTTCGCATACTTTCTTCATCACTTGACCCACAAATTCACTTCCATTGTCACTCCAGATCATTCTCGGCATTCCGAATCTAGGGAAGAACTCTTTCACAAGGGCTTTGGCTGTGGATAGCGCAGTATTGTCTTTTAGGGGATAGGCTTCCACCCATCTTGAAAAGGCACAAACAACAACGAGTACGTATTTTAAGTTGTTGCACCTCTCCATGTGGATGAAATCTAGCTGCAAAACCTCAAACGGATACGTAGGAGGTGCAAAATGACCAGCTGGAGTTGGGGTTCCTCTACCGGGGTTGTGTTTCAGGCATACCATGCAATTTTTAACCACATTTTCTGCGCACTTGGGAATTCCTGCATTTTGCCATACTGGGGCCAACAACTTACAAATCCCTTTCACACTGATGTGAGCCATTCCATGAGCCATTGTAACTACTGCAAGCACATACGCATCGGGTAGCAACCATCTTTGATGTTCTGACAACTCGACCCAACAACCATTCGCATCCAATTTACCCGTACTTTCTCTCCACACACTCAATTCTCTCTCTGTGGCTTCAGCTTGAATCGATTTCACGCTTTCTATCGTGTCTTCACACATTCCAACATCACCAATCCATCTTGCAGGGCCCGCGACATACATTCGGCTCATCACA
This sequence comes from Pleurodeles waltl, assembly GCF_031143425.1. Taxonomy (NCBI): domain Eukaryota; kingdom Metazoa; phylum Chordata; class Amphibia; order Caudata; family Salamandridae; genus Pleurodeles; species Pleurodeles waltl. Next base: position 690,419,730 of record NC_090448.1, on the reverse strand, counting down.
TTCCTTGCCGTTTCTTTTGCGACCTCGTCAGCAAATGCATTCCCACGACCAACATCATCAGTCACCTTTTTATGTGCGCTACACTTCACAATCGCAACTTGCAACGGTAAAGTAAGTGAATCAAGGAGCTCATTTACCAACTGACCATGCTGTATTTTAGTTCCATGCGAGGTCAGGAACCCACGTTCCTTCCACAAACGCCCAAAACTATGGGCCACACCAAACGCATATTGGCTATCGGTATAGATAGTCACTTTCATTCCTTTTGATACTGTACATGCTCTTCTAAGGGCTATTAACTCAGCTGCTTGGGCTGAATTGTGTGGGATACGTGCCGCTTCAACAATCGTACACAAAGTTGTCACAGCATACGCCGCAGTCGTGTCACCATTCGTGAGCTAAAAGCATGAACCATCCACCCACAAAGTACCATCACTCTTTGCAAGGGAAGTGTCCAGAAGGTCTATTCTCCCTTTCGTTTCTTCTTCTGTTCTATGGAGACAATCATGTTGTTCAGAAGTATCTAACTCCGTCACAATTGGCAATAACGTAGCTGGGTTAAGTGTAGTGCATCTTTTTATATGTACATGGCTTGCTAACAATGTCAACTCGTAACCTGACAATCGAGCACTAGTTAAATGCTGTGTCTTGGTTCTGTTCAACAACGTGTCCACTGCATGTGGAACCATTACGATTAATGTGTTATTCATCACTAAACCAGCAGACTGTCGGATAGAAACAGCAGTTGCCGCTGCCGCTCTTAAGCAGCTTGGTAGTGCCTTAGCTACTGGGTCTAAGGTTGAAGAGAAATAGGCACATGGACGCTCCCTGTCTCCAAACTGTTGTGTCAAAACTGCTAACGCACAACCTTCTTTCTCATGGACATACAATGTAAAAGGCTTGCTGTAGTTGGGGGTACCCAACACAGGAGCTGAACATAATGCATCACGTAATTTGACAAAACTTTTCTGACAATCTTCAGACCATGGGATGGGATTTGGTGTATCTTTACAAGTTAATGCCACCAAGGGTTTGGCTATTAACGAAAAATTAGGTATCCATTGTCTGCAATATGATGTAATACCCAAGAAAGCACGCACTTCTCTCTGTGTTCTTGGCACACTCATTGCTGCAACAGCCCTGATTCTCTCTGGGGTCAGTTGCCTTCCCTCCTTCGAAAAGAGATGACCTAAATAGGTCACTTCTTTTTGACAATACTGTAACTTTGAAAGGGACACTTTGTGGTGTAAATCAGACAAATGACGCAATAATGACAATGTTGCTTCTTTGCAGATCTCCTTAGTATCTGCAGCAACTAGCGAATCATCGACATATTGAATGAGAGTGGCGCCATCAGGTAACATAAGAGTGTCAAGTTGTGCTTTCAAAGCCTGACTATAGATAGATGGACTTTCACAATAGCCTTGAGGAGCTCTCTTAAATCTGAAGCTTCGTCCTCCCAAATTGAAGCCAAAAATGTCCCTGCTCTCTTCTGCAATAGGGATGCTGAAGAAAGCATTTTTCAGGTCTATCACTGAAAACCAAGTGGCTGAAGCTGGAATCATTGTCAACAATGCAGTGATATCGGGGACGACTGGAAACTGTGGCACAACTATTTTGTTCATCTCTCTAAGATCAATTACAAACCTATAAACATGTGGCTGAGTAGGGTCAGTATGCTTCAAGACAGGCAAAACAGGACTATTGCAAACGTTGCCTCTTGTCTCTTCAATTACATCCTTCTCAATCAGATCACAAATAATTGCTAACAACGCTTTTTCCCCTTCACTAGAGATCTTGTATTGGGGAATACGTGGCATTTTAACATTGGCTTTTAATGTTATCACATATGGCTGAATTTCCAAAAGACCTACATCATTAGGTCCAGTAGCCCAAAGAGTATTAGGAAGAGACGAAAATTCTGGTGGAAATCTGTCCTTTGACAAATACATTGGTGAAACCACTTTCTTACCCAATGTGAGTTGCACTCCAGAAGGAGAGCAATACAATGTCGCATACAATCTCTTTAACAGATCTAATCCTAACAAGTTCTCGCCACAACCTGTCGTCAAAATAAGGGGTGTTTCAAATTTACAAGGTCCAACAGAAAGAGATATAGGGTTAGAAATCGGATTTCTAACTGGGGCGCCGGAAAACCCTACTGATACATTTGTTTCGCCAGACAAAGGTGCGCCAGGGAGTTTTGAGTGCATAATAGAACTCTTGGTAGCACCAGTATCCAACAGAAAAGGTTCTGACACACCTGATGCAATCACCTTAACATAAGGCCCACTCTGATCTACTGGAACTGAAACAACTCCCTCTCTTTGTCTATGGCTGTCCTAGCAATCATTAATGTCCAAATGCTCATCCTCTGTATAGTAATCATCAGTATAGTACTGAGCCGTCCTACCAGATGCATTAACCTGTTGATCAAATCTGTTCATTGAGTTTTGAGGGAGGAATGGGCGCGTGCTCTGGGGAACATATCCACATCCTCTTCCTCTAGGTGCTTGTGGAACACCTCGACCTCTTAAACCAGAAGTACCATTTGCGCGCTGTAGCAAAGCAGGGCAACTATACTTGAAATGACCCTCTTCCTTGCAATATGAACACTGATTGGGACCTACTGGGATACGTGGTTGAGCATACTCGGCTCTTTGCGAGTTTCTCTGAAACGGTTGGGGCTGATAGTTATTCTGATAGTTGTTCTGATAGTTACTCTGTGCACCACTATTTTGACCACCACGTGGCGGGTACGCTTGTTGTAACAGAACCTTCGTTTTCAATTCTTTAGTTTTCTTCTCTACTCTATCTCTCTCATCTTTATCTCTATTTTCGTAGTACTGTGCAGTAGCCAATATCTGCGCTGAAGAGGAAACTGCCCAAGAACTTTCTGAATCTTTTAACTTTTTACAAAACTCAGGAAGCAGATTATGCACAAATTTATCGGCGAACAAACGTTGACCACCTTCCGTGCTCATATCTTGACCACTGTGGTCCACAAACGTTTCTTCAAACCTGGTGAAGAAATCTGATACCGTTTCTTCTTTCTTTTGCTTACATGTAGACAATTTATCCCAGTTTACACGCATCGCAGGCATTATAGTTTTAATGTAATCAATAATCCTACCAGGAAGCTCTGTCACTAAAGGCTCAGGTTTAGCACCACCAATTTGTCAGGCATCTGCAGCAGCAATATTAGCCCATGTATCACCTAACTCTTGAGCATGGTCTGTATGGCGAATCTTTCCCCATAAAGGCTGTGGAACAACATTCCCAAACAACATGTCTATGTCAGCTAAATTCATAATGCAAGACCCCGCAGTCTGTGACAATTCCTTGTAATACCCTGTAGGATTCTTACGGGGATCAGGCAATGTCTGCTTAAGGGCTAAAACTTCAGCTCGCTTCCATGGAACGTGTACCCATACACGCTGGAAATGAGGCAGGACAGGTGGATTAGCATTTGGGTCCCCTTCCCTCCATTGTGGGGGAACTTCTCTCATGGGGTACTGTTTCCCTTTCTTTTTAGCAGAAGAATCATATTTAAACAATAACCTGGAAACACCTTCAGTCCTAAACGACAATAACATCGCAACTGCTTTCTCGACATCTGAACCCACAATCAAACCTGTCGCAAAATCGAACCGTACACGACACAACTTAGGCGGATTGGGCTCCAAACCATTTTCCTCTAAATCCTCAGAAAGAAAAGTACACATTTTCTCAAAAACGTATCTCTGTTTCGGTTCTTCCCACTGATGGAAGACATCCATAACAGACTCTAGTTCATATCTCGCTGGTTCAGTAACCCATTTATGCGCCAAATAATTCAGTGTCTCTTTCTCCCTACCATCAGGCAATTGGCTACGCAATTGTTTACGCTCTGAAACTGGGGTCGTAGCTAATGACCCAAAGAGAGGGGATAAAAGACTAGTCACAGTGTTTGTCATTCTCTGACGGATAGAGGGAGAGGTTGACAAATGAACAGGAGGAAAAACAGAATGAGACAAGGCAGAGACAGAAGCAGTGTCAGAAACAATACCAGGAGTGGTAGTCGCTATAGTAGTCAAAGTTGTAGGAAGTAAAGGCAGAGCAGATGTCAAAGCCGGTGGCCCTTGAGGAGGCTGCACCGGAGGAATAGGAACCAACTGAAGAATAGCTGGTGGGTGCTGTGGAGGAGCAGGAGGCAATGCAACCACTGGTTGTGCAACTAGAGGTTGCGGAGGTGCCGTGGCATTCTGCGCATAGGGTGGTGGCGAACTTAGCAAATGCGACATTAGGGGATCTTTTTCAGAGTCTTTTGCTGCATCTTCCTGAAGAGGCGGCAAAACTGGATATCATTTATCTACTGTCATTTTATGTCGCCTATGCAACTGCTCATTCAACTGTTCTACTTCGTTATCTTTAAACTGTATAGCAGCTTGCATAATCGAAATACCTTTTTCTCTCTTATTTTTCTTAGCTAATTTAATTTCCTTTTGCTTGGCTTCCTTACGCCATAAGCGGAAAGAATCAAACATTGCCGGCCGGGCTTTCTTCTTAAAAAGTCTAACTTCGAGGTTATCTAAGATTTCTGTGTCAAAGCTACCATTTTGGGGCCATTTTAAAACATCATCTTATCTGGTGTAACGGATCCATACTTCATTATATGTGATGGGGCCTACTCCGTGCTTCACATATAGTTCATAGGTTGGAGTTCCAATCGGAGGAACCGGACATGAGTCCTCCAACCGGGAGTCCCTTTTACAACCAAGACAAAACAAATTTCCAAGTCTGCTAAGACCAGGCATCTTCGCTCACTAGTCTAGCTTAAAACTTCAAAGGATTATCGTTTACGATAGTCTCGTGACCACACGAGTCCTTCGGCTTTGGTACCTGCAAGTTCCAAATCAAAGTGATCCCGAACGGATACCAAACCAAATGTCCAACTAAGGACCAAACCAAGTGTCCAACTAAGGACTGGGAGACGCTCCACTTATACTTAACTGAAAATATCGATGACGTCACCAGAAGACTCGTCTTATCGTTTCGCTCTACCAAACATCAAGGGTCCAAATCAGGGCGATAGCCAGGGCAGCAGTCCTTCGTAACCGTCGGGAAGCGGGGAACCTCGCAGCAAAGACTTTCGGACCACGTCGACATGCAGGGGTCGATGAAGTGGCGGCCTTCCTCCAGAATTTTCACACGAAGCTCCTCACGGACCTCAGGCTTGGACCGTACCGCTGGTATCGCCCCACGTTGGGCGCCAACTGAGGTACTGGGTTTTTCAGAACCGGTACTGATCCGGTAACCCAGTGGTGCCAGGGTACACCCAAAGACCTCGGGTACTTTCCTGATTCAGACCACAGAAACTCAGAGTCTTCTAGGTGAAGTCAAAGATCGAATTTATTGTCTGCAACCAAGTAACAAGCGTCCTAGAAGTACAACAGCACGGGTTGTATGTTCTCAGGAGACTGTGGGGGTGATTCCGAGACTGGCGGGCGGCGGAGGCCGCCCGCCAGCCCAGGGCAAATCTACCTTCCCACGAGGACGCTGGCTCCGAATGGAGCCGATGTAGTGGGAAGGTGCGACGGGTGCTGTGCAGACACTGAAATACTTTGTGGGGCCCTCTTACGGGGGCCCCTCGGCACCCCCTACCGCCAACCGCCAGGAACAGGATGGCGGTAGGGGGTGTCAGAATCCCCATGGCTGCGGAGCGCGCTCCGCAGCCATGGAGGATTCTCCCGAGCAGCGGAAAGTCGGCGGGAGACCGCCAACTTTCCGTTTCTGACCGCGGCTGAACCGCCGCGGTCAGAATGCTCGACGGGGCACAGCCAGCCTGTTGGCGGTGCTCCCGTGGTCGGTGACCCTGGCGGTCACCGGCCGCCAGGGTCAGAATGACCCCCTGTGTGTCAATGCAAAGTCAGGTTTCCTTATATACAGTTTTTTAAGCTTCAGGCAAACATTCTTGACATTTTGGTTGGTCATTCACATGTTTTCACTACAAAGGAAAAAACAGTGTCATGATGAAACCTCATATTTCATGTCATCCAACCCATAATAAATTACCCGGCAAGGCCTAGTATTTTACATCAGATAAGTGTGGACCCCCAATAAAAACGGGCATCTCCCCCTCGTAAAGTAAGAAGAAGAAAAGAGCAGGTGCAGGTGTGAGCAAGATTAGGCAGGGTGTGTGAGCGATAATAAGGGTTTTATGGCATGGTGTGCCTTGATGCTATCTGATTCGGCCACTGGGAGAGGGACTGACCAAACAGGTTTGGCCTGAGGCAATGGTTCCAGCTTGCCCAGGTCAGAGAAAAGTCAATCAAGGTGTACGTGTCCTTGGAATCAAATCTGACTGTATTATAAGCCTATGTGAGGGCAACTTTTAAAACTGGCTGCCGTGTATAAAATGGGAGCCACGAGTGCAGGACGAAAATGGCGATTTCGAGGTGAAAACGCTGCTGGAATTGAGCGAAAATGCTCATGCTTAGTGTACTAGTCATTATCGGTCTTTTGATACTAAAATCGTACTGCTGTGGCAAAGTAAATTACATGGGTCCAGAATTTTTAGAACCACACACCTCCACCGGCGCTAGTGGACAGGAGGCACCTCCACAGGACCACGACACCAGCACCCCACCCCCTGCAGAAGGAGAACCACCCCGCAAGCGGTCCCTGAGATCCAGGACAAAGACAGAGAACAATGCCAAGACCCCTGCCTAGAAATGAGACCACCCTAAATGTCATCCTTCTGTCCTACTTTGTCACCCTGTCCATCCTTAAACTGCCCTAGCTCCACTTCCTATTCCCCTTTGGACAATGCATCTGTGAGACAAATAGAGTGGACTCTGCCATGGACATTCCTCCACCATCACCCCTGACCATTTTACAACCCCCTCCACTATTTAGCACTTAAATAAACACCCTTGAACCACAAAACAATCTGGAGTCAGTCTGTGCTTTCACAAATGTGTATTTGCAATAACTGAGGGAAATAGCAATGTCCATTCTATTGTCAACATACCTATATCACACAGCTCTGGTCCATGAGGTAACATAGCAGAGGTCACACAGTGGGACCCACATCTGTGAAATCGAAAGGGAAAGTGACAAATCAGAGTCCATACACTGGGTGAAAGTGACAGACAGATGAGAGGGCGAACAATTTTATCAGATGTAGGAGGCAGTGATGTCTTCTTACCTGTGTCTCACTGGTAGTATTGTTGGATCACGGTGTTTCTGTTTTCTATGTCCTCTTTTTCTGCCTCCTCTTCTTCACTGTCCACAGACTCCACAGCTGCCACAACACCTCCTTCAGGACCATCCTCCTGCAGAAAAGGCACCTGTCGTTGCAAAGCCAAGTTGTGCAGCATACAGCAGGCCACGTTGATCTGGCACACCTTCTTTGGTGAGTAGTATAGGGAGCCACCTGTCATATGGAGGCACCGGAACCTGGCCTTCAGGAGGCCGAAGGTCCTCTCTATAATCCTCCTAGTTCGCCCATGTGCCTTATTGTAGCATTCCTCTGCCCTTGTCCTGGGATTCCTCACTGGGGTCAGTAGCCATGACAGGTTGGGGTAGCCAGAGTCACCTGCAAATGTCGAGGGACAACTGTTAGACACCCACTAACCCTAAGGGACAACCCCATACCCAGACAACTATTCACACTGTATAGGGTCCTTGTCCTCACCTAATAGCCACACACGGTGCCTCTGGAGTTGCCCCATCACATAAGGGATGCTGCTATTCCTCAGAATGTAAGCGTCATGCACTGAGCCAGGAAACTTGGCGTTCACATGGGTGATGTACTGGTCAGCCAAACACACCATCTGCACATTCATAGATTTGTAGCTCTTCCGGTTTCTGTACACCTGTTCACTCCTGCGGGGGTACCAAGGCCACATGTGTCCCATCAATGGCACCAATGATGTTGGGGATATGTCCCAGGGCATAGATGTCACCTTTCACTGTAGGCAATTCCTCCACCTGAGGAAAAACGATGTAGCTGCGCATGTGTTTCAGCAGGGCAGACAACACTCTGGACAACACGTTTGAGAACATAGGGTGGGACATCCCTGATGCTATGGCAATTGTAGTTTGAAAAGACCCACTTGCCAGGAAATGGAGCACTGACAGGACCTGCACTAGAGGGGGGATTCCTGTGGGGTGGCGGATAGCTGACATCGGGTCTGGCTCCAATTGGGCACACAGTTCCTGGATTGTGGCACAATCAAGTCTGTAGGTGACTATTACATGTCGCTCTTCCATTGTCGACAGGTCCACCAGCGGTCTGTACACCTGAGGATGCCGCCATCTCCTCACCTGCCCCAGCTGACGTGCTCTATGCATGAGAACAGCGATCAGAGGGTCAGCCAACACTGAGGTACAAAAAAAACAACTTTATTGCACACAAATGTCAATCGGCTATGTGCCTGTCTTAGTGTGTATGCAATGCCTAGATATGTGTGACGCATTTAAAATTAATGCCATGTGGCCCCCTGAAATGGCAGCTGCCTGACTTGTAATGTGGGACAAGGGGATATGAGGTAACTGCGCTGGCGCTGTACACCGTCGCTGTAGGCGGTCGAAGACCGCAGCGCAATCCTGCATTGGTTAACATTGGACCCTATGGGTCCCAGGAGCCAATAACGATGTACGCCGGCGGTGACAGTACGCACCGCTGCGGACGTGATCGCCATTTTCTCTCTGTTCACTCACTTGATACCTGATCTTCGACAGGAGAGGACCTACACTGCAAGTGCTGCTGTGACCTCAGTCTGGAAGCAACAATAGCTCAAGTGTCTGGGGAAAGGGCCTCTGCCTTCACATCGGAGGAGTTAGAGAAACTAGTGGATGGGGTCCTCCCCCAGTACACGCTACTCTACGGTCCTCCAGACAAACAGGTGAGTACACTGTGAGCTTGCTGTATGGGCAATGCCTGTTTGGAAGGGTGTGGATGGGAAATGGGGGGGGTGAGGTGTGCATGATTCGACCGTGAGTGTATGTGCGTCAGGGCAAGGGTGGGAATGTGGGCCAATGACTGTGACGGTCCAGACGGTTAATGTTTTACCTTTTCCCCTGTACTATTCCTGTAGGTCAGCGCCCACCAGAAAAAGGATATTTGGCGTGCCATAGCCAAGGGCGTCCGGTCCCTGGGGGTCCACCACAGACGGAGCACCCACTGCCATAAAAGATGTGAGGACATTTGCCGCTGGAGCAAGAAGACAGCGGAGGCCCAGCTGGGGATGGCCTTCCAACGTGGGAGGGGTGCCCGTCGCACCATGACCCCCCTGATGTTCCAGATCCTGCAGTGGCGTATCCGGAGTTGGATGGGTGCTTGAGGGCATCACAGCAGCCACAAGGGGGTGAGTACAGTCACATCCATCTGACTCAGTGTGCAGTGGAGGTGTCTGGGTGGGGGAGGTCGGCTGTGGGTTCCCCTAGGCTAGGGTGAGCCTTGTAGGCAAGGACCCTTTGTGAGGCAGGCTAAGTGGCACCCCAATCCCACCAGTAGTAAGAGCCATCTACACCTAGTCAGGCTCCTGTGACTTCCATGTGTGCAGCAATAGGGCATAGGCCTGTGGTCAATTAGGGAACTCTAAGTGCATGGTGTAGTGCAGAGGGCTGCTGTATCTGTAGTGTCCACCAACGGTAGCAGTATTGCATGCATTGAAAACGTCTTTCTACTTTCTTTCCCCCCTTTTTGTGCTCTCCCTGTTCTTATGTGCATTAGCATCATCAGGCGAAGGAGCTGTGCCACCGGAGCAGGAGGGAGCTGCATCCCACATGGCCCTGGAGGGCGAGACTAAGGAGTCAGAATTCACCAGTAGGACGGAGGGTGAAGGGAGCTCCACAGCGGGGACTGGAGCAGAGACCAGCGACACCGACTCCTCCTCTGATGGGAGCTCCCTTGCGGTGGTGGGCCCCTCTGTGCCCCCTGCATCCAGAGGTACAGCCACCACCCCCCCTACCAGCACCGCCCTCCCAACAGCCCCTCAGCGTGTGCCCTGTGGCCGCTCACCCAGGAGGGTGGGCATCTCCTTCGCCCCAGGCACCTCAGCCCCTGCCAGCCCTGCTGCCCTCAGTGAGGAGGCCATTGACCTCCTCAGATCCCCCACTGTTCGGCAGTCTACCATTCTGAATGCCATCCAGGGTGTAGAGAGGCAGTTGCAACAGACAATTGCATACCTGGAGGGCATTCAGTCTGGCCAGGCAGCCCAACAGCAAGCATTACAGACTCTGGCCTCAGCACTGATGGCAGCCATTGTCCCTGTGTCCAACCTCCCCCCTCCAACTTCCTCCACCCAGACCCAATCCCGCGTACCTCAGCCTATCCCAAGCACACTGTAGGAGGCTGGACTGGCTTGTAGTGGGTACCAAGGGGTACTTACACCTTGCACCAGGCCCAGGTATCCCTTATTAGTGTAGAGGGGTGTCTAGCAGCTTAGGCTGATAGAAAAGGTAGCTTAGCAGAGCAGCTTAGGCTGAACTAGGAGACGAGAGAAGCTCCTACAGTACCACTAGTGTCATATGCACAATATCATAAGAAAACACAATACACAGATATACTAAAAATAAAGGTACTTTATTTTTATGACAATATGCCAAAGTATCTCAGTGAGTACCCCCAGTATGAGGATAGCAAATATACACAAGATATATGTACACAATACCAAAATATGCAGTAATAGCAATAGAAAACAGTGCAAACAATGTATAGTCACAATAGAATGCAATGGGGGCACATAGGGATAGGGGCAACACAAACCATATACTCTAGAAGTGGAATGCGAACCACGAATGGTCCCCAAACCTATGTGACCTTGTAGAGGGTTGCTGGGACTGTAAGAAAACAGTGAGGGTTAGAAAAATAGCCCACCCCAAGACCCTGAAAAGTGGGTGCAAAGTGCACCTAAGTTCCCCAAAGAGCACAGAAGTCGTGATAGGGGAATTCTGCAAGGAAGACCAACACCAGCAATGCAACAACGATGGATTTCCTGACAAGAGTACCTGTGGAACAAGGGGACCAAGTCCAAGAGTCACGATCAAGTCGGGAGTGGGCAGATGCCCAGGAAATGCCAGCTGTGGGTGCAAAGAAGCTGCCACTGGATGGTAGAAGCTGTGGATTCTGCAAGAACGACAAGGGCTAGAAACTTCCCCTTTGGAGGATGGATGTCCCACGTCGTGAAGAGTCGTGCAGAGGTGTTTCTGTGTAAAAAGACCGCAAACAAGCCTTGCTAGCTGCAAAGGTCGCGGTTAGGGTTTTTGGATGCTGCTGTGGCCCAGGAGGGACCAGGATGTCGTCAATTGTGTGAGGAGACAGAGAGGGTGTCCAGCAAGACAAAGAGCCCACTCAGAAGCAAGCAGCACCCCCAGAAGTGCCAGAACAGGCACTACAAAGTGGAGTGAACCGGAGCTCACCCGAAGTCACAAAAGAGGGTCCCACGACGCCGGAGGACAACTCAGGAGGTCGTGCACTGCAGGTTAGAGTGCCGGGGACCCAGGCTTGGCTGTGCACAAAGGAAATCCTGGAAGAGTGCACAGGAGTCGGATTAGCTGCAAAATATGCGGTTCCCAGCAATGCAGTCTAGCGTGGGGAGTCAAGGACTTACCTCCACCAAACTTGGACTGAAGAGTCAGTGGACTGTGGGAGTCACTTAGACAGAGTTGCTGAGTTCAAGGGACCTCGCTCGTCGTGCTGAGAGGAGACCCAGAGGACTGGTGATGCAGTTCTTTGGCGCCTGCGGTTGCAGGGGGAAGATTCCGTCGACCCACGGGAGATTTCTTCGGAGCTTCTAGTGCAGAGAGGAGGCAGACTACCCCCACAGCGTGCACCACCAGGAAAACAGTCGAGTAGGCGGCAGGATCAGCGTTACAAGGTCACAGTAGTCATCTTTGCTACTTTGTTGCAGTTTTCAGTTGCAGTCGATTCCTTGGCAGAAGGTGAAGAGAGAGATGCAGAGGAACTCTGATGAGCTCTTGCATTCGTTATCTAAGGAATTCCCCAAAGCAGAGACCCTAAATAGCCAGAAAAGGAGGTTTGGCTACTTAGGAGAGAGGATAGGCTAGCAACACCTGAAGGAGCCTATCAGAAGGAGTCTCTGACGTCACCTGCTGGCACTGGCCACTCAGAGCAGTCCAGTGTGCCAGCAGCACCTCTGTTTCTAAGATGGCAGAGGTCTGGAGCACACTGGAGGAGCTCTGGGCACCTCCAAGGGGAGGTGCAGGTCAGGGGAGTGGTCACTCCCCTTTCCTTTGTCCAATTTCACGCCAGAGCAGGGCTGAGGGATCCCTGAACCGGTGGAGACTGGCTTATGCAGAGATGGGCACTATCTGTGCCCATCAAAGCATTTCCAGAGGCTGGGGGAGGCTACTCCTCCCCAGCCCTGACGCCTTTTTCCAAAGGGAGAGGGTGTAACACCCTCTCTCTGAGGAAGTCCTTTGTTCTGCCTTCCTGGGCCAAGCCTGGCTGGACCCCAGGAGGGCAGAAACCTGTCTGAGGGGTTGGCAGCAGCAGCAGCTGCAGTGAAACCCCGGGAAAGGTAGTTTGTCAGTGCCCGGGTCTGTGCTAGAGACTCGGGGGATCATGGAATTGTCTCCCCAATGCCAGAATGGAGTTCGGAGTTACCATTGTGACGCTATACATATGTTGTGACATATGTATAGTGCACGCGTGTAATGGTGTCCCTGCACTCACAAAGTCCAGGGAATTTGCCCTGAAGAATGTGGGAGCACCTTGGCTAGTGCCAGGGTGCCCACACACTAAGGGGGTCATTCTAACCCTGGCGGTCCAAGACCTCCAGGGCTAAAATGACGGGGGCATCGCCAACAGGCTGGCGGTGCCCCGCTGGGCATTCTGACCGCGGCGGTTCGGCCGCGGTCAGAAGTGGAAAACAGGCGGTCTCCCGCTGGTTTTCCGCTGCCCAAATGAATCCTCCATGGCGGCGCAGCAAGCTGCGCTGCCATGGAGGATTCTGACACCCCATACCGCCATCCTGTTCCTGGCGGTTCTCCCGCCTTTTGGCGGTCGCCCGCCAGCCCAGTGCAAAACCCAAAATACCCTCAGCGGTCTTTTGACCGCAGAGCGGTATTTTGGAGGGGGAACTCAGGCGGGCGGCCTCCGCCGCCCGCCAGGGTGAGAATCACCCCCTAAGTAACTTACCACCCAACCTTTACCAGATAAAGGTTAGACATATAGGTGACTTATAAGTTACTTAAGTGCAGTGGTAAATGGCTGTGAAATAACGTGGACGTTATTTCACTCAGGCTGCAGTGGCAGGCCTGTGTAAGAATTGTCAGATCTCCCTATGGGTGGCACAAGAAATGCTGCAGCCCATAGGGGTCTCCTGGAACCCCAATACCCTGGGTACCTCAGTACCATATACTAGGGAATTATAAGGGTGTTCCAGTAAGCCAATGTAAATTGGTAAAATTGGTCACTAGTCTGTTAGTGACAATTTGAAAAAAATGAGAGAGCATAACCACTGAGGTTCTGGATAGCAGAGCCTCAGTGAGACAGTTAGGCATCACCCAGGGAACACATACCTATAGGTCACAAACTTATGAGCACTGGGGTCCTGACTAGCAGGGTCCCAGTGACACATAACAAACATACTGAAAACATAGGGTTTTCACTATGAGCACTGGGCCCTGGCTGGCAGGATCCCAGTGAGACAGTGAAAACACCCTGACATACACTCACAAACAGGCCCAAAGTGGGGGTAACAAGGCTAGAAAGAGGCTACTTTCTCACACCCAGTACCAAGTGACTGATGCTCATAACAACACTCTTAGCCACCTCATGGCTGTTGTGAATCTCAACTGGGGGGTGGTTACTGGTCCAAAGAAAGTTGTGGTTGCCTCAGATTTACCTGTAGACTGTCTACTAGGGAACGATTTAGAGACATCAGCTTGGGCAGAAGTGGAGTTGGAGGCTCATGCAGCAATGCTGGGCATTCCAGGGCATATTTTTGCTTTAACCATGGCTCAGACCAAAAAGCAAAAAGGACAGGGTGACTTGGATCCTGGAAGAATGGACCAAGTGCTCCCTAAAGCTAGGGTTAGTAAAGGTAAAATACTACCTACTATCCCTCCCTCTACAGTGCATTCAACTTCTGAGGAAGAAGAATTTCCACCCTGTGCAGAACCTACACCAGAGGAGCTGGAAGCAGACACTGCTGAGCTTTTCGGTGAAGGGGGGACTGCCAGGGAGGAGCTGAGTGTGGCACAGCATACCTGTCCCACACTAGAGGGTCTAAGGCAGCAAGCTGTCAAACAAGCAAATGGGGATGTCAGTGACTCTCACAGAGTTTACTGGGAGGACAACCTCTTGTATACTGAAGCAAGGGATCCAAAACCTGGAGCTGCCAGGAGATTGGTGATTCCTCAGGAATACAGAAAGTTCCTCCTAACTCTTGCCCACGACATTCCCATATCCTCTCTCCTAGGTAGCCAAACCCTCTTTTCTGGCTATTTAGGGTCTCTTGGGATTCCTTAGATAACGAATGCAAGAGCTCATCCGAGTTCCTCTGCATCTCTCTCTTCACCTTCTGCCAAGGAATCGACTGCTGACTGCGCTGGAAGCCTGCAAAACTGCAACAAAGTAGCAAAGACGACTACTGCAACTCTGTAACGCCGATCCAGCCGCCTTCTCGACTGCTTTCCTGGTGGTGCATGCTACGGGGGTAGTCTGCCTCCTCTCTGCACTAGAAGCTCCGAAGAAATCTCCCGTGGGTCGACGGAATCGTCCCCCTGCAACCGCAGGCACCAAAGAACTGCATCACCGGTACCCTGGGTCTCCTCTCAGCACAACGAGCGAGGTCCCTTGAATCCAGCAACTCTGTCCAAGTGACTCCCACATTCCAGTGACTCTTCAGTCCAAGTTTGGTGGAGGTAAGTCCTTGCCTCCACACGCCAGACTGCATTGCTGGGAACCGCGACTTTTGTAGCTACTCCGGCCTCCGTGCACTACCGGCGGAAATCCTTTGTGCACATTCCAGCCTGGGTCCACGGCACTCTAACCTGCATTGCATGACCTCCTAAGTTGTCCTCCGGCGACGTGGGACTCCTTTGTGCGACTTCGGGTGAGCACTGTTTCTCTCCACTTCGTAGTGCCTGTTCCGGCACTTCTGTGGGTGCTGCCTGCTTCTGAGAGGGCTCCTTGTCTTGCTCGACGCCCCCTCTGTCCCCAGATGCAATTGGCGACATCCTGGTCCCTCCTGGGCCACAGCAGCATCCAAAAACCCTAACCGCACGATTTGCAGCTAGCAAGGCTTGTTGGCGGTTTTTCTTCAGGAAAAGACTTCTGCACGACTCTCCACGGCGTGGGGGATCCGTCCTCCAAAGGGGAAGTTCCTAGCCCTTGTCGTTCCTGCAGAATCTCCAGCTTCTACTGTCCAGTAGCAGCTTCTTTGCACCCACAGCTGGCGTTTCCTGGGCATCTGCCCATCTTCGACTTACTTGTGACTTTTGGACTTGGTCCCCTTGTTCCACAGGTACCCTCGACTGCAAATCCATCGATGTTGCATTGCTGATTTGTGTCTTTCCTGCAGAATTCCCCTATCACGACTTCTATGTCCTTTGGGGAACTTTAGTGCACTTTGCACTCACTTTTCAGGGTCTTGGGGTGGGCTATTTTTCTAACCCTTACTATTTTCTAATAGTCCCAGCGACCCTCTACAAGGTCACATAGGTTTGGGGTCCATTCGTGGTTCGCATTCCACTTCTAGAGTATATGGTTTGTGTTGCCCCTATCCCTATGTGCCCCCATTGCATTCTATTGTGACTATACATTGTTTGCACTGATTTCTCTATTGAGATGTTCTAAGATAAGGAGGAACACCTAGACTTAATCATTGAGGAAAATATGTGTTTGCCCCATTAGACAATGCCACTGTGTGAGGAAATCCATTCAGATAGAATTCTCATGTAGCTATAGATGGCAGAGAATAATGGAAAGAACCCAATTAAAGATGCTAGAGACCCTGTTTTGCCCTTCTGCCTTTGTCTTTGTATTTTATGCCCATGGTGTATGGCTACTCCTTTGAAGATTGCAGACCCCCTGCTTGCAGTCCCCTTGTTAAAAACCATGAACTGTTTTTGTACTAAATTGAAGGAAACTAACAACTGTGGCACATTTCCTACATCACTAGATTCTGCGGGTATCAAGTCATAATAACCTGCAGGACATTGATTTAAGCCTAATTCCCATCAGTGACAGCTACAAATGAAAGACGGACGTTTTGGCCCTACAGTCTCAGCACCCAGAAAGTAGCAAAGCTGGACAGCGATCGCCAGCGCATGGTATCGTACTTGCTCCATCAGACGGCGTTGGACATCACAAAACCAAAGTTTCAGTGTAAAAGAGCTAAAGAGAAGGATTCCTGTTGTTGATGGCAGAGCTGTTTTGAGGTTTCATTTCTCTACCTGTCATGTGCTGGTAACCTCTGACAGTGTGCAATCCCTTGAGCCCCTTGGCCTGAGTTTTGGCCACACCCCCCCTTTTCTTTGCTCCAACGGAAGAAGGGCAGTGCACCGGAGATTTCAAGTTTGGAAAAAGGCACTATATTGTGGTGCCCATGAAAGAGCAGCTTGAGCGCCCTCTGACACTAAATAATGAGTGTTGGAGTCTGAAAGTGCTGCTGAGCTTGAGCTATTTCCCAATTAATGGTGCTTGGGTCTGCACGAGATGATTTGTGCCCTTGATCAATGAAGAGCACATTGTTTGTAGTGTCTGCCACAGAGGAGAGACACTGGTGCATTGCTTTAAGACATTGAGACTTTCGAGTGAGCTGTGGGTGTTTGCCAGGAGGGCACTCCAACTAAGCAGTACTTTTCTCACGAAGAGGCCTGAATTGAGAGGCCCATGCAAAAGAAAACAACAAAAGAAAATTTGATGGACAATAGAAGCCTGCCAGAGAGGCTTTTTGAACGGACTCTGGGCATAGTTGATTTCACAAGAGGTTTCCGTGTGATTGTATAGACTAGGTGTTAGGAGACTGATTGTTTTGCTGGCATTGTTTTAAAGTACTATTCTGTTTAGTAAATGCAGAATAAAGTCCATTTTCTGTGGAAAGAGTACCCCCTTTTCACCTTAGAGCATTGATGAGAGTCACCACTGTTCCACCTGAACATACAAAAATTACTGAAATGCAGAGGAGCCCTAAAAATGTTACTAGATAATTTTAGGATTTGCTTTTTGGTTAGGGTTGTGAAAAGTTATTATTTCATTTGTAATAGTGGTCACTACTTTCTCCAGTTGTCTATATGCTCTTAATAACGTGTTTTCTAGTGTCTTTTAAACATGACGTTGTCATTTATGGGTGGGATTGTTTTTCTCTACTCAATTGACTTCTGCACCCACTTCCCAACCTATGTCTTTTCCTACTATTGTTTCTTTGCACTCTTTTCACCCTTTTCCTGAACATGAGCAGGTTAGAAGATCAGAATTCGGAAGCAATTCTTTTGTACAGCTTCTGCATCAACACTAGTTAGTAGTGAACATCACTAATTGTTGGGTGTGTGATCTTATGCCACCTACTGCAGATAGAGGTATTCCTTACTTTGTCCTGCCATATGTGGCCTCTGTGTTACATCATGCATAAGGAAACCTGCACCAAGAGACGAGCTAAATACTAGGATGATGTTACAGCAACATCTCAACGACTTTAGAAACATAGACCTGGACTCAGATTAGCATGAGAATAGGTTTATTGCCTATGTAATGGCAAAAGGAGGGTTTGTGGTTCTAAAAATTCTGGACCCATGTAATTTACTTTGCCACAGCAGTACAATTTTAGTATCAAAAGACCGATAATGACTAGTACACTAAGCATGACCATTTTCGCTCAATTCCAGCAGCGTTTTCACCTCGAAATCGCCATTTTCGTCCTGCACTCGTGGCTCCCATTTTATACACGGCAGCCATTTTTAAAAGTTGCCCTCACATAGGCTTATAATACAGTCAGATTTGATTCCAAGGACACGTACACCTTGATTGACTTTTCTCTGACCTGGGCAAGCTGGAACCATTGCCTCAGGCCAAACCTGTTTGGTCAGTCCCTCTCCCAGTGGCCGAATCAGATAGCATCAAGGCACACCATGCCATAAAACCCTTATTATCGCTCACACACCCTGCCTAATCTTGCTCACACCTGCACCTGCTCTTTTCTTCTTCTTACTTTACGAGGGGGAGGTGCCCGTTTTTATTGGGGGTCCACACTTATCTGATGTAAAAAACTAGGCCTTGCCGGGTAATTTATTATGGGTTGGATGACATGAAATATGAGGTTTCATCATGACACTGTTTTTTCCTTTGTAGTGAAAACATGTGAATGACCAACCAAAATGTCAAGAATGTTTGCCTGAAGCTTAAAAAACTGTATATAAAGAAACCTGACTTTGCATTTAAACACAGTCTCCTGAGAACATACAAACCGTGCTGTTGTACTTCTAGGACGCTTGTTACTTGGTTGCAGCCAATAAATTCGATCTTTGACTTCACCTAGAAGACTCTGAGTTTCTGTGGTCTGAATCAGGAAAGTACCCGAGGTCTTTGGGTGTACCCTGGCACCACTGGGTTACCGGATCAGTACCGGTTCTTAAAAACCCAGTACCTCAGTATGCGCCCAACGTGGGGCGATACCAGCGGTACCGGTCCAAGCCTGAGGTCCGTGAGGAGCTTCGTGTGAAAATTCTGGAGGAAGGCCGCCACTTCATCGACCCCTGCATGTCGACGTGGTCCGAAAGTCTTTGCTGCGAGGTTCCCCGCTTCCCGACGGCTACGAAGGACTGCTGCCCTGGCTATCGCCCTGATTTGGACCCTTGATGTTTGGTAGAGCGAAAAGATAAGACGAGTCTTCTGGTGACGTCATCGATATTTTTAGTTAAGTATAAGTGGAGCGTCTCCCAGTCCTTAGTTGGACACTTGGTTTGGTCCTTAGTTGGACATTTGGTTTGGTATCCCTTCGGGATCACTTTGATTTGGAACTTGCAAGTACCAAAGCCGAAGGACTCGTGTATTCACGAGACTATCGTAAACGATAATCCTTTGAAGTTTGAAGCTAGACTAGTGAGCGAAGATGCCTGGTCTTAGCAGACTTGGAAATTTGTTTTGTCTTGGTTGTAAAAGGGACTCCCGGTTGGAGGACTCATGTCCGGTTCCTCCGATTGGAACTCCAACCTATGAACTATATGTGAAGCACGGAGTGGGCCCCATCACGTTTAATAAAGTATGGGTCCGCTATTCTTGGAAATAAATGTCTGTGAGGCTGTTTTTGCAGTTTTTTGGAACACTATTGAGAAAAGTTTTCTTTTCTCTTGTAAATATGACTTACAACTAGGATCTGCAAACGGTTCTGTAAGTAAATTGCGACGGCGCTATTTATGAAAAATGGCTAAAGCGCGCTGTATTGTGTGTCCTGAGTGTTTTCTGTTTGTATCTGAAATGAGCTCAATGTGTGTTTGTGGGTCTTCTTGATGTTTTCAGTTTGTTAAGTAAAATGTTGGTTAATTAATATTAAGTAGAAACTTAGAAAAAATCCAGAAATGAACCATGTGATGTGCTAACATAGCTATATGTTGCTCTTTAATTTATAGAATGAGCAATTGTGCACATATACAAAACTGCCGTTAAATGCTTAATAAATTAGAAAACACATTCAATAGATATAAATAGGACCCCAAAAAAAAAAAAAAAATTATCTATTTTTGCAAAAAATAAAAATAAATTTACAGCATTTTTCTTAGATGCATTGTATTAGAAGTTCACAGGCAAACTTTTCAACTGCAGTATATTTGATAGGAATGTTCAATTCAGCCAGCACTTTCCCAGTTAAACACGGGTGGAATTTTGCATAACCTTCCTTTTAAATGAAAGTGGCACAAAAATGTGACGCATTTCAAGTTAGGCTTATGCGCTTAGGCTTGTGAATTAATGTATCACAAATAATAGGCAAGGGATGCAGCTTGCTTTTATATGTGGAATTATCACACAAAAAAGAATAATTGGGTTTAAAAAAAAAAACAAAATTATTAATTATGGAAAAATTATTTAAAAAATAAGTGCCTTTCAAAATCGTTTTGTAATATTTATAAAGCTTAATACCTATACTATGACCTCCTAGCATTAAAATTTAATTTAAGTTATGTTGCACCGCTAAAATGACATTTGTATGTGCAATTTTCCCTTGGCGCAGGAGCAAACAAGCTCATTTCTATAAAGTATAAGTTAATATTTTCAATGGCTGACTCATGGATTGTGTAATAGACATTCTGGTAATGCATATTATGCAAGAAAATTGTAGGATATTGATTTTTTAATGCCTAAAATATCAAAGTCGATTTTGGGCAATAGCACTGTTTAAACTGCATTTTCTTTCATTCAGAGTACTTTTTAAAGTGTCTCAGGCTTCAGTAAATGCATACATTTAGGTTTGATGTATATTTGCAGGTTGTGCCTTCTTGTGATTCAATGAGTCAATGTGCCAGTACAAAGGCTTGTTTTAATATCAAGGTTGAAGGTTCTAACTTCAGCTGGGCCTACTGAGACGTTCATTCATTCGAGGTTGATGAAATATGTACCATTGCATGGGATTGCAACAATCATTTATTCTAACAACTGGTATGTGTGTTATTAAGGTTTGTGAATTATTCACAGTAAATGTAGTTTAATAATCTGGAAATAGAGATAAAAATTTTTAGCGCCTAAAAAGGAAAAAAATTTTTTTTAAATTGAGTGAATTATTGCAGGTTAGAAGGAAAACAGGAAGGCCTACTGTCTTTGACAGATTCAGAGTGGCAGAAGCTAGGAGAGCTACAGAGGCTGGCTCAAGTCACGCTGCTATCTTTAATTTTCCCATGAACGATGGAGGAGGCTGTCATGTTGACACTTGTGACCTTTTAAATTAGGGCCTTGTCTCTGTGAAATGCAGAATGACCCTACGGGCCTCTAAAAGTGGGATTTCTGGTTTCTCCAGAAGAACATCAATACAATTAAAGAACTTAATTCCAGAGGGAAAATATAAAAAAAAGGGGTTTCTTCGAAGGTCCCAACATCATGTTAAATGCTCTGCAGAACTGATACATTTGTGTCTCCGCTCTAAAAAAATAAAATGATGGCTGCTAGTTGCTTTTATTTGACAGAAAATGAAGTATTGCATTAAGTCTTAGACAGAAAGTAAGATGCAGCCCTTTTCTAAAATTTTGAAGGCTACATGCCTGAATGAGAACGATTTGCCAATTAAGACTTATTTTTCACAGTGGAAATTGTAGGTGCCAAATTATTATGGAGTGTCAGTGTAACAATTTTTACTTTTAGAAAGGTAAAACTAAGGTGGCTTGATGTTGCGAAGTAACTGACAAGAGGGTAACAGTTAAGTAATGGAAATTTATTTTCGTGTATTTGGTCCTATCATGAATTGTTCTTGCTGGTCCTGTATGTTAGAAGAGAAACAGTAAAGTTATATTTGACAGCAGATTTCCATTGCCTGGTGATCTACTGTCAAAAGGAGGGTAAGGATTTTAAACCTGACAAATTAAACAGGCCCAAATATTGGGTTTTGGGCTGCAGGTTTACAGTGCATAAAGTACATGACATGGTGTTGTGTGTCACCGCTTATTCACACATGCTATTGTTTTGTCTATGCTTTTTGTGCTTGATACACAGCAAGTATATCTGATGGCTTGACGTTTTGTGCGTTTTTATTATTTTTTATTTGTTTTTTTTGCATGTTTGTTGCTGCTTTTGATACTATTACAAGCTCCCCTGTGTTGTGAGGGGATGGTCATGACGATGCCCATCGCTACGCAACAGTTGGTTGAACTTGTTCTGTTTACTAAATTCCACAGATAATGATATTTCATGCTGTGAACATAAGAGACAACACTTCACCAGTGCATGTCTATTTGGCTATAATGGTATTGAAGGAAAATAAAAAGAGATATACAGGATCAAAGTGTGTCACCTGCAGTTAGTCACGTTACTGCCCTTCCCTTAAAGGAACAGGCAGCCCTACATTTATGTAGCCTTGATTGGACCTAAGGATGAAATTATAGATCTGTGACTCAAGGTGGCCTAATTTCTATATTACATTAGTTAATGATTTTCTGTTTCCTAAGTAGCATATGGCTTTTGTTTCTTAAAAGAAAACCAGGTTTTCATTTTTTCCTGAAGAAGGAAGTGAAACATTAGCTAGGAGTACCGTATATGGTGTAGTCGCCAACGGTGGAGTTAAAATTTGTGTAACTTTGGCCTTTGTGTATCACCCGTACTCTCGCTGTTGTGTCACATGCCTGACTATCACCCAAATAATTTTTTTGTTCTTCCTATAGATTTTTTCTTTTGTTACTTCCCCTGACCAATGTCGCATCATGCTTAGTTATTGAGATTTTAGCTATGTCCTAGTCCCATTTCTCTTTTTCAAATTCCTTTCACCAGTCAGACCTTTTATTATTATTGATGTATTGTTCAGGTTCACATTTCCAGACTGCAGTGATGTACCAGGGACCCCCATGTTATGTATAATTCCCTTTGGTATGACCAGACTGGTTTTCAAGAATTTGCCTTAGGCCTGCTTCAATGTTTTCCAGCCTGACTGTCAGGGTAGCGATAGACTGGTTAACTGACTCAATATTATAGTAAGACAAGTTTTCCATCTCATTAGGAGATATCTTATGTTTACCTTTTTGAACATGACAAATTTTCAATGTCTATTTTAATTAGATTTTCGGTTCCCTTCTGTTCCTGTTACTTTAATTTTTGGTGGGATCAGATGTGTCCTAATCATGCA
Organism: Pleurodeles waltl; assembly: GCF_031143425.1. NCBI lineage: Eukaryota > Metazoa > Chordata > Amphibia > Caudata > Salamandridae > Pleurodeles > Pleurodeles waltl. Next base: position 690,396,955 of record NC_090448.1, on the reverse strand, counting down.
AATGTCAGGACCCTCTAGTTCTTGTCTTTTTGTATGCACATTTGACTATTAGCCTGTGTATTGCATAGTGCACCTGATGCACAGTTTTTAAAGGAAGGTTTCTACATGTCCCTGATAATCGGTATCATGTGATTTCTCTATTGAGATGTTCTAAGATAAGGAGGAACACCTAGACTTAATCATTGAGGAAAATATGTGTTTACCCCATTAGACAATGCCACTGTGTGAGGAAATCCATTCAGATAGAATTCTCATGTAGCTATAGATGGCAGAGAATAATGGAAAGAACCCAATTAAAGATGCTAGAGACTCTGTTTTGCCCTTCTGCCTTTGTCTTTGTATTTTATGCCCATGGTGTATGGCTACTCCTTTGAAGATTGCAGACCACCTGCTTGCAGTCCCCTTGTTAAAAACCATGAACTGTTTTTGTACTAAATTGAAGGAAACTAACAACTGTGGCACATTTCCTACGTCACTAGATTCTGCGGGTATCAAGTCATAATAACCTGCAGGACATTGATTTAAGCCTAATTCCCATCAGTGACAGCTACAGATGAAAGACGGACGTTTTGGCCCTACAGTCTCAGCACCCAGAAAGTAGCAAAGCTGGACAGCGATCGCCAGCGCATGGTATCGTACTTGCTCCATCAGACGGCGTTGGACATCACAAAACCAAAGTTTCAGTGTAAAAGAGCTAAAGAGAAGGATTCCTGTTGTTGATGGCAGAGCTGTTTTGAGGTTTCATTTCTCTACCTGTCATGTGCTGGTAACCTCTGACAGTGTGCAATCCCTTGAGCCCCTTGGCCTGAGTTTTGGCCACACACCCCCTTTTCTTTGCTCCAACGGAAGAACGGCAGTGCACCGGAGATTTCAAGTTTGGAAAAAGGCACTATATTGTGGTGCCCATGAAAGAGCAGCTTGAGCGTCCTCTGACACTAAATAATGAGTGTTGGAGTCTGAAAGTGCTGCTGAGCTTGAGCTATTTCCCAATTAATGGTGCTTGGGTCTGCACAAGATGATTTGTGCCCTTGATCAATGAAGAGCACATTGTTTGTAGTGTCTGCCACAGAGGAGAGACACTGGTGCATTGCTTTAAGACATTGAGACTTTCGAGTGAGCTGTGGGTGTTTGCCAGGAGGGCACTCCAACTAAGCAGTACTTTTCTCACAAAGAGGCCTGAATTGAGAGGCCCATGCGAAAGAAAACAACAAAAGAAAATTTGATGGACAATAGAAGCCTGCCAGAGAGGCTTTTTGAACGGACTCTGGGCATAGTTGGTTTCACAAGAGGTTTCCGTGTGATTGTATAGACTAGGTGTTAGGAGACTGATTGTTTTGCTGGCATTGTTTTAAAGTACTATTCTGTTTAGTAAAAGCAGAATAAAGTCAATTTTCTGTGGAAAGAGTACCCCCTGTTCACCTTAGAGCATTGATGAGAGTCACCACTGTTCCACCTGAACATACAAAAATTACTGAAATGCAGAGGAGCCCTAAAAATTTTACTAGATAATTTTAGGATTTGCTTTTTGGTTAGGGTTGTGAAAAATTATTATTTCATTTGTAATAGTGGTCACTACTTTCTCCCATTGTCTATATGTTCTTAATAACGTGTTTTCTAGTGTCTTTTAAACATGGCGTTGTCATTTATGGGTGGGATTGGTTTTCTCTACTCAATTGACTTCTGCACCCACTTCCCAACCTATGTCTTTTCCTACTATTGTTTCTTTGCACTCTTTTCACCCTTTTCCTGAACATGAGCAGGTTAGAAGATCAGAATTCGTAAGCAATTCTTTTGTACAGCTTCTGCATCAACACTAGTTAGTAGTGAACATCACTAATTGTTGGGTGTGTGATCTTATGCCACCTACTGCAGATAGAGGTATTCCTTACTTTGTCCTGCCATATGTGGCCTCTGTGTTACATCATGCATAAGGAAACCTGCACCAAGAGACGAGCTAAATACTAGGATGATGTTACAGCAACATCTCAACGACTTTAGAAACATAGACCTGGACTCAGATTAGCATGAGAATAGGTTTATTGCCTATGTAAGGGCAAAAGGAGGGTTTGTGGTTCTAAAAATTCTGGACCCATGTAATTTACTTTGCCACAGCAGTACGATTTTAGTATCAAAAGACCGATAATGACTAGTACACTAAGCATGAGCATTTTCGCTCAATTCCAGCAGCGTTTTCACCTCGAAATCGCCATTTTCGTCCTGCACTCGTGGCTCCCATTTTATACACGGCAGCCATTTTTAAAAGTTGCCCTCACATAGGCTTATAATACAGTCAGATTTGATTCCAAGGACACGTACACCTTGATTGACTTTTCTCTGACCTGGGCAAGCTGGAACCATTGCCTCAGGCCAAACCTGTTTGGTCAGTCCCTCTCCCAGTGGCCGAATCAGATAGAATCAAGGCACACCATGCCATAAAACCCTTATTATCGCTCACACACCCTGCCTAATCTTGCTCACACCTGCACCTGCTCTTTTCTTCTTCTTACTTTACGAGGGGGAGGTGCCCGTTTTTATTGGGGGTCCACACTTATCTGATGTAAAAAACTAGGCCTTGGCGGGTAATTTATTATGGGTTGGATGACATGAAATATGAGGTTTCATCATGACACTGTTTTTTCCTTTGTAGTGAAAACATGTGAATGACCAACCAAAATGTCAAGAATGTTTGCCTGAAGCTTAAAAAACTGTATATAAGGAAACCTGACTTTGCATTTAAACACAGTCTCCTGAGAACATACAAACCGTGCTGTTGTACTTCTAGGACGCTTGTTACTTGGTTGCAGCCAATAAATTCGATCTTTGACTTCACCTAGAAGACTCTGAGTTTCTGTGGTCTGAATCAGGAAAGTACCAGAGGTCTTTGGGTGTACCCTGGCACCACTGGGTTACCGGATCAGTACCGGTTCTTAAAAACCCAGTACCTCAGTATGCGCCCAACGTGGGGCGATACCAGCGGTACCGGTCCAAGCCTGAGGTCCGTGAGGAGCTTCGTGTGAAAATTCTGGAGGAAGGCCGCCACTTCATCGACCCCTGCATGTCGACGTGGTCCGAAAGTCTTTGCTGCGAGGTTCCCCGCTTCCCGACGGCTACGAAGGACTGCTGCCCTGGCTATCGCCCTGATTTGGACCCTTGATGTTTGGTAGAGCGAAACGATAAGATGAGTCTTCTGGTGACGTCATCGATATTTTTAGTTAAGTATAAGTGGAGCGTCTCCCAGTCCTTAGTTGGACACTTGGTTTGGTCCTTAGTTGGACATTTGGTTTGGTATCCCTTCGGGATCACTTTGATTTGGAACTTGCAAGTACCAAAGCCGAAGGACTCGTGTATTCACGAGACTATCGTAAACGATAATCCTTTGAAGTTTGAAGCTAGACTAGTGAGCGAAGATGCCTGGTCTTAGCAGACTTGGAAATTTGTTTTGTCTTGGTTGTAAAAGGGACTCCAGGTTGGAGGACTCATGTCCGGTTCCTCCGATTGGAACTCCAACCTATGAACTATATGTGAAGCACGGAGTGGGCCCCATCACGTTTAATAAAGTATGGGTCCGCTATTCTTGGAAATAAATGTCTGTGAGGCTGTTTTTGCAGTTTTTTGGAACACTATTGAGAAAAGTTTTCTTTTCTCTTGTAAATATGACTTACAACTAGGATCTGCAAACGGTAAATTGCGACGGCGCTATTTATGAAAAATGGCTAAAGCGTGCTGTATTGTGTGTCCTGAGTGTTTTCTGTTTATATCTGAAATGAGCTCAATGTGTGTTTGTGGGTCTTCTTGATGTTTTCAGTTTGTTAAGTAAAATGTTGGTTAATTAATATTAAGTAGAAACTTAGAAAAAATCCAGAAATGAACCATGTGATGTGCTAACATAGCTATATGTTGCTCTTTAATTTATAGAATGAGCAATTGTGCACATATACAAAACTGCTGTTAAATGCTTAATAAATTAGAAAACACATTCAATAGATATAAATAGGGCCCCCCCCAAAAAAAAGAAATTATCTATATTTGCAAAAAATAAAAATAAATTTACAGCATTTTTCTTAGATGCATTGTATTAGAAGTTCACAGGCAAACTTTTCAACTGCACTATATTTGATAGGAATGTTCAATTCAGCCAGCACTTTCCCAGTTAAACACGGGTGGAATTTTGCATAACCTTCCTTTTAAATGAAAGTGGCGCAAAAATGTGACGCATTTCAAGTTAGGCTTATGCGCTTAGGCTTGTGAGTTAATGTATCCCAAATAATAGGCAAGGGATGCAGCTTGCTTTTATATGTGGAATTATCACACAAAAAAGAATAATTGTTTTTTTTTTTTAAAAAGAAAATTATTAATTATGGAAAAATTATTTAAAAAATAAGTGCCTTTCAAAATCGTTTTGTAATATTTATAAAGCTTAATACCTATACTATGACCTCCTAGCATTAAAAATTAATTTAAGTTATGTTGCACCGCTAAAATGACATTTGTATGTGCAATTTTCCCTTGGCGCAGGAGCAAACAAGCTCATTTCTATAAAGTATAAGTTAATATTTTCAATGGCTGACTCATGGATTGTGTAATAGACATTCTGGTAATGCATATTATGCAAGAAAATTGTAGGATATTGATTTTTTAATGCCTAAAATATCAAAGTCGATTTTGGGCAATAGCACTGTTTAAACTGCATTTTCTTTCATTCAGAGTACTTTTTAAAGTGTCTCAGGCTTCAGTAAATGCATACATTTAGGTTTGATGTATATTTGCAGGTTGTGCCTTCTTGTGATTCAATGAGTCAATGTGCCAGTACAAAGGCTTGTTTTAATATCAAGGTTGAAGGTTCTAACTTCAGCTGGGCCTACTGAGACGTTCATTCATTCGAGGTTGATGAAATATGTACCATTGCATGGGATTGCAACAAGCATTTATTCTAACAACTGGTATGTGTGTTATTAAGGTTTGTGAATTATTCACAGTAAATGTAGTTTAATAATCTGGAAATAGAGATAATTTTTTTTAGCGCCTAAAAAGGAAAAATTATTTTTTTAAATTGAGTGAATTATTGCAGGTTAGAAGGAAAACAGGAAGGCCTGGCAGAAGCTAGGAGAGCTACAGAGGCTGGCTCAAGTCACGCTGGAGGAGGCTGTCATGTTGACACTTGTGACCTTTTAAATTAGGGCCTTGTCTCTGTGAAATGCAGAATGACCCTACGGGCCTCTAAAAGTGGGATTTCTGGTTTCTCCAGAAGAACATAAATACAATTAAAGAACTTAATTCCAGAGGGAAAATATAAAAAAAAGGGGTTTCTTGGAAGGTCCCAACATCATGTTAAATGCTCTGCAGAACTGATACATTTGTGTCTCCGCTCTAAAAAAATAAAATGATGCCTGCTAGTTGCTTTTATTTGACAGAAAACGAAGTGTTGCATTAAATCTTAGACAGAAAGTAAGATGCAGCCCTTTTCTAAAATTTTGAAGGCTACATGCCTTAATGAGAACGATTTGCCAATTAAGACTTATTTTTCACAGTGGAAATTGTAGGTGCCAAATTATTATGGAGTGTCAGTGTAACAATTTTTACTTTTAGAAAGGTAAAACTAAGGTGGCTTGATGTTGCGAAGTAACTGACAAGAGGGTAACAGTTAAGTAATGGAAATTTATTTTCGTGTATTTGGTCCTATCATGAATTGTTCTTGCTGGTCCTGTATGTTAGAAGAGAAACAGTAAAGTTATATTTGACAGCAGATTTCCATTGCCTGGTGATCTACTGTCAAAAGGAGGGTAAGGATTTTAAACCTGACAAATTAAACAGGCCCAAATATTGGGTTTTGGGCTGCAGGTTTACAGTGCATAAAGTACATGACATGGTGTTGTGTGTCACCGCTTATTCACACATGCTATTGTTTTGTCTATGCTTTTTGTGCTTGATACACAGCAAGTATATCTGATGGCTTGACGTTTTGTGCGTTTTTATTATTTTTTATTTGGTTTTTTTGCATGTTTGTTGCTGCTTTTGATACTATTACAAGCTCCCCTGTGTTGTGAGGGGATGGTCATGACGATGCCCATCGCTACGCAACAGTTGGTTGAACTTGTTCTGTTTACTAAATTCCACAGATAATGATATTTCATGCTGTGAACATAAGAGACAACACTTCACCAGTGCATGTCTATTTGGCTATAATGGTATTGAAGGAAAATAAAAAGAGATATACAGGATCAAAGTGTGTCACCTGCAGTTAGTCACGTTACTGCCCCTTCCCTTAAAGGAACAGGCAGCCCTACATTTATGTAGCCTTGATTGGACCTAAGGATGAAATTATAGATCTGTGACTCAAGGTGGCCTAATTTCTATATTACATTAGTTAATGATGTTCTGTTTCCTAAGTAGCATATGGCTTTTGTTTCTTAAAAGAAAACCAGGTTTTCATTTTTTCCTGAAGAAGGAAGTGAAACATTAGCTAGGAGTACCGTATATGGTGTAGTCGCCAACGGTAGAGTTAAAATTTGTGTAACTTTGGCCTTTGTGTATCACCCGTACTCTCGCTGTTGTGTCACATGCCTGACTATCACCCAAATAATTTTTTTGTTCTTCCTATAGATTTTTTCTTTTGTTACTTCCCCTGACCATTGTCGCATCATGCTTAGTTATTGAGATTTTAGCTATGTCCTAGTCCCATTTCTCTTTTTCAAATTCCTTTCACCAGTCAGACCTTTTATTATTATTGATGTATTGTTCAGGTTCACATTTCCAGACTGCAGTGATGTACCAGGGACCCCCATGTTATGTATAATTCCCTTTGGTATGACCAGACTGGTTTTCAAGAATTTGCCTTAGGCCTGCTTCAATGTTTTCCAGCCTGACTGTCAGGGTAGCGATAGACTGGTTAACTGACTCAATATTATAGTAAGACAAGTTTTCCATCTCAATAGGAGATATCTTATGTTTACCTTTTTGAACATGACAAATTTTCAATGTCTATTTTAATTTGGTTTTCGGTTCCCTTCTGTTCCTGTTACTTTAATTTTTGGTGGGATCAGATGTGTCCTAATCATGCAAATGTCAGGACCCTCTAGTTCTTGTCTTTTTGTATGCACATTTGACTATTAGCCTGTGTATTGCATAGTGCACCTGATGCACAGTTTTTAAAGGAAGGTTTCTACATGTCCCTGATAATCGGTATCATGTGATTTCTCTATTGAGATGTTCTAAGATAAGGAGGAACACCTAGACTTAATCATTGAGGAAAATATGTGTTTACCCCATTAGACAATGCCACTGTGTGAGGAAATCCATTCAGATAGAATTCTCATGTAGCTATAGATGGCAGAGAATAATGGAAAGAACCCAATTAAAGATGCTAGAGACCGTGTTTTGCCCTTCTGCCTTTGTCTTTGTATTTTATGCCCATGGTGTATGGCTACTCCTTTGAAGATTGCAGACCACCTGCTTGCAGTCCCCTTGTTAAAAACCATGAACTGTTTTTGTACTAAATTGAAGGAAACTAACAACTGTGGCACATTTCCTACGTCACTAGATTCTGCGGGTATCAAGTCATAATAACCTGCAGGACATTGATTTAAGCCTAATTCCCATCAGTGACAGCTACAGATGAAAGACGGACGTTTTGGCTCTACAGTCTCAACACCCAGAAAGTAGCAAAGCTGGACAGCGATCGCCAGCGCATGGTATCGTACTTGCTCCATCAGACGGCGTTGGACATCACAAAACCAAAGTTTCAGTGTAAAAGAGCTAAAGAGAAGGATTCCTGTTGTTGATGGCAGAGCTGTTTTGAGGTTTCATTTCTCTACCTGTCATGTGCTGGTAACCTCTGACAGTGTGCAATCCCTTGAGCCCCTTGGCCTGAGTTTTGGCCACACACCCCCTTTTCTTTGCTCCAACGGAAGAAGGGCAGTGCACCGGAGATTTCAAGTTTGGAAAAAGGCACTATATTGTGGTGCCCATGAAAGAGCAGCTTGAGCGTCCTCTGACACTAAATAATGAGTGTTGGAGTCTGAAAGTGCTGCTGAGCTTGAGCTATTTCCCAATTAATGGTGCTTGGGTCTGCACGAGATGATTTGTGCCCTTGATCAATGAAGAGCACATTGTTTGTAGTGTCTGCCACAGAGGAGAGACACTGGTGCATTGCTTTAAGACATTGAGACTTTCGAGTGAGCTGTGGGTGTTTGCCAGGAGGGCACTCCAACTAAGCAGTACTTTTCTCACGAAGAGGCCTGAATTGAGAGGCCCATGCGAAAGAAAACAACAAAAGAAAATTTGATGGACAATAGAAGCCTGCCAGAGAGGCTTTTTGAACGGACTCTGGGCATAGTTGGTTTCACAAGAGGTTTCCGTGTGATTGTATAGACTAGGTGTTAGGAGACTGATTGTTTTGCTGGCATTGTTTTAAAGTACTATTCTGTTTAGTAAAAGCAGAATAAAGTCCATTTTCTGTGGAAAGAGTACCCCCTTTTCACCTTAGAGCATTGATGAGAGTCACCACTGTTCCACCTGAACATACAAAAATTACTGAAATGCAGAGGAGCCCTAAAAATGTTACTAGATAATTTTAGGATTTGCTTTTTGGTTAGGGTTGTGAAAAATTATTATTTCATTTGTAATAGTGGTCACTACTTTCTCCCGTTGTCTATATGTTCTTAATAACGTGTTTTCTAGTGTCTTTTAAACATGACGTTGTCATTTATGGGTGGGATTGTTTTTCTCTACTCAATTGACTTCTGCACCCACTTCCCAACCTATGTCTTTTCCTACTATTGTTTCTTTTCACTCTTTTCACCCTTTTCCTGAACATGAGCAGGTTAGAAGATCAGAATTCGTAAGCAATTCTTTTGTACAGCTTCTGCATCAACACTAGTTAGTAGTGAACATCACTAATTGTTGGGTGTGTGATCTTATGCCACCTACTGCAGATAGAGGTATTCCTTACTTTGTCCTGCCATATGTGGCCTCTGTGTTACATCATGCATAAGGAAACCTGCACCAAGAGACGAGCTAAATACTAGGATGATGTTACAGCAACATCTCAACGACTTTAGAAACATAGACCTGGACTCAGATTAGCATGAGAATAGGTTTATTGCCTATGTAAGGGCAAAAGGAGGGTTTGTGGTTCTAAAAATTCTGGACCCATGTAATTTACTTTGCCACAGCAGTACGATTTTAGTATCAAAAGACCGATAATGACTAGTACACTAAGCATGAGCATTTTCGCTCAATTCCAGCAGCGTTTTCACCTCGAAATCGCCATTTTCGTCCTGCACTCGTGGCTCCCATTTTATACACGGCAGCCATTTTTAAAAGTTGCCCTCACATAGGCTTATAATACAGTCAGATTTGATTCCAAGGACACGTACACCTTGATTGACTTTTCTCTGACCTGGGCAAGCTGGAACCATTGCCTCAGGCCAAACCTGTTTGGTCAGTCCATCTCCCAGTGGCCGAATCAGATAGCATCAAGGCACACCATGCCATAAAACCCTTATTATCGCTCACACACCCTGCCTAATCTTGCTCACACCTGCACCTGCTCTTTTCTTCTTCTTACTTTACGAGGGGGAGGTGCCCGTTTTTATTGGGGGTCCACACTTATCTGATGTAAAAAACTAGGCCTTGGCGGGTAATTTATTATGGGTTGGATGACATGAAATATGAGGTTTCATCATGACACTGTTTTTTCCTTTGTAGTGAAAACATGTGAATGACCAACCAAAATGTCAAGAATGTTTGCCTGAAGCTTAAAAAACTGTATATAAGGAAACCTGACTTTGCATTTAAACACAGTCTCCTGAGAACATACAAACCGTGCTGTTGTACTTCTAGGACGCTTGTTACTTGGTTGCAGCCAATAAATTCGATCTTTGACTTCACCTAGAAGACTCTGAGTTTCTGTGGTCTGAATCAGGAAAGTACCCGAGGTCTTTGGGTGTACCCTGGCACCACTGGCTTACCGGATCAGTACCGGTTCTTAAAAACCCAGTACCTCAGTATGCGCCCAACGTGGGGCGATACCAGCGGTACCGGTCCAAGCCTGAGGTCCGTGAGGAGCTTAGTGTGAAAATTCTGGAGGAAGGCCGCCACTTCATCGACCCCTGCATGTCGACGTGGTCCGAAAGTCTTTGCTGCGAGGTTCCCCGCTTCCCGACGGCTACGAAGGACTGCTGCCCTGGCTAAAGCCCTGATTTGGACCCTTGATGTTTGTTAGAGCGAAACTATAAGACGAGTCTTCTGGTGACGTCATCGATATCTTTAGTTAAGTATAAGTGGAGCGTCTCCCAGTCCTTAGTTGTACACTTGGTTTGGTCCTTAGTTGGACATTTGGTTTGGTATCCCTTCGGGATCACTTTGATTTGGAACTTGCAAGTACCAAAGCCGAAGGACTCGTGTATTCACGAGACTATCATAAACGATAATCCTTTGAAGTTTGAAGCTAGACTAGTGAGCGAAGATGCCTGGTCTTAGCAGACTTGGAAATTTGTTTTGTCTTGATTGTAAAAGGGACTCCCGGTTGGAGGACTCATGTCCGGTTCCTCCGATTGGAACTCCAACCTATGAACTATATGTGTAGCACGGAGTGGGCCCCATCACGTTTAATAAAGTATGGATCCGCTATTCTTGGAAATAAATGTCTGTGAGGCTGTTTTTGCAGTTTTTTGGAACACTCTTTTCTCTTGTAAATATGACTTACAACTAGGATCTGCAAACGGTTCTGTAAGTAAATTGCGACGGCGCTATTTATGAAAAATGGCTAAAGCGCGCTGTATTGTGTGTCCTGAGTGTTTTCTGTTTATATCTGAAATGAGCTCAATGTGTGTTTGTGGGTCTTCTTGATGTTTTCAGTTTGTTAAGTAAAATGTTGGTTAATTAATATTAAGTAGAAACTTAGAAAAAATCCAGAAATGAACCATGTGATGTGCTAACATAGCTATATGTTGCTCTTTAATTTATAGAATGAGCAATTGTGCACATATACAAAACTGCTGTTAAATGCTTAATAAATTAGAAAACACATTCAATAGATATAAATAGGGCCCCAAAAAAAAAAAAAATATATATCTATATTTGCAAAAAAAATAATAATAATTTACAGCATTTTTCTTAGATGCATTGTATTAGAAGTTCACAGGCAAACTTTTCAACTGCAGTATATTTGATAGGAATGTTCAATTCAGCCAGCACTTTCCCAGTTAAACACGGGTGGAATTTTGCATAACCTTCCTTTTAAATAAGAGTGGCGCAAAAATATGACGCATTTCAAGTTAGGCTTATGCGCTTAGGCTTATGAGTTAATGTATCCCAAATAATAGGCAAGGGATGCAGCTTTCTTTTATATGTGGAATTATCACACAAAAATAGAATAATTGGGTTTTAAAAAAAAAAAGAAAATTATTAATTATGGAAAAATTATTTAAAAAATAAGTGCCTTTCAAAATCGTTTTGTAATATTTATAAAGCTTAATACCTATACTATGACCTCCTAGCATTAAAATTTAATTTAAGTTATGTTGCACCACTAAAATGACATTTGTATGTGCAATTTTCCCTTGGCGCAGGAGCAAACAAGCTCATTTCTATAAAGTATAAGTTAATATTTTCAATGGCTGACTCATGGATTGTGTAATAGACATTCTGGTAATGCATATTATGCAAGAAAATTGTAGGATATTGATTTTTTAATGTCTAAAATATCAAAGTCGATTTTGGGCAATAGCACTGTTTAAACTGCATTTTCTTTCATTCAGAGTACTTTTTAAAGTGTCTCAGGCTTCAGTAAATGCATACATTTAGGTTTGATGTATATTTGCAGGTTGTGCCTTCTTGTGATTCAATGAGTCAATGTGCCAGTACAAAGGCTTGTTTTAATATCAAGGTTGAAGGTTCTAACTTCAGCTGGGCCTACTGAGACGTTCATTCATTCGAGGTTGATGAAATATGTACCATTGCATGGGATTGGAACAAGCATTTATTCTAACAACTGGTATGTGTGTTATTAAGGTTTGTGAATTATTCACAGTAAATGTAGTTTAATAATCTGGAAATAGAGATCATTTTTTTTAGCGCCTAAAAAGGAAAAATTATTTTTTTAAATTGAGTGAATTATTGCAGGTTAGAAGGAAAACAGGAAGGCCTACTGTCTTTGACAGATTCAGAGTGGCAGAAGCTAGGAGAGCTACAGAGGCTGGCTCAAGTCACGCTGCTGAGATGCTATCTTTAGTTTTCCCATGAACGATGGAGGAGGCTGTCATGTTGACACTTGTGACCTTTTAAATTAGGGCCTTGTCTCTGTGAAATGCAGAATGACCCTACGGGCCTCTAAAAGTGGGATTTCTGGTTTCTCCAGAAGAACATCAATACAATTAAAGGACTTAATTCCAGAGGGAAAATATAAAAAAAAGGGGTTTCTTCGAAGGTCCCAACATCATGTTAAATGTTCTGCAGAACTGATACATTTGTGTCTCCGCTCTAAAAAAATAAAATGATGCCTGCTAGTTGCTTTTATTTGACAGAAAACGAAGTGTTGCATTAAGTCTTAGACAGAAAGTAAGATGCAGCCCTTTTCTAAAATTTTGAAGGCTACATGCCTTAATGAGAACGATTTGCCAATTAAGACTTATTTTTCACAGTGGAAATTGTAGGTGCCAAATTATTATGGAGTGTCAGTGTAACAATTTTTACTTTTAGAAAGGTAAAACTACTGTAAGGTGGCTTGATGTTGCGAAGTAACTGACAAGAGGGTAACAGTTAAGTAATGGAAATTTATTTTCGTGTATTTGGTCCTATCATGAATTGTTCTTGCTGGTCCTGTATGTTAGAAGAGAAACAGTAAAGTTATATTTGACAGCAGATTTCCATTGCCTGGTGATCTACTGTCAAAAGGAGGGTAAGGATTTTAAACCTGACAAATTAAACAGGCCCAAATATTGGGTTTTGGGCTGCAGGTTTACAGTGCATAAAGTACATGACATGGTGTTGTGTGTCACCGCTTATTCACACATGCTATTGTTTTGTCTATGCTTTTTGTGCTTGATACACAGCAAGTATATCTGATGGCTTGACGTTTTGTGCGTTTTTATTATTTTTTATTTGGTTTTTTTGCATGTTTGTTGCTGCTTTTGATACTATTACAAGCTCCCCTGTGTTGTGAGGGGATGGTCATGACGATGCCCATCGCTACGCAACAGTTGGTTGAACTTGTTCTGTTTACTAAATTCCACAGATAATGATATTTCATGCTGTGAACATAAGAGACAACACTTCACCAGTGCATGTCTATTTGGCTATAATGGTATTGAAGGAAAATAAAAAGAGATATACAGGATCAAAGTGTGTCACCTGCAGTTAGTCACGTTACTGCCCCTTCCCTTAAAGGAACAGGCAGCCCTACATTTATGTAGCCTTGATTGGACCTAAGGATGAAATTATAGATCTGTGACTCAAGGTGGCCTAATTTCTATATTACATTAGTTAATGATGTTCTGTTTCCTAAGTAGCATATGGCTTTTGTTTCTTAAAAGAAAACCAGGTTTTCATTTTTTCCTGAAGAAGGAAGTGAAACATTAGCTAGGAGTACCGTATATGGTGTAGTCGCCAAAGGTAGAGTTAAAATTTGTGTAACTTTGGCCTTTGTGTATCACCCGTACTCTCGCTGTTGTGTCACATGCCTGACTATCACCCAAATAATTTTTTTGTTCTTCCTATAGATTTTTTCTTTTGTTACTTCCCCTGACCAATGTCGCATCATGCTTAGTTATTGAGATTTTAGCTATGTCCTAGTCCCATTTCTCTTTTTCAAATTCCTTTCACCAGTCAGACCTTTTATTATTATTGATGTATTGTTCAGGTTCACATTTCCAGACTGCAGTGATGTACCAGGGACCCCCATGTTATGTATAATTCCCTTTGGTATGACCAGACTGGTTTTCAAGAATTTGCCTTAGGCCTGCTTCAATGTTTTCCAGCCTGACTGTCAGGGTAGCGATAGACTGGTTAACTGACTCAATATTATAGTAAGACAAGTTTTCGATCTCAATAGGAGATATCTTATGTTTACCTTTTTGAACATGACAAATTTTCAATGTCTATTTTAATTTGGTTTTCGGTTCCCTTCTGTTCCTGTTACTTTAATTTTTGGTGGGATCAGATGTGTCCTAATCATGCAAATGTCAGGACCCTCTAGTTCTTGTCTTTTTGTTTGCACATTTGACTATTAGCCTGTGTATTGCATAGTGCACCTGATGCACAGTTTTTAAAGGAAGGTTTCTACATGTCCCTGATAATCGGTATCGTGTGATTTCTCTATTGAGATGTTCTAAGATAAGGAGGAACACCTAGACTTAATCATTGAGGAAAATATGTGTTTACCCCATTAGACAATGCCACTGTGTGAGGAAATCCATTCAGATAGAATTCTCATGTAGCTATAGATGGCAGAGAATAATGGAAAGAACCCAATTAAAGATGCTAGAGACCCTGTTTTGCCCTTCTGCCTTTGTCTTTGTATTTTATGCCCATGGTGTATGGCTACTCCTTTGAAGATTGCAGACCACCTGCTTGCAGTCCCCTTGTTAAAAACCATGAACTGTTTTTGTACTAAATTGAAGGAAACTAACAACTGTGGCACATTTCCTACGTCACTAGATTCTGCGGGTATCAAGTCATAATAACCTGCAGGACATTGATTTAAGCCTAATTCCCATCAGTGACAGCTACAGATGAAAGACGGACGTTTTGGCCCTACAGTCTCAGCACCCAGAAAGTAGCAAAGCTGGACAGCGATCGCCAGCGCATGGTATCGTACTTGCTCCATCAGACGGCGTTGGACATCACAAAACCAAAGTTTCAGTGTAAAAGAGCTAAAGAGAAGGATTCCTGTTGTTGATGGCAGAGCTGTTTTGAGGTTTCATTTCTCTACCTGTCATGTGCTGGTAACCTCTGACAGTGTGCAATCCCTTGAGCCCCTTGGCCTGAGTTTTGGCCACACACCCCCTTTTCTTTGCTCCAACGGAAGAAGGGATGTGCACCGGAGATTTCAAGTTTGGAAAAAGGCACTATATTGTGGTGCCCATAAAAGAGCAGCTTGAGCGTCCTCTGACACTAAATAATGAGTGTTGGAGTCTGAAAGTGCTGCTGAGCTTGAGCTACTTCCCAATTAATGGTGCTTGGGTCTGCACGAGATGATTTGTGCCCTTGATCAATGAAGAGCACATTGTTTGGAGTGTCTGCCACAGAGGAGAGACACTGGTGCATTGCTTTAAGACATTGAGACTTTCGAGTGAGCTGTGGGTGTTTGCCAGGAGGGCACTCCAACTAAGCAGTACTTTTCTCACGAAGAGGCCTGAATTGAGAGGCCCATGCGAAAGAAAACAACAAAAGAAAATTTGATGGACAATAGAAGCCTGCCAGAGAGGCTTTTTGAACGGACTCTGGGCATAGTTGGTTTCACAAGAGGTTTCCGTGTGATTGTATAGACTAGGTGTTAGGAGACTGATTGTTTTGCTGGCATTGTTTTAAAGTAATATTCTGTTTAGTAAAGCAGAATAAAGTCCATTTTCTGTGGAAAGAGTACCCCCTTTTCACCTTAGAGCATTGATGAGAGTCACCACTGTTCCACCTGAACATACAAAAATTACTGAAATGCAGAGGAGCCCTAAAAATGTTACTAGATAATTTTAGGATTTGCTTTTTGGTTAGGGTTGTGAAAAATTATTATTTCATTTGTAATAGTGGTCACTACTTTCTCCCGTTGTCTATATGTTCTTAATAACGTGTTTTCTAGTGTCTTTTAAACATGACGTTGTCATTTATGGGTGGGATTGTTTTTCTCTACTCAATTGACTTCTGCACCCACTTCCCAACCTATGTCTTTTCCTACTATTGTTTCTTTGCACTCTTTTCACCCTTTTCCTGAACATGAGCAGGTTAGAAGATCAGAATTCGTAAGCAATTCTTTTGTACAGCTTCTGCATCAACACTAGTTAATAGTGAACATCACTAATTGTTGGGTGTGTGATCTTATGCCACCTACTGCAGATAGAGGTATTCCTTACTTTGTCCTGCCATATGTGGCCTCTGTGTTACATCATGCATAAGGAAACCTGCACCAAGAGACGAGCTAAATACTAGGATGATGTTACAGCAACATCTCAACGACTTTAGAAACATAGACCTGGACTCAGATTAGCATGAGAATAGGTTTATTGCCTATGTAAGGGCAAAAGGAGGGTTTGTGGTTCTAAAAATTCTGGACCCATGTAATTTACTTTGCCACAGCAGTACCATTTTAGTATCAAAAGACCGATAATGACTAGTACACTAAGCATGAGCATTTTCGCTCAATTCCAGCAGCGTTTTCACCTCGAAATCGCCATTTTCGTCCTGCACTCGTGGCTCCCATTTTATACACGGCAGCCATTTTTAAAAGTTGCCCTCACATAGGCTTATAATACAGTCAGATTTGATTCCAAGGACACGTACACCTTGATTGACTTTTCTCTGACCTTGCCAAGCTGGAACCATTGCCTCAGGCCAAACCTGTTTGGTCAGTCCCTCTCCCAGTGGCCGAATCAGATAGCATCAAGGCACACCATGCCATAAAACCCTTATTATCGCTCACACACCCTGCCTAATCTTGCTCACACCTGCACCTGCTCTTTTCTTCTTCTTACTTTACGAGGGGGAGGTGCCCGTTTTTATTGGGGGTCCACACTTATCTGATGTAAAAAACTAGGCCTTGCCGGGTAATTTATTATGGGTTGGATGACATGAAATATGAGGTTTCATCATGACACTGTTTTTTCCTTTGTAGTGAAAACATGTGAATGACCAACCAAAATGTCAAGAATGTTTGCCTGAAGCTTAAAAAACTGTATATAAGGAAACCTGACTTTGCATTTAAACACAGTCTCCTGAGAACATACAAACCGTGCTGTTGTACTTCTAGGACGCTTGTTACTTGGTTGCAGCCAATAAATTCGATCTTTGACTTCACCTAGAAGACTCTGAGTTTCTGTGGTCTGAATCAGGAAAGTACCCGAGGTCTTTGGGTGTACCCTGGCACCACTGGGTTACCGGATCAGTACCGGTTCTTAAAAACCCAGTACCTCACAGTCCAGCCTCCTACACTGGTGACCAAGTAGGTATTGTTCAGGGTGGACCAGTTTCTCTATTACCATTGTAACACTGGCACCTGTGTCCTTGTAGGCCTGAACCTCAACACCATTTATTAGGGGAAGTTGCTTGTACTTATCCATATTAAGGGGACAAGCAACCAAGGTGGCCAAATCAATGGCCCCCTCAGAGACTAACACCGCCTCTGTGGTCTCCCTAACAAGACCAATCCCAACTAAATTACCAAAAGTGAGCCCAGCTACTCCCTTGGATTGGCTATTAGTAGGTTTGCTCCCACCACCACTGCTATTACTAGGAGCACTACGTGTAGCAGCAAGGGTTGTAGTGGTAGAAGGCTTGGTGCTTTTCTTTGGGCAACTGGGATCAGTTGTCCAATGGCCTTTTATTTTACATAAATAGCACCATGGTTTGTTTTCTTTGTTTTGATTTGAAGAGGATTTGGCCCCACCACCCCCACCCGAGTGTTTTTGTGGGCCTGATGAAGACTAATTTTTAGATTTATCCCCACCTTTGTCAGAAGACTTACCATCCTTCTTCTTGCCATCCTTGTCACCCCCTGTATGAACTTTTCTGTTCACCCTTGTTCTGACCCATTTGTCTGCCTTCTTTCCCAATTCTTGGGGAGAGGTCAGATCAGAGTCTACCAGGTACTGGTGTAACAAATCAGACACACAATTATTAAGAATATGCTCTCTCAGGATTAAGTTATACAGGCTTTCATAGTCAGAAACTTTACTGCCATGTAACCACCCCTCCAAGGCCTTCACTGAATGGTCAACAAAGTCTACCCAGTCTTGTGAAGACTCCTTTTTGGTTTCTCTGAACTTGATCCTGTACTGTTCAGGGGTTAAGCCATAACCATCAAGGAGTGCATTCTTAAAAACTGTAAAATTATTGGCATCACTTTCCTTAACAGTAAGGAGCCTATCCCTACCCTTTCCACTGAAAGATAGCCATAGGATAGCAGCCCACTGCCTTTGAGGGACCTCCTGTAAAACACAGGCCCTCTCAAGTGCAGCAAACCACTTGTTAATGTCATCCCCCTCCTTGTAAGGGGGAACTATCTTGTGCAGATTCCTAGAATCATGCTCTTTTGCAGGATGACTATTTGTAATACTGCTGCTGCCACCATGGGGTCCTAACCCCAACCTCTGTCTTTCTTTTTCTAAATCAAATGCCTGCCTATCGAAATCCAGCTGTTGCTTTTTGAGCTTCAGCCTGGATTCTTCCACTCTCAATGTATTGATCTCCCTTTCTAACACTCTGTCATCAGGGTGGGTGGGTTGGGCATGCCTTGACACATAAGAATGGTGAGAATGATCAGAGGGAGACCTGTCCCTAACAGATGGCACTCTAACATTCTGGCCTACAGAAGTAACACTCCTACTGTGATGAGAAGTAACACTCTTACTGTGATGTGAAGTCACATTAGTACCAGCCATGCTAGGTGGCCCGCTAATGGGCAGGTTGGGAAGGTTCCCTTCCAAATCTTTCACTGGGGGTGCCCCAGTGTAGGAGGCTGGACTGGATTGTAGTGAGTACCAAGGGGTACTTGCACCTTGCACCAGGCCCAGTTATCCCTTATTAGTGTATAGGGTGTCTAGCAGCTTAGGCTGATAGATAATGGTAGCTTAGCAGAGCAGCTTAGGCTGAACTAGGAGACGTGTGAAGCTACTACAGTACCACTTAGTGTCATATGCACAATATCATAAGAAAACACAATACACAGTTATACTAAAAATAAAGGTACTTTATTATTATGACAATATGCCAAAGTATCTTAGAGTGTACCCTCAGTGAGAGGATAGGAAATATACACAAGATATATATACACAATAGCAAAAATATGCAGTATAGTCTTAGAAAACAGTGCAAACAATGCATAGTTACAATAGGATGCAATGGGGAAACATAGGGGCAACACAAACCATATACTCCAAAAGTGGAATGCGAACCACGAATGGACCCCAAACCTATGTGACCTTGTAGAGGGTCGCTGGGACTATTAGAAAATAGTGAGAGTTAGAAAAATAACCCTCCCCAAGACCCTGAAAAGTGAGTGCAAAGTGCACTAAAGTTCCCCTAAGGACAAAGAAGTCGTGTTAGAGGAATAATGCAGGAAAGACACAAACCAGCAATGCAACAACTGTGGATTTCCAATCTAGGATACCTGTGGAACAAGGGGACCAAGTCCAAAAGTCACAAGCAAGTCGGAGATGGGCAGATGCCCAGGAAATGCCAGCTGCGGGTGCAAAGAAGCTTCGACTGGACAGAAGAAGCTGAGGTTTCTGCAGGAACGAAAAGGGCTAGAGACTTCCCCTTTGGTGGACGGATCCCTCTCGCCTTGGAGAGTCGTGCAGAAGTGTTTTCCCGCCGGAAGGACGCCAACAAGCCTTGCTAGTTGCAAATCGTGCGTTTGGCATTTTTGGACGCTGCTGGGGCCCAGGAGGGACCAGGAGGTAGCAAATTGGAACTGAAGAGAGAGGGGACGTCGAGCAAGACAAAGAGCCCTCACTGAAGCAGGTAGCACCCGGAGAAGTGCCAGAAACAGGCACTACGAGGATGCGTGAAACGGTGCTCGCCGAAGTTGCACAAAAGAGTCCCACGTCGCCGGAGACCAACTTAGAAAGTCGTGCAATGCAGGTTACAGTGCCGTGGACCCAGGCTTGGCTGTGCACAAAGGATTTCCGCCGGAAGTGCACAGGGGCCGGAGTAGCTGCAAAGTCGCGGTTCCCAGCAATGCAGCCCAGCGAGGTGAGGCAAGGACTTACCTCCACCAAACTTGGACTGAAGAGTCACTGGACTGTGGGGGTCACTTGGACAGAGTCGCTGGATTGGAGGGACCTCGCTCGTCGTGCTGAGAGGAGACCCAAGGGACCGGTAATGCAGCTTTTTGGTGCCTGCGGTTGCAGGGGGAAGATTCCGTCGACCCACGGGAGATTTCTTCGGAGCTTCTGGTGCAGAGAGGAGGCAGACTACCCCCACAGCATGCACAAGCAGGAAAACAGTCGAGAAGGCGGCAGGATCAGCGTTACAGAGTTGCAGTAGTCGTCTTTGCTACTATGTTGCAGGTTTGCAGGCTTCCAGCGCGGTCAGCGGTCGTTTCCTTATCAGAAGGTGAAGAGAGAGATGCAGAGGAACTCGGATGAGCTCTTGCATTCGTTATCTGAAGTTTCCCCAGAGACAGAGACCCTAAATAGCCAGAAAAGAGGGTTTGGCTACCTAGGAGAGAGGATAGGCTACTAACACCTGAAGGAGTCTATCAGCAGGAGTCTCTGACGTCATCTGGTGGCACTGGCCACTCAGAGCAGTCCAGTGTGCCAGCAGCACCTCTGTTTCCAAGATGGCAGAGGTCTGGAGCACACTGGAGGAGCTCTGGACACCTCCCAGGGGAGGTGCAGGTCAGGGGAGTGGTCACTCCCCTTTCCTTTGTCCAGTTTCGCGCCAGAGCAGGGGCTAAGGGGTCCCTGAACCGGTGTAGACTGGCTTATGCAGAATTGGGCACATCTGTGCCCAAGAAAGCATTTCCAGAGGCTGGGGGAGGCTACTCCTCCCCTGCCTTCACACCATTTTCCAAAGGGAGAGGGTGTCACACCCTCTCTCAGAGGAAGTTCTTTGTTCTGCCATCCTGGGCCAGGCCTGGCTGGACCCCAGGAGGGCAGTTGCCTGTCTGAGGGGTTGGCAGCAGCAGCAGCTGCAGTGAAACCCCAGGAAGGGCAGTTTGGCAGTACCAGGGTCTGTGCTACAGACCACTGGGATCATGGGATTGTGCCAACTATGCCAGGATGGCATAGAGGGGGCAATTCCATGATCATAGACATGTTACATGGCCATATTCGGAGTTACCATTGTGAAGCTACATATAGGTAGTGACCTATATGTAGTGCACGCGTGTAATGGTGTCCCCGCACTCACAAAGTTCAGGGAATTGGCTCTGAACAAGGTGGGGGCACCTTGGCTAGTGCCAGGGTGCCCTCACACTAAGTAACTTTGCACCTAACCTTTACCAGGTAAAGGTTAGACATATAGGTGACTTATAAGTTACTTAATTGCAGTGTAAAAATGGCTGTGAAATAACGTGGACGTTATTTCACTCAGGCTGCAGTGGCAGGCCTGTGTAAGAATTGTCAGAGCTCCCTATGGGCGGCAAAAGAAATGCTGCAGCCCATAGGGATCTCCTGGAACCCCAATACCCTGGGTACCTCAGTACCATATACTAGGGAATTATAAGGGTGTGCCAGTAAGCCAATGTAAATTGGTAAAATTGGTCACTAGCCTGTTAGTGACAATTTGAAAGTAATGAGAGAGCATAACCACTGAGGTTCTGGTTAGCAGAGCCTCAGTGAGACAGTTAGGCCCCACACAGGGAACATATACATGCACACCTATGAGCACTGGGGCCCTGTGTGACAGGGTCCCAGTGACACATACATATAGGCCACAACCCTATGAGCACTGGGGTCCTGACCAGCAGGATCCCAGTGACACATAACAACCATACTGAAAACATAGTGTTTTCACTATGAGCACTGAGGCCTGGCTATCAGGATCCCAGTGAGACAGTGAAAACAGTGACAAACACCCTGACATACACTCACAAACAGGCCAAAAGTGGGGGTAACAAGGCTAGAAAGAGGCTACCTTCTCACACAACCCCCCCCCAAACGAAGGACAATAAGGCTAACCTTGGCCAGTTGAGACTTTATTGTCTAAGTGGTGATAAGTAGAGAGTAGCTCTGCAATAGACTGGTTACTCCCTTTATCATCCACTATATGGTTACTTCCCTGTGGGGATATAAACCACCCTGTTTGAAGTTTTTTAGCTAAGCAACAATGTGAAGATGTATTTTCAGAGTTTCTATCAGTAAGTTTTAGTTTAGAGCAGTGGGAATTATCCACTGAACCTATTTGTAGTGATGGAAATGCCAGACAGGGATGCTGTCTCAGAAAAGCCATAGCTGGGCAAAAACTTTGTCCATCTGGCTGGAAGAGAGAACAGGGATGCTGTTTCTCTTGAGTTGGAGCAGGGCAGGGATGCTGTCCTATGAGCTCCACACTAGGGCAGGGATGCTGTCCTAAGTGTTGTGAGGTAGTGCAGGGTTTCTGCACTAAAGTTTCTCTGGGAGGGTTGGAGGGATGCTCCATGTTAACTAAAATGGTGCTGTTTTTCTCACCAATGTTAGTTATCCCAGAGAGAGGTACATCCACCTCAGGGAGTCCAGCTTTGCCAGCTGATGATTCCCTTGGAACAGGTGCCACCCCAGGAGAGGTTTCTCCCACCACAGGAATAGTATCCTGAATGGTAGGGTGGTTAGGGGATACTGTGATACCCTTTTTACCTGTTGATGGAGAGGGATCCTGAGTTTTCAGGCCTTCTCTCCTTTGCTTTTTCATTTCACTTGAAATGAGAGGGAACAATTCCTCAGGGATGCCCAGCATGGCTGCATGGGCATAAAACTCTACATCAGCCCAACCTGAGGCCTCTAGGTCATTACCTAAGAGACAGTCTACAGGTAAGCTAGGTGATACCACCACCTGCTTAGGGCCAGTAACTCCACCCCAACTAAACTGAATTATAGCTAAGGGAAGAAATTTAGTGGAGTTATGGACATCAATAATCTTATACTGTTGTCCAATGATGTGTTGTTCAGGAGGCACTAGGTTTTCAGTCACCAAAGTGAAACTGGCACCTGTGTCCCTGTAGGCCAAGGCCTCAACACCATTTATTGAAACTGTCTGCCTGTACTTATCCATTGTAAGGGGACAAGCAGCCAGTGTGGCAAGGCCAGTGCCACTAGGTGTGACAGAAACTGTCTTGGGACTGACTACCCCAGTTTCTACTATGGACCCATAAGTGAACCCAACTACACCCTTTGCTTGACTGTTGCCAGCAGTCCCACCACTAGTACCACTACTGCTAGGGGCACTAGAGCTTGATGTATTAGTGGTGGTAGGCTCAGGGGGTTTACCTGGACAGGACTTATCCCCTGGCCTATGGCCTCTATTTTTACACACAAAGCACCAAGGCTTTTTAATGTGTGCAGGTTGGGAAGAAGAGGAAGAATTTGTTTTCTCCCCACCCTCTGAAGAGTGTTTAAGATTTGAAGTGGGATCTTTGGTTTTACCCTTATCCCCATGCTTATCTTGAGATTTTTCACCATCTTTCTTCTTATTGCCATCTTTGTCACCCCCTGTATGAACTTTTCTGTTCACCCTTGTTCTGACCCATTTGTCTGCCTTCTTTCCCAATTCTTGGGGAGAGGTCAGATCAGAGTCTACCAGGTACTGGTGCAACAAATCAGACACACAATTATTAAGTATATGCTCTCTCAGGATTATGTTATACAGGCTTTCATAATCAGTAACTTTACTGCCATGTAACCACCCCTCCAAGGCCTTCACTGAATGGTCAATGAAATCAACCCAGTCTTGTGAAGACTCCTTTTTGGTCTCTCTGAACTTTATCCTGTATTGTTCAGTGGTTAAGCCATAACCATCCAGGAGTGCATTCTTAAGAACTGTAAAATTATTGGCATCATTTTCTTTCACAGTAAGGAGCCTATCCCTACCTTTTCCACTAAATGATAGCCATAGGATAGCAGCCCACTGCCTTTGAGGGACATCCTGTACAACACAGGCCCTCTCAAGTGCAGCAAACCACTTGTTAATGTCATTCCCCTCCTTATAAGGGGGAACTATCTTGTGCAGATTCCTGGAATCATGCTCTTTTGCAGGATGACAATGGGGAATACTGCTGCTGCCACCATGGGTATCTAAACCCAACTTCTGTCTTTCCTTCTCTAATTCAAAAGACTGTCTATCCAAATCCAGCTGTTGCTTTTTAAGCTTCAGTCTGGTTTGTTCCACCCTCAACTTATTGAGTTCCCTCTCTAACATTCTGTCATCAGGGTTGGTGGGAGGGACATTTCTAGAAACAGAGCTATGATGGGAATGAACAGAAGGAGACCTGTCCCTTACAGAAGGCACCCTAACAGCTTGGTTTACAGAAACATTACTACCAGTATGGTGAGAATAAATGCTTTTGCTATGATGTGAGACAACACTATTTATTTGGTGTGGCTCATCATCATTACCATCTATGCTAGATTGTCTAGTAATGGGCAGGCTAGGAAGTTTCTTTCCTGAATCTTTTCCTGGGGGAGTCCCTGAATCAGATTGGGAACTATTAGGTACTTTTTCAACAGATGGGGCACCTATGGCCTTATCCTGTTCTCTAAGCATGTTAAGTAACAGTTCCAAGGAAGGATTCTTCCCTACACTCAAACCTCTCTCTATACAGAGACTCCTTGCTCTTTTCCAGCTAAGGTTGTCATATGCAAGTTTGGACAGATCAACACTTTGGCCTGTGCCAGACATTTTTTAGAGAGTTAAAGTGATAGAAAAAGAGAAAAAAGTTTTCAGAACTTTTTGGAAAGACAGAAAAAACTTTTTAAACTTTTAAGAACTTTTTGAAAGTTTAGGAGTACTTTTCAGCACTTAGAAAAGAGTGATAAGAGGAAGTGCAAAACTTTTTGGCTATGTGTATATACACTGACCTTGTTTTGTATATTTTTCTCTTATGAAAAGTACAATGACAAGAGTGGTAAGTAGTCTCAAGCACTTATCCCACCACTGCACAACCAATGTAGGAGGCTGGACTGGATTGTAGTGAGTACCAAGGGGTACTTGCACCTTGCACCAGGCCCAGTTATCCCTTATTAGTGTATAGGGTGTCTAGCAGCTTAGGCTGATAGATAATGGTAGCTTAGCAGAGCAGCTTAGGCTGAACTAGGAGACGTGTGAAGCTACTACAGTACCACTTAGTGTCATATGCACAATATCATAAGAAAACACAATACACAGTTATACTAAAAATAAAGGTACTTTATTTTTATGACAATATGCCAAAGTATCTTAGAGTGTACCCTCAGTGAGAGGATAGGAAATATACACAAGATATATATACACAATAGCAAAAATATGCAGTATAGTCTTAGAAAACAGTGCAAACAATGTATAGTTACAATAGGATGCAATGGGGAAACATAGGGATAGGGGCAACACAAACCATATACTCCAAAAGTGGAATGCGAACCACGAATGGACCCCAAACCTATGTGACCTTGTAGAGGGTCGCTGGGACTATTAGAAAATAGTGAGAGTTAGAAAAATAACCCTCCCCAAGACCCTGAAAAGTGAGTGCAAAGTGCACTAAAGTTCCCCTAAGGACAAAGAAGTCGTGTTAGAGGAATAATGCAGGAAAGACACAAACCAGCAATGCAACAACTGTGGATTTCCAATCTAGGATACCTGTGGAACAAGGGGACCAAGTCCAAAAG
The DNA here is from genome assembly GCF_031143425.1 of Pleurodeles waltl. Taxonomy (NCBI): domain Eukaryota; kingdom Metazoa; phylum Chordata; class Amphibia; order Caudata; family Salamandridae; genus Pleurodeles; species Pleurodeles waltl. The sequence goes on along the minus strand of NC_090448.1, from coordinate 690,371,471 downwards.
TCACAAGCAAGTCGGAGATGGGCAGATGCCCAGGAAATGCCAGCTGCGGGTGCAAAGAAGCTTCGACTGGACAGAAGAAGCTGAGGTTTCTGCAGGAACGAAAAGGGCTAGAGACTTCCCCTTTGGTGGACGGATCCCACTCGCCTTGCATAGTCGTGCAGAAGTGTTTTCCCGCCGGAAGGACCCCAACAAGCCTTGCTAGTTGCAAATCGTGCATTTGGCGTTTTTGGACGCTGCTGGGGCCCAGGAGGGACCAGGAGGTCGCAAATTGGACCTGAAGAGAGAGGGGACGTCGAGCAAGACAAAGAGCCCTCAATGAAGCAGGTAGCACCCAGAGAAGTGCCAGAAACAGGCACTACGAGGATGCGTGAAACGGTGCTCGCCGAAGTTGCACAAAGGAGTCCCACGTCGCCGGAGACCAACTTAGAAAGTCGTGCAATGCAGGTTAGAGTGCCGTGGACCCAGGCTTGGCTGTGCACAAAGGATTTCCGCCGGAAGTGCACAGGGGCCGGAGTAGCTGCAAAGTCGCCGCTCCCAGCAATGCAGCCCAGCGAGGTGAGGCAAGGACTTACCTCCACCAAACTTGGACTGAAGAGTCACTGGACTGTGGGGGTCACTTGGACAGAGTCGCTGGATTCGAGGGACCTCGCTCGTCGTGCTGAGAGGAGACCCAAGGGACCGGTAATGCAGCTTTTTGGTGCCTGCGGTTGCAGGGGGAAGATTCCGTCGACCCACGGGAGATTTCTTCGGAGCTTCTGGTGCAGAGAGGAGGCAGACTACCCCCACAGCATGCACAAGCAGGAAAACAGTCGAGAAGGCGGCAGGATCAGCGTTACAGAGTTGCAGTAGTCGTCTTTGCTACTATGTTGCAGGTTTGCAGGCTTCTAGCGCGGTCAGCGGTCGTTTCCTTATCAGAAGGTGAAGAGAGAGATGCAGAGGAACTCGGATGAGCTCTTGCATTCGTTATCTGAAGTTTCCCCAGAGACAGAGACCCTAAATAGCCAGAAAAGAGGGTTTGGCTACCTAGGAGAGAGGATAGGCTACTAACACCTGAAGGAGCCTATCAGCAGGAGTCTCTGACGTCACCTGGTGGCACTGGCCACTCAGAGCAGTCCAGTGTGCCAGCAGCACCTCTGTTTCCAAGATGGCAGAGGTCTGGAGCACACTGGAGGAGCTCTGGACACCTCCCAGGGGAGGTGCAGGTCAGGGGAGTGGTCACTCCCCTTTCCTTTGTCCAGTTTCGCGCCAGAGCAGGGGCTAAGGGGTCCCTGAACCGGTGTAGACTGGCTTATGCAGAATTGGGCACATCTGTGCCCAATAAAGCATTTCCAGAGGCTGGGTGAGGCTACTCCTCCCCTGCCTTCACACCATTTTCCAAAGGGAGAGGGTGTCACACCCTCTCTCAGAGGAAGTTCTTTGTTCTGCCATCCTGGGCCAGGCCTGGCTGGACCCCAGGAGGGCAGATGCCTGTCTGAGGGGTTGGCAGCAGCAGCAGCTGCAGTGAAACCCCAGGAAGGGCAGTTTGGCAGTACCAGGGTCTGTGCTACAGACCACTGGGATCAAGGGATTGTGCCAACTATGCCAGGATGGCATAGAGGGGGCAATTCCATGATCATAGACATGTTACATGGCCATATTCGGAGTTACCATTGTGAAGCTACATATAGGTAGTGACCTATATGTAGTGCACGCGTGTAATGGTGTCCCCGCACTCACAAAGTTCAGGGAATTGGCTCTGAACAAGGTGGGGGCACCTTGGCTAGTGCCAGGGTGCCCTCACACTAAGTAACTTTGCACCTAACCTTTACCAGGTAAAGGTTAGACATATAGGTGACTTATAAGTTACTTAAGTGCAGTGTAAAAATGGCTGTGAAATAACGTGGACGTTATTTCACTCAGGCTGCAGTGGCAGGCCTGTGTAAGAATTGTCAGAGCTCCCTATGGGTGGCAAAAGAAATGCTGCAGCCCATAGGGATCTCCTGGAACCCCAATACCCTGGGTACCTCAGTACCATATACTAGGGAATTATAAGGGTGTTCCAGTAAGCCAATGTAAATTGGTAAAATTGGTCACTAGCCTGTTAGTGACAATTTGAAAGTAATGAGAGAGCATAACCACTGAGGTTCTGGTTAGCAGAGCCTCAGTGAGACAGTTAGGCCCCACACAGGGAACATATACATGCACACCTATGAGCACTGGGGCCCTGTGTGACAGGGTCCCAGTGACACATACATATAGGCTACAACCCTATGAGCACTGGGGTCCTGACCAGCAGGATCCCAGTGACACATAACAACCATACTGAAAACATAGTGTTTTCACTATGAGCACTGAGGCCTGGCTATCAGGATCCCAGTGAGACAGTGAAAACAGTGACAAACACCCTGACATACACTCACAAACAGGCCAAAAGTGGGGGTAACAAGGCTAGAAAGAGGCTACCCTCTCACACCCAGAATCAGAGTGGGAACCATCAGCTAATTTCTCACCAGAAGTGCCAACTAAGGCCTTATCTTGTTCAATGAGCATATTAACTAATAGTTTCTTGAGGGATTCTTCCCTATCCCTAAACCTCTATCTATGCAGAGACTCCTTGCTTCTTTCCAGCTAAGGTTGTCATAAGCTATGCTGGCCAGATCAAGAGTTTGGCCTGTACCAGACATGATAGACAAGAGTTTAAGGGACAGAAAAAGAAAGAAAAAGTTTCAGAACTTTTTAAAGAACAGAAAAAAAACTTTTAAAACTTTTAAAGAACTTTTTGAAAGTTTTTAGGTACTTTTCAGTACTTAGAAAAGAGTAAGAGAAGAAAAGCAAAACTTTTTGGTTAGGTGTACATACACTGAACTTGTTTTGTATATTTTTCTCTTATGAAAATTACAAAATGACAAAGTGGTAGGTAGTTGCAAGTACTTATCCCACCGCTGCACAACCAATGTAGGAGGCTGGACTGGCTTGTAGTGGGTACCAAGGGGTACTTACACCTTGCACCAGGCCCAGGTATCCCTTATTAGTGTAGAGGGGTGTCTAGCAGCTTAGGCTGATAGAAAAGGTAGCTTAGCAAAACAGCTTAGGCTGAACTAGGAGACGAGTGAAGCTCCTACAGTACCACTAGTGTCATATGCACAATATCATAAGAAAACACAATACACAGATATACTAAAAATAAAGGTACTTTATTTTTATGACAATATGCCAAAGTATCTCAGTGAGTACCCTCAATATGAGGATAGCAAATATGCACAATATATATGTACACAATACCAAAATATGCAGTAATAGCAATAGAAAACAGTGCAAACAATGTATAGTCACAATAGAATGCAATGGGGGCACATAGGGATAGGGGCAACACAAACCATATACTCTAGAAGTGGAATGCGAACCATGAATGGACCCCAAACCTATGTGACCTTGTAGAGGGTCGCTGGGACTGTAAGAAAACAGTGAGGGTTAGAAAAATAGCCCACCCCAAGACCCTGAAAAGTGGGTGCAAAGTGCACCTAAGTTCCTGTAGGAGGCTGGACTGGCTTGAAGTGAGTACCAAGGGGTACTTGCACCTTGCACCAGGCCCAGTTATCCCTTATTAGTGTATAGGGTGTCTAGCAGCTTAGGCTGATAGATAATGGTAGCTTAGCAGAGCAGCTTAGGCTGAACTAGGAGACGTGTGAAGCTACTACAGTACCACTTAGTGTCATATGCACAATATCATAAGAAAACACAATACACAGTTATACTAAAAATAAAGGTACTTTATTTTTATGACAATATGCCAAAGTATCTTAGAGTGTACCCTCAGTGAGAGGATAGGAAATATACACAAGATATATATACACAATAGCAAAAATATGCAGTATAGTCTTAGAAAACAGTGCAAACAATGTATAGTTACAATAGGATGCAATGGGGAAACATAGGGATAGGGGCAACACAAACCATATACTCCAAAAGTGGAATGCGAACCACGAATGGACCCCAAACCTATGTGACCTTGTAGAGGGTCGCTGGGACTATTAGAAAATAGTGAGAGTTAGAAAAATAACCCTCCACAAGACCCAGAAAAGTGAGTGCAAAGTGCACTAAAGTTCCCCTAAGGACAAAGGAGTCGTGTTAGAGGAATAATGCAGGAAAGACACAAACCAACAATGCAACAACTGTGGATTTCCAATCTAGGGTACCTGTGGAACAAGGGGACCAAGTCCAAAAGTCACAAGCAAGTCGGAGATGGGCAAATGCCCAGGAAATGCCAGCTGCGGGTGCAAAGAAGCTTCTACTGGACAGAAGAAGCTGAGGTTTCTGCAGGAACGAAAAGGGCTAGAGACTTCCCCTTTGGTGGACGGATCCCACTCGCAGTGGAGAGTCGTGCAGAAGTGTTTTCCCGCCGAAAGAACGCCAACAAGCCTTGCTAGCTGCAAATCGTGCGGTTAGCGTTTTTGGACGCTGCTGTGGCCCAGGAGGGACCAGGAGGTCGCAAATTGGACCAGGAGAGAGAGGGGACGTCGAGCAAGACAAGGAGCCCTCTCAGCAGCAGGTAGCACCCGGAGAAGTGCCAGAAACAGGCACTACGAGGATGCGTGAAACGGTGCTCACCCGAAGTCGCACAAAGGAGTCCCACGTCGCCGGAGACCAACTTAGAAAGTTGTGCAATGCAGGTTAGAGTGCCGTGGACCCACGCTTGGCTGTGCACAAAGGATTTCCGCCGGAAGTGCACAGGGGCCGGAGTAGCTGCAAAAGTCGCGGTTCCCAGCAATGCAGCCCAGCGAGTTGAGGCAAGGACTTACCTCCACCAAACTTGGACTGAAGAGTCACTGGACTGTGGGGGTCACTTGGACAGAGTCGCTGGATTCGAGGGACCTCGCTCGTCGTGCTGAGAGGAGACCCAGGGGACCGGTAATGCAGCTTTTTGGTGCCTGCGGTTGCAGGGGGAAGATTCCGTCGACCCACGGGAGATTTCTTCGGAGCTTCTGGTGCAGAGAGGAGGCAGACTACCCCCACAGCATGCACAAGCAGGAAAACAGTCGAGAAGGCGGCAGGATCAGCGTTACAGAGTTGCAGTAGTCGTCTTTGCTACTATGTTGCAGGTTTGCAGGCTTCCAGTGCGGTCAGCAGTCGATTCCTTGGCAGAAGGTGAAGAGAGAGATGCAGAGGAACTCGGATGAGCTCTTGCATTCGTTATCTAAAGTTTCCCCAGAGACAGAGACCCTAAATAGCCAGAAAAGAGGGTTTGGCTACCTAGGAGAGAGGATAGGCTACTAACACCTGAAGGAGCCTATCAGAAGGAGTCTCTGACGTCACCTGGTGGCACTGGCCACTCAGAGCAGTCCAGTGTGCCAGCAGCACCTCTGTTTCCAAGATGGCAGAGGTCTGGAGCACACTGGAGGAGCTCTGGACACCTCCCAGGGGAGGTGCAGGTCAGGGGAGTGGTCACTCCCCTTTCCTTTGTCCAGTTTCGCGCCAGGGCAGGGCTAAGGGGTCCCCTGAACCGGTGTAGACTGGCTTATGCAGAATTGGGCACATCTGTGCCCAACAAAGCATTTCCAGAGGCTGGGGGAGGCTACTCCTCCCCTGCCTTCACACCATTTTCCAAAGGGAGAGGGTGTAACACCCTCTCTCAGAGGAAGTCCTTTGTTCTGCCATCCTGGGCCAGGCCTGGCTGGACCCCAGGAGGGCAGATGCCTGTCTGAGGGGTTGGCAGCAGCAGCAGCTGCAGTGAAACCCCAGGAAGGGCAGTTTGGCAGTACCAGGGTCTGTGCTACAGACCACTGGGATCATGGGATTGTGCCAACCATGCCAGGATGGCATAGAGGGGGCAATTCCATGATCATAGACATGTTACATGGCCATATTCGGAGTTACCATTGTGAAGCTACATATAGGTAGTGACCTATATGTAGTGCACGCGTGTAATGGTGTCCCCGCACTCACAAAGTTCAGGGAATTGGCTCTGAACAATGTGGGGGCACCTTGGCTAGTGCCAGGGTGCCCTCACACTAAGTAACTTTGCACCTAACCTTTACCAGGTAAAGGTTAGACATATAGGTGACTTATAAGTTACTTAAGTGCAGTGTAAAATGGCTGTGAAATAACGTGGACGTTATTTCACTCAGGCTGCAGTGGCAGGCCTGTGTAAGAATTGTCAGAGCTCCCTATGGGTGGCAAAAGAAATGCTGCAGCCCATAGGGATCTCCTGGCACCCCAATACCCTGGGTACCTCAGTACCATATACTAGGGAATTATAAGGGTGTTCCAGTAAGCCAATGTAAATTGGTAAAAATGGTCACTAGCCTGTTAGTGACAATTTGGAAAGAAATGAGAGAGCATAACCACTGAGGTTCTGATTAGCAGAGCCTCAGTGAGACAGTTAGTCACTACACAGGTAACACATTCAGGCACACTTATGAGCACTGGGGCCCTGGGTTACCAGGGTCCCAGTGACACATACAACTAAAACAACATATATACAGTGAAAAATGGGGGTAACATGCCAGGCAAGATGGTACTTTCCTACACAACCCCCCCCCAAACGAAGTCTTCATTGTCTAAGTGGAAATATCTAGAGAGTCCATCTGCATTGGAGTGGCTACTCCCAGGTCTATGTTCCACTGTATAGTCCATTCCCTGTAGGGATATGGACCACCTCAACAATTTAGGATTTTCACCTTTCATTTGTTTTAGCCAAAGTAGAGGTTTGTGGTCTGTCTGAACAATGAAGTGAGTGCCAAACAGGTATGGCCTCAACTTCTTCAGAGCCCAGACCACAGCAAAGGCCTCCCTCTCAATGGCAGACCAACGCTTTTCTCTAGGGGTCAACCTCCTACTAATAAAAGCAACAGGTTGATCCTGGCCCTCAGAATTAAGTTGTGATAGGACTGCCCCTACTCCTAATTCAGATGCATCAGTTTGGACATAGAATTTTTTAGAGTAACAAGGGCTTTTCAGGACAGGTGCAGAGCACATGGCCTGCTTCAGCTCCTCAAAAGCTTTCTGACAGTTTGCTGTCCATAATACCTTTTTAGGCATTTTCTTGGATGTGAGGTCATTAAGAAGGGCTGCAATGGAGCCATAGTTCTTAATGAACCTCCTGTAATACCCAGTGAGGCCTAGGAAGGCTCTCACCTGAGTCTGAGTGGTAGGGGGAACCCAATCAATAATTGTTTGGATTTTCCCCTGAAGTGGTGCAATCTGTTCCCCACCAACAAGGTGTCCCAGATAAACCACCTTACCCTGCCCTATCTGGCACTTTGAAGCCTTGATAGTGAGGCCTGCCTTTTGCAGGGCCTCCAAAACTTTCCATAGGTGGACCAGGTGATCATCCCAGCTGGAGCTAAAGACAGCTATATCGTCCAAATATGCTGCACTGAAAGCTTCCAGCCCTTGCAGGACTGTGTTCACCAACCTCTGAAAAGTGTCAGGTGCATTTTTCAAACCAAAAGGCATTACAGTAAACTGGTAATGTCCTCCAATGGTAGAAAATGCAGTCTTAGGTTTAGCATCTTCTGACAATTTGATCTGCCAATACCCTGCAGTCAAATCAAAAGTGCTTAGATACTTGGCAGATGCCAGTGTATCTATGAGCTCATCTGCCCTGGGTATAGGGTGAGCATCAGTTTTGGTTACCAAGTTGAGACCTCTATAGTCTACACAAAACCGCATTTCCTTCTTTCCATCTTTGGAATGGGGTTTTGGTACCAGTATCACAGGAGAAGCCCATGGACTGTCAGAGTGCTCAACCACTCCTAGTTCTAACATTTTCTGGACCTCTTGCTTTATGCAGTCCCTGACATGGTCAGGCTGCCTATAGATCTTACTTTTGACAGGCAAGCTGTCTCCAGTATCTATAGTGTGCTCACACCAAGAAGTGGTACCTGGCACAGTAGAGAAGAGTTCAGAGAATTTATCTAGGAGATTTATGCAATTGTCTTTCTGCTCAGCTGTAAGACAATCAGCCAAAACTACACCTTCCACAAGAGCATCTTGTTCTGTGGAAGAGAAGAGATCAGGTAGAGGATCACTGTCTTCTTCCTGTCCCTCATCAGTTGCCATGAGCAGGGTGAGATCAGCCCTGTCATAGTAGGGTTTCAGGCGGTTGACATGGAGCACCCTAAGGGGACTCCTGGCAGTGCCTAAGTCAACTAAATAGGTGACTTCTCCCTTCTTTTCAACAATTGTGTGGGGTCCACTCCATTTATCTTGGAGTGCTCTTGGGGCCACAGGCTCCAAGACCCACACTTTCTGCCCTGGTTGGTACTGAACCAAAGCAGCCTTCTGATCATGCCCTTGCTTCTGGAGCTCTTGGCTGGCCTAAAGGTTTTTACTGGCCTTTTTCATGTACTCAGCCATCCTTGATCTGAGGCCAAGTACATCATCCACAATATCCTGCTTAGGAGCTTTTAAAGGTTGTTCCCAACCCTCCTTTACAAGTGTGAGTGGACCCCTAACAGGGTGTCCAAAAAGAAGTTCAAAGGGGCTGAAGCCCACTCCTTTCTGGGGTACCTCCCTGTAGGCAAAAAGGAGGCATGGTAGAAGGATATCCCATCTCCTGCGGAGTTTTTCAGGGAGACCAATAATCATGCCTTTGAGAGTTTTATTAAATCTCTCCACCAGTCCATTTGTTTGTGGATGATAGGGTGTTGTGAACTTGTAAGTTACACCACACTCCTTCCACATGGCCTTTAAGTATGCAGACATGAAATTGCTTCCCCTGTCTGATACTACTTCCTTTGGGAAGCCCACCCTGGAAAATATTCCCAGGAGGGCCTTTGCCACTGCAGGTGCTGTAGTGGTCCTTAAAGGAATAGCTTCAGGATATCTTGTGGCATGGTCCACTACCACCAAGATAAATCTATTGCCTGAAGCAGTAGGAGGGTCAAGGGGGCCAACTATGTCAACCCCTACCCTTTCAAAGGGAACCCCAACCACAGACAGTGGAATAAGGGGTGCCTTTGGGGTGCCACCTGTCTTGCCACTGGCTTGACAGGTTTCACAGGACTTACAAAATTCCTTTGTGTCCTCAGACATCCTAGGCCAATGAAACAATGGAACCAGTCTCTCCCAAGTTTTCATTTGACCCAGGTGTCCAGCTAGGGGAATGTCATGTGCCAGGGTTAGGAGGAACTTTCTGTACTCCTGAGGAATCACTAATCTCCTGGCAGCTCCAGGTTTAGGATCCCTATGCTCAGTGTACAAGAGGTTGTCCTCCCAGTAAACTCTGTGAGAGTCACTGACATCCCCATTAGCCTGTTTGACAGCTTGCTGTCTGAGACCCTCTAATGTGGTACAGGTTTGCTGTGCCACACTCAGCTCCTCTCTGGCAGGCCCCCCTTCACCCAAAAGCTCAGCAGTGTCTGCTTCCAGCTCCTCTGGTGTAGGTTCTGCACAGGGAGGGAATTCTTCTTCCTCAGAAGTAGAATCCACTGTAGAGGGAGGGATAGTAGGAAGTGGTTTGCTTCTACTAGCCCTAGCTTTAGGGAGCACTTGGTCCATTGTTCCAGGATCCAAGCTTCCCTGTCCTTTTTGCTTTTTGGCCTGAGCCCTTGTCAAAGCAAAAATATGCCCTGGGATGCCCAGCATTGCTGCATGGGCCTCCAACTCCACATCTGACCAAGCTGATGTCTCCAAATCATTCCCTAATAGACAGTCTACAGGTAAATCTGAAGCTACCACAACTTTCTTTGGACCAGTAACCCCCCCCCAGTTGAGATTTACAACAGCCATGGGGTGGCTAAGTGTGTTGTTGTGAGCATCGGTTACTTGGTACTGGTGACCAAGTAGGTGTTGTTCAGGGTGGACCAGTTTCTCTATGACCATAGTCACACTGGCACCAGTGTCCCTGTAGGCCTGAACCTCAACACCATTTATTAGGGCGTAGCTGCTTGTACATATCCATATTAAGGGGACAAGCAACTAAGGTGGCTAAATCAATAGCCCCCTCAGAGACTAACACAGCCTCTGTGGCCTCCCTAACAAGGCCAACCCCAACTAAGTTACCAATAGTGAGCCCAGCTACTCCCTTGGATTGGCTATTTGTAGGTTTGCTCCCACCACCACTGCTATTAGTAGGGACACTAGGTGTAGCAGTAGGGGTTGTAGTGGTAGGAGGCTTGGTGCCTTTCTTTGGACAACTGGGATCTGTTGTCCAATGGCCTTTTATTTTACATAAATAGCACCATGGTTTCTTTTCCTTGTTCTGATTGAAAGAGGATTTGGGCCCACCACCCCCACCAGAGTGTTTTTGTGGGCCTGATGAAGACTCATTTTTAGATTTGTCCCCACCCTTGTCAGAAGACTTACCATCCTTCTTTTTGTTGCCATCTTTGTCACCCCCTGTATGAACTTTTCTGTTCACCCTTGTTCTGACCCATTTGTCTGCCTTCTTTCCCAATTCTTGGGGAGAGGTCAGATCAGAGTCCACCAAGTACTGGTGCAACAATTCAGACACACAATTATTAAGAATATGCTCTCTCAGGATCAAGTTATACAGGCTGTCATAATCAGTAACTTTACTGCCATGTAACCACCCCTCCAAGGCCTTCACTGAATGGTCAATGAAATCAACCCAGTCTTGTGAAGACTCCTTTTTGGTCTCTCTGAACTTTATCCTGTATTGTTCAGTGGTTAAGCCATAACCATCCAGGAGTGCATTCTTAAGAACTTGGAAATTATTAGCATCATTTTCTTTCACAGTAAGGAGCCTATCCCTACCTTTTCCACTAAATGATAGCCATAGGATAGCAGCCCACTGCCTTTGAGGGACATCCTGTACAACACAGGCCCTCTCAAGTGCAGCAAACCACTTGTTAATGTCATCCCCCTCCTTGTAAGGGGGAACTATCTTGTGCAGATTCCTGGAATCATGCTCTTTTGCAGGATGACTATGGGGAATACTGCTGCTGCCACCATGGGTTTCTAAACCCAGTTTCTGTCTCTCCTTCTCTAATTCTAAAGTCTGTCTATCCAAATCCAGCTGTTGCTTCTTGAGCTTCAGTCTGGTTTGTTCCACTCTCAATCTATTGAGCTCCCTTTCTAACAATCTGTCATCAGGGTGGGTGGGAGGGACATGCCTTGAAACAGAAGTATGGTGAGAATGGACAGAAGGAGACCTGTCCCTTACAGAAGCCACCCTAACAGCTTGGCTAACAGAAACATCACTACCAGTATGGTGAGAATAAATGCTTTTGCTATGATGTGAGACAACACTATTTATATGGTGTGGCTCATCATCATTACCAACTATGCTAAAATGTCTAGTAATGGGCAGGCTAGGAAGTTTCTTTCCAGAATCTTTTCCTGGGGGAGTCCCTGGATCAGATTGAGAACCATTAGCTACTTTTTCAACAGATGGGGCACTTCTAGCCTTATCCTGTTCTCTAAGCATGTTAAGTAACAGTTCCAAGGAAGGATTCTTCCCTACACTCAAACCTCTCTCTACACAGACTCCTTGCTCCTTTCCAGCTAAGGTGGTCATATGCAAGTTTGGACAGATCAACATTTTGGCCTGTGCCAGACATTTTTAGAGAGAGTTAAAGTGATAGTAAAAGATAAAAAGTTTGTCAGAGCTTTTAGAAAGACAGAGAAAAAAAACTTTTTAAACTTTTTAGAAAGTTAGAAGTACTTTTCAGCACTTAGAAAAGAGTGAAAAGAGGAAATGCAAAACTTTTTGGCTATGTGTATATACACTGACCTTGTTTTGTATATTTTTCTCTTATGAAAAGTACAATGACAAGAGTGGTAAGTAGTCTCAAAGCACTTATCCCACCGCTGCACAACCAATGTAGGAGGCTGGACTGGCTTGTAGTGAGTACCAAGGGGTACTTGCACCTTGCACCAGGCCCAGTTATCCCTTATTAGTGTATAGGGTGTCTAGCAGCTTAGGCTGATAGATAATGGTAGCTTAGCAGAGCAGCTTAGGCTGAACTAGGAGACGTGTGAAGCTACTACAGTACCACTTAGTGTCATATGCACAATATCATAAGAAAACACAATACACAGTTATACTAAAAATAAAGGTACTTTATTTTTATGACAATATGCCAAAGTATCTTAGAGTGTACCCTCAGTGAGAGGATAGGAAATATACACAAGATATATATACACAATAGCAAAAATATGCAGTATAGTCTTAGAAAACAGTGCAAACAATGTATAGTTACAATAGGATGCAATGGGGAAACATAGGGATAGGGGCAACACAAACCATATACTCCAAAAGTGGAATGTGAACCACGAATGGACCCCAAACCTATGTGACCTTGTAGAGGGTCGCTGGGACTATTAGAAAATAGTGAGAGTTAGAAAAATAACCCTCCCCAAGACCCTGAAAAGTGAGTGCAAAGTGCACTAAAGTTCCCCTAAGGACAAAGGAGTCGTGTTAGAGGAATAATGCAGGAAAGACACAAACCAACAATGCAACAACTGTGGATTTCCAATCTAGGGTACCTGTGGAACAAGGGGACCAAGTCCAAAAGTCACAAGCAAGTCGGAGATGGGCAAATGCCCAGGAAATGCCAGCTGCGGGTGCAAAGAAGCTTCTACTGGAGAGAAGAAGCTGAGGTTTCTGCAGGAACGAAAAGGGCTAGAGACTTCTCCTTTGGTGGACGGATCCCACTCGCCGTGGAGAGTTGTGCAGAAGTGTTTTCCCACCGAAAGAACGCCAACAAGCCTTGCTAGCTGCAAATCGTGCGGTTGGCGTTTTTGGACGCTGCTGTGGCCCAGGAGGGACCAGGAGGTCGCAAATTGGACCAGAAGAGAGAGGGGACGTCGAGCAAGACAAAGAGCCCTCTCAGCAGCAGGTAGCACCCGGAGAAGTGCCAGAAACAGGCACTACGAGGATGCGTGAAACGGTGCTCACCCGAAGTCGCACAAAGGAGTCCCACGTCGCCGGAGACCAACTTAGAAAGTCGTGCAATGCAGGTTAGAGTGCCGTGGACCCAGGCTTGGCTGTGCACAAAGGATTTCCGCCGGAAGTGCACAGGGGCCGGAGTAGCTGCAAAAGTCGCGGTTCCCAGCAATGCAGCCCAGCGAGGTGAGGCAAGGACTTACCTCCACCAAACTTGGACTGAAGAGTCACTGGACTGTGGGGGTCACTTGGACAGAGTCGCTGGATTCGAGGGACCTCGCTCGTCGTGCTGAGAGGAGACCCAGGGGACCGGTAATGCAGCTTTTTGGTGCCTGCGGTTGCAGGGGGAAGATTCCGTCGACCCACGGGAGATTTCTTCGGAGCTTCTGGTGCAGAGAGGAGGCAGACTACCCCCACAGCATGCACAAGCAGGAAAACAGTCGAGAAGGCGGCAGGATCAGCGTTACAAAGTTGCAGTAGTCGTCTTTGCTACTATGTTGCAGGTTTGCAGGCTTCCAGTGCGGTCAGCAGTCGATTCCTTGGCAGAAGGTGAAGAGAGAGATGCAGAGGAACTCGGATGAGCTCTTGCATTCGTTATCTAAAGTTTCCCCAGAGACAGAGACCCTAAATAGCCAGAAAAGAGGGTTTGGCTACCTAGGAGAGAGGATAGGCTACTAACACCTGAAGGCGCCTATCAGAAGGAGTCTCTGACGTCACCTGGTGGCACTGGCCACTCAGAGCAGTCCAGTGTGCCAGCAGCACCTCTGTTTCCAAGATGGCAGAGGTCTGGAGCACACTGGAGGAGCTCTGGACACCTCCCAGGGGAGGTGCAGGTCAGGGGAGTGGTCACTCCCCTTTCCTTTGTCCAGTTTCGCGCCAGAGCAGGGCTAAGGGGTCCCCTGAACCGGTGTAGACTGGCTTATGCAGAATTGGGCACATCTGTGCACAAGAAAGCATTTCCAGAGGCTGGGGGAGGCTACTCCTCCCCTGCCTTCACACCATTTTCCAAAGGGAGAGGGTGTAACACCCTCTCTCAGAGGAAGTCCTTTGTTCTGCCATCCTGGGCCAGGCCTGGCTGGACCCCAGGAGGGCAGATGCCTGTCTGAGGGGTTGGCAGCAGCAGCAGCTGCAGTGAAACCCCAGGAAGGGCAGTTTGGCAGTACCAGGGTCTGTGCTACAGACCACTGGGATCATGGGATTGTGCCAACCATGCCAGGATGGCATAGAGGGGGCAATTCCATGATCATAGACATGTTACATGGCCATATTCGGAGTTACCATTGTGAAGCTACATATAGGTAGTGACCTATATGTAGTGCACGCGTGTAATGGTGTCCCCGCACTCACAAAGTTCAGGGAATTGGCTCTGAACAATGTGGGGGCACCTTGGCTAGTGCCAGGGTGCCCTCACACTAAGTAACTTTGCACCTAAGCTTTACCAGGTAAAGGTTAGACATATAGGTGACTAATAAGTTACTTAAGTGAAGTGTAAAATGGCTGTGAAATAACGTGGACGTTATTTCACTCAGGCTGCAGTGGCAGGCCTGTGTAAGAATTGTCAGAGCTCCCTATGGGTGGCAAAAGAAATGCTGCAGCCCATAGGGATCTCCTGGAACCCCAATACCCTGGGTACCTCAGTACCATATACTAGGGAATTATAAGGGTGTTCCAGTAAGCCAATGTAAATTGGTAAAAATGGTCACTAGCCTGTTAGTGACAATTTGGAAAGAAATGAGAGAGCATAACCACTGAGGTTCTGATTAGCAGAGCCTCAGTGAGACAGTTAGTCACTACACAGGTAACACATTCAGGCACACTTATGAGCACTGGGGCCCTGGGTTACCAGGGTCCCAGTGACACATACAACTAAAACAACATATATACAGTGAAAAATGGGGATAACATGCCAAGCAAGATGGTACTTTCCTACAGTTCCCCAAAGAGCATAGAAGTCGTGATAGGGGAATTCTACAAGGAAGACCAACACCAGCAATGCAACAACGATGGATTTCCTGACGAGAGTACCTGTGGAAGAAGGGGACCAAGTCCAAGAGTCACGATCAAGTCGGGAGTGGGCAGATGCCCAGGAAATGCCAGCTGTGGGTGCAAAGAAGCTGCCACCGGATGCTAGAAGCTGTGGATTCTGCAAGAACGACAAGGGCTAGAAACTTCCCCTTTGGAGGATGGATGTCCCACGTCATGAAGAATTGTGCAGAGGTGTTTCCGTGCAGAAAGACCGCAAACAAGCCTTGCTAGCTGCAAAGGTCGTGGTCAGGGTTTTTGGATGCTGCTGTGGCCCAGGAGGGACCAGGATGTTGCCAATTGCGTGAGGAGACAGAGGGGGAGTCCAGCAAGACAAAGAGCACACTCAGAAGCAAGCAGCACCCGCAGAAGTGCCGGAACAGGCACTACGAAGTGGAGTGAACCGGAGCTCACCTGAAGTCACAAAAGAGGGTCCCACGACGCCAGAGGACAACTCAGGAGGTCGTGCACTGCAGGTTAGAGTGCCGGGGACCCAGGCTTAGCTGTGCACAAAGGAAATCCTGGAAGAGTGCATGAATGAAAGTACCATCTTGCTTGGCATGTTACCCCCATTTTTCGCTGTATATATGTTGTTTTAGTTGTATGTGTCACTGGGACCCTGCCAGCCAGGGCCCCAGTGCTCATAAGTGTGCCTGAATGTGTTACCTGTGTGTAGGAGGCTGGACTGGCTTGTAGTGAGTACCAAGAGGTACTTGCACCTTGCACCAGGCCCAGTTATCCCTTATTAGTGTATAGGGTGTCTAGCAGCTTAGGCTGATAGATAATGGTAGCTTAGCAAAGCAGCTCAGGCTGAACTAGGAGACGTGTGAAGCTACTACAGTACCACTTAGTGTCATATGCACAATATCATAAGAAAACACAATACACAGTTATACTAAAAATAAAGGTACTTTATTTTTATGACAATATGCCAAAGTATCTTAGAGTGTACCCTCAGTGAGAGGATAGGAAATATACACAAGATATATATACACAATAGCAAAAATATGCAGTATAGTCTTAGAAAACAGTGCAAACAATGTATAGTTACAATAGGATGCAATGGGGAAACATAGGGATAGGGGCAACACAAACCATATACTCCAGAAGTGGAATGCGAACCACGAATGGACCCCAAACCTATGTGACCTTGTAGAGGGTCGCTGGGACTATTAGAAAATAGTGAGAGTTAGCAAAATAACCCTCCCCAAGACCCTGAAAAGTGAGTGCAAAGTGCACTAAAGTTCCCCTAAGGACAAAATAGTCGTGTTAGAGGGAAAATGCAAGGAAAACACAAATCAGCAATGCAACAACGATGGATTCCTGACTGAGGGTACCTGTGGAACAAGGGGACCAAGTCCAAAAGTCACAAGCAACTCGGAGATGGGCAGATGCCCAAGAAATGCCAGCGGTTGGTGCAAAGAAGCTCTTACTAGGCTGAAGAACTGTGAATACTGCAGGAACGACAAGGGCTAGAGACTTCCCCTTTGGAGGATGGATCCCCCACGCCTTGGAGAGTCGTGCAGAAGTGTTTTCCCGCCGGATGGACGCCAACAAGCCTTGCTACACGCAAATCGTGCGTTTGGCGTTTTTGGACGCTGCTGGGGTCCAGGAGGGACCAGGAGGTCGCAAATTGGACCTGCAGAGAGAGGGGACGTCGAGCAAGACAAAGAGCCCTCACTAAAGCAGGTAGCACCCGGAGAAGTGCCAGAAAGAGGCACTACGAGGATGCGTGAAACGGTGCTCGCCGAAGTTGCACAAAGGAGTCCCACGTCGCCGGAGACCAACTTAGAAAGTCGTGCAATGCAGGTTAGAGTGCCGTGGACCCAGGCTTGGCTGTGCACGAAGGATTTCCGCCGGAAGTGCAAAGGGGCCGGAGTAGCTTGCAAAGTCGCGGTTCCCAGCAATGCAGCCCAGCGAGGTGAGGCAAGGACTTACCTCCACCAAACTTGGGCTGAAGAGTCACTGGACTGTGGGGGTCACTTGGACAGCATCGCTGGATTCGAGGGACCTCGCTCGTCGTGCTGAGAGGAGACCCAAGGGACCGGTAATGCAGCTTTTTGGTGCCTGCGGTTGCAGGGGGAAGATTCCGTCGACCCACGGGAGATTTCTTCGGAGCTTCTGGTGCAGAGAGGAGGCAGGCTACCCCCACAGCATGCACAAGCAGGAAAACAGTCGAGAAGGCGGCAGGATCAGCGTTACAGAGTTGCAGTAGTCGTCTTTGCTACTATGTTGCAGGTTTGCAGGCTTCCAGCGCGGTCAGCGGTCGTTTCCTTATCAGAAGGTGAAGAGGGAGATGCAGAGGAACTCGGCTGAGCTCGTGCATTCGTTATCTAAAGTTTCCCCAGAGACAGAGACCCTAAATAGCCAGAAAAGAGGGTTTGGCTACCTAGGAGAGAGGAAAGGCTACTAACACCTGAAGGAGCCTATCAGCAGGAGTCTCTGACGTCACCTGGTGGCACTGGCCACTCAGAGCAGTCCAGTGTGCCAGCAGCACCTCTGTTTCCAAGATGGCAGAGGTCTGGAGCACACTGGAGGAGCTCTGGACACCTCCCAGGGGAGGTGCAGGTCAGGGGAGTGGTCACTCCCCTTTCCTTTGTCCAGTTTCGCGCCAGAGCAGGGGCTAAGGGGTCCCTGAACCGGTGTAGACTGGCTTATGCAGAATTGGGCACATCTGTGCCC
Source organism: Pleurodeles waltl (assembly GCF_031143425.1). Taxonomy (NCBI): domain Eukaryota; kingdom Metazoa; phylum Chordata; class Amphibia; order Caudata; family Salamandridae; genus Pleurodeles; species Pleurodeles waltl. Next base: position 690,353,935 of record NC_090448.1, on the reverse strand, counting down.
AACAAAGCATTTCCAGAGGCTGGGGGAGGCTACTCCTCCCCTGCCTTCACACCATTTTCCAAAGGGAGAGGGTGTCACACCCTCTCTCAGAGGAAGTTCTTTGTTCTGCCATCCTGGGCCAGGCCTGGCTGGACCCCAGGAGGGCAGCTGCCTGTCTGAGGGGTTGGCAGCAGCAGCAGCGAAACCCCAGGAAGGGCAGTCTGGCAGTACCAGGGTCTGTGCTACAGACCACTGGGATCATGGAATTGTACCAACAATGCCAGGATGGCATAGAGGGGGCAATTCCATGATCATAGACATGTTACATGGCCATATTCGGAGTTACCATGGTGAAGCTACATATAGGTAGTGACCTATATGTAGTGCACGCGTGTAATGGTGTCCCCGCACTCACAAAGTTCAGTGAATTGGCTCTGAACAATGTGGGGGCACCTTGGCTAGTGCCAGGGTGCCCTCAAACTAAGTAACTTTGCACCTAACCTTTACCAGGTAAAGGTTAGACATATAGGTGACTTATAAGTTACTTAAGTGCAGTGTAAAATGGCTGTGAAATAACGTGGACGTTATTTCACTCAGGCTGCAGTGGCAGGCCTGTGTAAGAATTGTCAGAGCTCCCTATGGGTGGCAAAAGAAATGCTGCAGCCCATAGGGATCTCCTGGAACCCCAATACCCTGGGTACCTCCGTACCATATACTAGGGAATTATAAGGGTGTTCCAGTAAGCCAATGTGAATTGGTAAAATTGGTCACTAGCCTGTTAGTGACAATTTAAAAGTAATGAGAGAGCATAACCACTGAGGTTCTGGTTAGCAGAGCCTCAGTGAGACAGTTAGGCACCACACAGGGAACATACACATGCACACCTATGAGCACTGGGGCCCTGTGTGACAGGGTCCCAGTGACACATACATATAGGCCACAAACCTATGAGCACCGGGGTCCTGACCAGCAGGATCCCAGTGACACATAACAACCATACTGAAAACATGGTGTTTTCACTATGAGCACTGAGGCCTGGCTATCAGGATCCCAGTGAGACAGTGAAAACAGTGACAAACACCCTGACATACACTCACAAACAGGCCAAAAGTGGGGGTAACAAGGCTAGAAAGAGGCTACCTTCTCACACAACCCCCCCCCAAACGAAGGACAATAAGGCTAACCTTGGCCAGTTGAGACTTTATTGTCTAAGTGGTGATAAGTAGAGAGTAGCTCTGCAATAGACTGGTTACTCCCTTTATCATCCACTATATGGTTACTTCCCTGTGGGGATGTAAACCACCCTGTTTGAAGTTTTTTAGCTAAGCAACAATGTGAAGATGTATTTTCAGAGTTTCTATCAGTAAGTTTTAGTTTAGAGCAGTGGGAATTGTCCACTGAACCTATTTGTAGTGATGGAAATGCCAGACAGGGATGCTCTCTCAGAAAAGCCATAGCTGGGGAAAAACTTTGTCCATCTGGCTGGAAGAGAGAACAGGGATGCTGTTTCTCTTGAGTTGGAGCAGGGCAGGGATGCTGTCCTATGAGCTCCACACTAGGGCAGGGATGCTGTCCTAAGTGTTGTGAGGTAGTGCAGGGTTTCTGCACTAAAGTTTCTCTGGGAGGGTTGGAGGGATGCTCCATGTTAACTAAAATGGTGCTGTTTTTCTCACCAATGTTAGTTATCCCACAGAGAGGTACTTCCACCTCAGGGAGTCCAGCTTTGCCAGCTGATGATTCCCTTGGAACAGGTGCCACCCCAGGAGAGGTTTCTCCCACCACAGGAATAGTATCCTGAATGGTAGGGTGGTTAGGGGATACTGTGATACCCTTTTTACCTGTTGATGGAGAGGGATCCTGATTTTTCAGGCCTTCTCTCCTTTGCTTTTTCATTTCACTTGAAATGAGAGGGAACAATTCCTCAGGGATGCCCAGCATGGCTGCATGGGCATAAAACTCTACATCAGCCCAACCTGAGGCCTCTAGGTCATTACCTAAGAGACAGTCTACAGGTAAGCTAGGTGATACCACCACCTGCTTAGGGCCAGTAACTCCACCCCAACTAAACTGAATTATAGCTAAGGGAAGAAACTTAGTGGAGTTATGGACATCAATAATCTTATACTGTTGTCCAATGATGTGTTGTTCAGGAGGCACTAGGTTTTCAGTCACCAAAGTGAAACTGGCACCTGTGTCCCTGTAGGCCAAGGCCTCAACACCATTTATTGAAACTGTCTGCCTGTACTTATCCATTGTAAGGGGACAAGCAGCCAGTGTGGCAAGGCCAATGCCACTAGGTGTGACAGAAACTGTCTTGGGACTGATTACATCCGTTTCCACTATGGACACATAAGTGAACCCAACTACACCCTTTGCTTGACTGTTGCCAGCAGTCCCACCACTAGTACCACTACTGCTAGGGGCACTAGAGCTTGATGTATTAGTGGTGGTAGGCTCAGGGGGTTTACCTGGACAGGACTTATCCCCTGGCCTATGGCCTCTGTTTTTACACACAAAGCACCAAGGCTTTTTAATGTGTGCAGGTTGGGAAGAAGAGGAAGAATTTGTTTTATCCCCACCCTCTGAAGAGTGTTTAAGATTTGAAGTGGGATCTTTGGTTTTACCCTTATCCCCATGCTTATCTTGAGATTTTTCACCATCTTTCTTCTTATTGCCATCTTTGTCACCCCCTGTATGAACTTTTCTGTTCACCCTTGTTCTGACCCATTTGTCTGCCTTCTTTCCCAATTCTTGGGGAGAGGTCAGATCAGAGTCTACCAGGTACTGGTGCAACAAATCAGACACACAATTATTAAGTATATGCTCTCTCAGGATTGTGTTATACAGGCTTTCATAATCAGTAACTTTACTGCCATGTAACCACCCCTCCAAGGCCTTCACTGAATGGTCAATGAAATCAACCCAGTCTTGTGAAGACTCCTTTTTGGTCTCTCTGAACTTTATCCTGTACTGTTCAGTTGTTAAGCCATAACCATCCAGGAGTGCATTCTTAAGAACTGTAAAATTATTGGCATCACTTTCTTTCACAGTAAGGAGTCTATCCCTACCCTTTCCAGTAAATGATAGCCATAGGATAGCAGCCCACTGCTTTTGAGGGACATCCTGTACAGCACAGGCCCTCTCAAGTGCAGCAAACCACTTGTTAATGTCATCCCCCTCCTTGTAAGGGGGAACTATCTTATGCAGATTCCTGGAATCATGCTCTTTTGCAGGATGACTATGGGGAATACTGCTGCTGCCACCATGGGTATCTAAACCCATCTTCTGTCTTTCCCTCTCTATTTCTAAAGACTGTCTATCCAAATCCAGCTGTTGCTTCTTGAGCTTCAGTCTGGTTTGCTCTACTCTCAATCTATTGAGCTCCCTTTCTAACAATCTGTCATCAGGGTGGGTGGGAGGGACATTTCTAGATACAGAGGTATGATGGGAATGAACAGAAGGAGACCTGTCCCTTACCAAGGGCACCCTAACAGCTTGGCTACCAGCATAATGTGAGAGCACATCATCAGTATGATGTGATTCAACCTCTGTACCAACTATGCTAGACTGTCTAGTAATGGGCAGGCTGAGAAGTTTCTTTCCTGAACCTTTTCCTGGGGGAGTCCCTGGATCAGATTGAGAACCATTAGCTACTTTTTCTACAGATTGGGCACTTATGGCCTTATCCTGTACTCTAAGCATATTAATTAACAGTTCTAAGGAAGGATTCTTCCCTACACTCAAACCTCTCTCTATGCAGAGACTCCTTGCTCCTTTCCAGCTAAGGTGATCATATGCAAGTTTGGACAGTTCAACTTTTTGGCCTGTGCCAGACATTTTTTAGAGAGAGTTAAAGTGATAGACAAAGAGAAAAAAGTTTTCAGAACTTTTTGGAAAGACAGAAAAAACTTTTTAAACTTTTAAGAACTTTTTGAAAGTTTAGAAGTACTTTTCAGCACTTAGAAAAGAGTGAAAAGAGGAAATGCAAAACTTTTTGGCTATGTGTATATACACTGACCTTGTTTTGTATATTTTTCTCTTATGAAAAGTACAATGACAAGAGTGGTAAGTAGTCTCAAAGCACTTATCCCACCGCTGCACAACCAATGTAGGAGGCTGGACTGGCTTGTAGTGAGTACCAAGAGGTACTTGCACCTTGCACCAGGCCCAGTTATCCCTTATTAGTGTATAGGGTGTCTAGCAGCTTAGGCTGATAGATAATGGTAGCTTAGCAAAGCAGCTCAGGCTGAACTAGGAGACGTGTGAAGCTACTACAGTACCACTTAGTGTCATATGCACAATATCATAAGAAAACACAATACACAGTTATACTAAAAATAAAGGTACTTTATTTTTATGACAATATGCCAAAGTATCTTAGAGTGTACCCTCAGTGAGAGGATAGGAAATATACACAAGATATATATACACAATAGCAAAAATATGCAGTATAGTCTTAGAAAACAGTGCAAACAATGTATAGTTACAATAGGATGCAAAGGGGAAACATAGGGATAGGGGCAACACAAACCATATACTCCAGAAGTGGAATGCGAACCACGAATGGACCCCAAACCTATGTGACCTTGTAGAGGGTCGCTGGGACTATTAGAAAATAGTGAGAGTTAGCAAAATAACCCTCCCCAAGACCCTGAAAAGTGAGTGCAAAGTGCACTAAAGTTCCCCTAAGGACAAAATAGTCGTGTTAGAGGGAAAATGCAAGGAAAACACAAATCAGCAATGCAACAACGATGGATTCCTGACTGAGGGTACCTGTGGAACAAGGGGACCAAGTCCAAAAGTCACAAGCAACTCGGAGATGGGCAGATGCCCAAGAAATGCCAGCGGTTGGTGCAAAGAAGCTCTTACTAGGCTGAAGAACTGTGAATACTGCAGGAACGACAAGGGCTAGAGACTTCCCCTTTGGAGGATGGATCCCCCACGCCTTGGAGAGTCGTGCAGAAGTGTTTTCCCGCCGGATGGACGCCAACAAGCCTTGCTACACGCAAATCGTGCGTTTGGCGTTTTTGGACGCTGCTGGGGTCCAGGAGGGACCAGGAGGTCGCAAATTGGACCTGCAGAGAGAGGGGACGTCGAGCAAGACAAAGAGCCCTCACTAAAGCAGGTAGCACCCGGAGAAGTGCCAGAAAGAGGCACTACGAGGATGCGTGAAACGGTGCTCGCCGAAGTTGCACAAAGGAGTCCCACGTCGCCGGAGACCAACTTAGAAAGTCGTGCAATGCAGGTTAGAGTGCCGTGGACCCAGGCTTGGCTGTGCACGAAGGATTTCCGCCGGAAGTGCAAAGGGGCCGGAGTAGCTTACAAAGTCGCGGTTCCCAGCAATGCAGCCCAGCGAGGTGAGGCAAGGACTTACCTCCACCAAACTTGGGCTGAAGAGTCACTGGACTGTGGGGGTCACTTGGACAGCATCGCTGGATTCGAGGGACCTCGCTCGTCGTGCTGAGAGGAGACCCAAGGGACCGGTAATGCAGCTTTTTGGTGCCTGCGGTTGCAGGGGGAAGATTCCGTCGACCCACGGGAGATTTCTTCGGAGCTTCTGGTGCAGAGAGGAGGCAGGCTACCCCCACAGCATGCACAAGCAGGAAAACAGTCGAGAAGGCGGCAGGATCAGCGTTACAGAGTTGCAGTAGTCGTCTTTGCTACTATGTTGCAGGTTTGCAGGCTTCCAGCGCGGTCAGCGGTCGTTTCCTTATCAGAAGGTGAAGAGGGAGATGCAGAGGAACTCGGCTGAGCTCGTGCATTCGTTATCTAAAGTTTCCCCAGAGACAGAGACCCTAAATAGCCAGAAAAGAGGGTTTGGCTACCTAGGAGAGAGGAAAGGCTACTAACACCTGAAGGAGCCTATCAGCAGGAGTCTCTGACGTCACCTGGTGGCACTGGCCACTCAGAGCAGTCCAGTGTGCCAGCAGCACCTCTGTTTCCAAGATGGCAGAGGTCTGGAGCACACTGGAGGAGCTCTGGACACCTCCCAGGGGAGGTGCAGGTCAGGGGAGTGGTCACTCCCCTTTCCTTTGTCCAGTTTCGCGCCAGAGCAGGGGCTAAGGGGTCCCTGAACCGGTGTAGACTGGCTTATGCAGAATTGGGCACATCTGTGCCCAACAAAGCATTTCCAGAGGCTGGGGGAGGCTACTCCTCCCCTGCCTTCACACCATTTTCCAAAGGGAGAGGGTGTCACACCCTCTCTCAGAGGAAGTTCTTTGTTCTGCCATCCTGGGCCAGGCCTGGCTGGACCCCAGGAGGGCAGCTGCCTGTCTGAGGGGTTGGCAGCAGCAGCAGCTGCAGTGAAACCCCAGGAAGGGCAGTCTGGCAGTACCAGGGTCTGTGCTACAGACCACTGGGATCATGGAATTGTACCAACAATGCCAGGATGGCATAGAGGGGGCAATTCCATGATCATAGACATGTTACATGGCCATATTCGGAGTTACCATGGTGAAGCTACATATAGGTAGTGACCTATATGTAGTGCACGCGTGTAATGGTGTCCCCGCACTCACAAAGTTCAGTGAATTGGCTCTGAACAATGTGGGGGCACCTTGGCTAGTGCCAGGGTGCCCTCAAACTAAGTAACTTTGTACCTAACCTTTACCAGGTAAAGGTTAGACATATAGGTGACTTATAAGTTACTTAAGTGCAGTGTAAAATGGCTGTGAAATAACGTGGACGTTATTTCACTCAGGCTGCAGTGGCAGGCCTGTGTAAGAATTGTCAGAGCTCCCTATGGGTGGCAAAAGAAATGCTGCAGCCCATAGGGATCTCCTGGAACCCCAATACCCTGGGTACCTCCGTACCATATACTAGGGAATTATAAGGGTGTTCCAGTAAGCCAATGTGAATTGGTAAAATTGGTCACTAGCCTGTTAGTGACAATTTAAAAGTAATGAGAGAGCATAACCACTGAGGTTCTGGTTAGCAGAGCCTCAGTGAGACAGTTAGGCACCACACAGGGAACATACACATGCACACCTATGAGCACTGGGGCCCTGTGTGACAGGGTCCCAGTGACACATACATATAGGCCACAAACCTATGAGCACCGGGGTCCTGACCAGCAGGATCCCAGTGACACATAACAACCATACTGAAAACATGGTGTTTTCACTATGAGCACTGAGGCCTGGCTATCAGGATCCCAGTGAGACAGTGAAAACAGTGACAAACACCCTGACATACACTCACAAACAGGCCAAAAGTGGGGGTAACAAGGCTAGAAAGAGGCTACCTTCTCACACTGTGTAGTGACTAACTGTCTCACTAAGGCTCTGCTAATCAGAACCTCAGTGGTTATGCTCTCTCAGTTCTTTCCAAATTGTCACTAACAGGCTAGTGACCAATTTTACCAATTTACATTGGCTTACTGGAACACCCTTATAATTCCCTAGTATATGGTACTGAGGTACCCAGGGTATTGGGGTTCCAGGAGATCCCTATGGGCTGCAGCATTTCTTTTGCCACCTATAGGGAGCTCTGACAATTCTTACACAGGCCTGCCACTGCAGCCTGAGTGAAATAACGCACACGTTATTTCACAGCCATTTTACACTGCACTTAAGTAACTTATAAGTCACCTATATGTCTAACCTTTACCTGGTAAAGGTTAGGTGCAAAGTTACTTAGTGTGAGGGCACCCTGGCACTAGCCAAGGTGCCCCCACATTGTTCAGGGCCAATTCCCCGGACTTTGTGAGTGCGGGGACACCATTACACACGTGCACTACATATAGGTCACTACCTATATGTAGCTGCACAATGGTAACTCCGAATATGGCCATGTAGCATGTCTATGATCATGGAATTGCCCCCTCTATGCCATCCTGGCATAGTTGGCACAATCCCATGATCCCAGTGGTCTGTAGCACAGACCCTGGTACTGCCAAACTGCCTTTCCTGGGGTTTCACTGCAGCTGCTGCCAACCCCTCAGACAGGTGTCTGCCCTCCTGGGGTCAAGCCAGGCTTGTCCCAGGATGGCAGAACAAAGGACTTCCTCTGAGAGAGGGTGTTACACCCTCTCCCTTTGGAAAATGGTGTGAAGGCAGGGGAGGAGTAGCCTCCCCCAGCCTCTGGAAAGGCTTTCATGGGCACTTTTGGTGCCCATTTCTGCATAAGCCAGTCTACACCGGTTCAGCCCTGCTCTGGCGCGAAACTGGACAAAGGAAAGGGGAGTGACCACTCCCCTGACCTGCACCTCCCCTGGGAGGTGTCCAGAGCTCCTCCAGTGTGCTCCAGACCTCTGCCATCTTGGAAACAGAGGTGCTGCTGGCACACTGGACTGCTCTGAGTGGCCAGTGCCACCAGGTGACGTCAGAGACTCCTTCTGATAGGCTCCTTCAGGTGTTGCTAGCCTATCCTCTCTCCTAGGTAGCCAAACCCTCTTTTCTGGCTATTTAGGGTCTCTGTCTCTGGGGAAACTTGAGATAACGAATGCAAGAGCTCATCCGAGTTCCTCTGCATCTCCCTCTTCACCTTCTGCCAAGGAATCGACTGTTGACCGCGCTGGAAGCCTGCAAAACTGCAACATAGTAGCAAAGACGACTACTGCAACTCTGTAACGCTGATCCTGCCGCCTTCTCGACTGTTTTCCTGGTGGTGCATGCTGTGGGTGTAGTCTGCCTCCTCTCTGCACTAGAAGCTCCGAAGAAATCTCCCGTGGGTCGATGGAATCGTCCCCCTGCAACCGCAGGCACCAAAAGCTGCATTACCGGTCCCTTGGGTCTCCTCTCAGCACGACGAGCGAGGTCCCTCGAATCCAGCAACTCTGTCCAAGTGACTCCCACAGTCCAGTGACTCTTCAGTCCAAGTTTGGTGGAGGTAAGTCCTTGCCTCCCCACGCCAGACTGCATTGCTGGGAACCGCGACTTTTGCAGCTACTCCGGCCTCCGTGCACTTCTGGTGGAAATCCTTTGTGCACAGTCCAGCCTGGGTCCACGGCACTCTATCCTGCATTGCACGACCTCCTAAGTTGTTCTCCGGCGACGTGGGACTCCTTTGTGCGAATTCGGGTGAGCACCATTTCACGCATCCTCGTAGTGCCTGTTTCTGGCACTTTTCCGGGTGCTACCTGCTGCTGAGAGGGCTCCATGTCTTGCTCGGTGTCCCCTCTGTCTCCTGACGCAATTTGCGACATCCTGGTCCCTCCTGGGCCACAGCAGCGTCCAAAAACTCTTACTGCATGATTTGCAGCTAGCAAGGCTTGTTGGCAGTCTTTCGGCGGGAAATCACTTCTGCACAACTCTCCACGGCGTGAGGGATCCGTCCTCCAAAGGGGAAGTCTCTAGCCCTTGTCGTTCCTGCAGAAACCTAAGCTTCTACAGTCCAGTAGCAGCTTCTTTGCACCCGCAGCTGGCATTTCCTGGGCATCTGCCCATCTCCGACTTGCTTGTGACTTTTGGACTTGTTCCACAGGTACCCTCGACTGGAAATCCATCGTTGTTGCATTGCTGGTTTGTGTCTTTCCTGCAGTATTCCCCTATCACGACTTCTTTGTCCTCTGGGGAACTTTAGTGCACTTTGCACTCACTTTTCAGGGTCTTGGGGTGGGCTATTTTTCTAACCCTCACTATTTTCTAATAGTCCCAGCGACCCTCTACAAGGTCACATAGGTTTGGGGTCCATTCGTGGTTCGCATTCCACTTTTGGAGTATATGGTTTGTGTTGCCCCTATCCCTATGTGTCCCCATTGCATCCTATTGTAACTATAAATTGTTTGCACTGTTTTCTAAGACTATACTGCATATTTTTGGTATTGTGTATATATATCTTGTGTATATTTCCTATCCTCTCACTGAGGATACACTCTGAGATACTTTGTCATATTGTCATAAAAATAAAGTACCTTTATTTTTAGTATAACTGTGTATTGTGTTTTCTTATGATATTGTGCATATGACACTAAGTGGTACTGTAGGAGCTTCACTCGTCTCCTAGTTCAGCCTAAGCTGCTCTGCTAAGCTACCATTATCTATCAGCCTATGCTGCTAGACACCCTATACACTAATAAGGGATAACTGGGCCTGGTGCAAGGTGCCGTCGACCCACGGGAAATTTCTTCGGAGCTTCTAGTGCAGAGAGGAGGCAGACTACCCCCACAGCATGCACCACCAGGAAAACAGTCGAGAAGGCGGCAGGATGAGCGTTACAAGGTCGCAGTAGTCGTCTTTGCTACTTTGTTGCAGTTTTGCAGGCTTCCAGCGCGGTCAGCAGTCGATTCCTTGGCAGAAGGTGATAAGAGAGGTGCAGAGGAACTCTGATGAGCTCTTGCATTCGTTATCTAAGGAATTCCCCAAAGCAGAGACCCTAAATAGCCAGAAAAGGAGGTTTGGCTACTTAGGAGAGAGGATAGGCTAGCAACACCTGAAGGAGCCTATAAGAAGGAGTCTCTGACATCACCTGCTGGCACTGGCCACTCAGAGCAGTCCAGTGTGCCAGCAGCACCTCTGTTTCCAAGATGGCAGAGGTCTGGAGCACACTGGAGGAGCTCTGGGCACCTCCCAGGGGAGGTGCAGGTCAGGGGAGTGGTCACTCCCATTTCCTTTGTCCAGTTTTGTGCCAGAGCAGGGCTGAGGGGTCCCTGAACCGGTGTAGAGTGGCTTATGCAGAGATGGCACCATCTGTGCCCATCAAAGCATTTCCAGAGGCTGGGGGAGGCTACCCCTCCCCAGCCCTGACACCTTTTTCCAAAGGGAGAGGGTGTAACACCCTCTCTCTGAGGAAGTCCTTTGTTCTGCCTTCCTGGGCCAAGCCTGGATGGACCCCAGGAGGGCAGAAACCTGTCTGAGGGGTTGGCAGCAGCAGCAGCTGCAGTGAAACCCCGGGAAAGGTAGTTTGGCAGTACCCGGGTCTGTGCTAGAGACTCGGGGGATCATGCAATTGTCTATACAATACAATTCCAATTCCATGATCTTAGACATGTTACATGGCCATGTTCGGAGTTACCATTGTGACGCTATACATATGTCGTGACATATGTATAGTGCACGTGTGTAATGGTGTCCCTGCACTCACAAAGTCCGGGGAATTTGCCCTGAACAATGTGGGAGCACCTTGGCTAGTGCCAGGGTGCCCACACACTAAGTAACTTAGCACCCAACCTTTACCAGATAAAGGTTAGACATATAGGTGACTTATAAGTTACTTAAGTGCAGTGGTAAATGGCTGTGAAATAACGTGGACGTTATTTCACTCAGGCTGCACTGGCAGACCTGTGTAAGAATTGTCAGATCTCCCTATGGGTGGCACAAGAAATGCTGCAGCCCATAGGGGTCTCCTGAAACCCCAATACCCTGGGTACCTCAGTACCATATACTAGGGAATTATAAGGGTGTTCCAGTATGCCAATGTAAATTGGTGAAATTGGTCACTAGCCTGTTAGTGACAATTTGGAAAGAAAATGAGAGAGCATAACCACTGAGGTTCTGGATAGCAGAGCCTCAGTGAGACAGTTAGTCATAACACAGGTAACACATACAGGGCATACTTATGAGCACTGGGGCCCTGGCTGGCAGGGTCCCAGTGACACATACAACTAAAACAACATATATACAGTGAAATATGGGGGTAACATGCCAGGCAAGATTGTACTTTCCTACACACACCATCAGACCAGAATGCATACACCTCAACACACAAGGGTAGCTCTGGCAAACATAAGCACCACACACCCCACAGGCACTCACACAAGCATCATGCCCATGCACACATACCAACATCCACTGCCTCCACTGTGTCCCTCTCCTCCACATCTCCCTCCTCCCTCCCTGTCACGTCTCCACTCACACCTTCATGCACTACATCTTCAGCCACTACCTCCATCACCAGCAAGTTCATCACCACACACCGCTCACGTGCAATCACCACCCCCACTACCATTCACACATCCCCTGTGTCCTCTACCAGTGTGTCTGTGAGCCCTCCTCCCAAAGTACACATACGCAGTCACACACCCACCCAACAGCTATCCACCTCATGACAGCCTCCAGCCCATGCACCTTCACCCAAAGTCAGCAAACGAACACCTCCTACAACCACTACCTCTTCCTCCACTCCCAAACCCCCTCCATCTACCCGTCCCAGTGTGTCTAAAAAACTTTTCCTGTCAAACCTTGACTTCTTCCCTTCACCTCCCCTACCCCTTCCGTCACCTAGGGCCCGCTTTTCCAGGTCCTAACCCAGCACCTCAGCCACCACATCACCGGGCACAGTGGTGCCAGCAGTAACCGGCTTCTGGAGTGCGCCAAGCAGCAGGGCTGCCAGTGTCCCAAGGAGTGAGGCCAAGGACATTCCCCCACCTCCAAAACAGAAGAAGTTGCTCACATCCCGGAGGGAGAAGGCCAAACACCTACCACCAAGGGCTCAGCCAAGACAACAGTTGGGAGTGGCAAGACAGTTGCACCACCATCCAAAGTGGGGAAGGGCCTGAAAAAGAAAGGCAAGTCGCCGCCAACCTGCCCGGCGGACAAGACCACCACCGGCACTGCCACATGCACCGCCGCCACGGGCACCGCCGCCAGCACCCAAGATACTGAGCCCTTCACCAGCACCACAGACACTGTGCCCGCCACCAGCACCGCTGCTCATGACACCGCCGCCAGCACCGAGATCAGTGAGCCCGCCACCAGCACCGCTGCTCATGACACCGCCGCCAGCACCGAGGTCAGTGAGCCCACCACCAGCACCGCTGCCCAATGACCGCGCAAGCACCGCCACCACTGAGCCCGCCGCCTGCACCGCCAGCAGCCACGCCACATCCTGCACCACGGCAGACATGGCTGCCATCCCCAGTGGTCATTCGTACGAGGCTGGTGGTCAGTTCCAGGGGCCTGGGCAGCTTCCATTTTGCCCCACCGCCAGTGGAGTGTCACATCCACTACCTCAGTCCTTGGCACGATGAAGCACTCTGGGAACAAAGCCTCCTCCAGAACCAGTGGAGAGATACATCCATTACCTCAGTCCTTGGCAGGATGAAGCACTCTGGGCACAAAGCCCCCTCCAGAACCAATGGAGTGTCAAATCCACTACCTCAGTCCTTTGCAGGATGAAGCATTCTGGGCACAAAGCCCCCTCCAGAACCAGTGGAGAGATACATCCACTACCTCAGTCCATGGCAGGATGAAGCACTCTGGGCACAAAGCCCCCTCCAGAACCAGTGGAGAAAGGCATCCACTACCTCAGTCCTTGGGAGGATGAAGCACTCTGGGCGCAGAGCCCCCTCGAGAACCAGTGGAGTATCACATCCACTACCTCAGTCCTTGGCAGGATGAAGCACTCTGGGCACAAAGCCCCCTCCAGAACCAGTGGAGAGATACATCCACTACCTCAGTCCTTGGCAGGATGAAGCACTCTGAGCACAAAGCCCCCTCCAGAACCAGTGGAGAATGGCATCCACTACCTCAGTCCTGGGCAGGATGAAGCACTCTGGGCGCAAAGGTCCCTCCAGAACCAGTGGAGAGATACATCCACTACCTCAGTCCTTGGCAGGATGAAGCACTCTGGGCACAAAGCCCCCTCCAGAACCACTGGATAAAGGCATCCACTACCTCAGTCCTTGGCAAGATGAAGCACTCTGGGCGCAAAGGCCCCTCCAGAACCAGTGGAGAGATACATCCACCACCTCAGTCCTTGGCAGGATGAAGCACTCTGGGCACAAAGCCCCCTCCAGAACCAGTGGAGACTGTTATCCACTTCAGAGACTGTGGCTTTGCACTCACCAGGATAAAGCAGTGGGCAACCCACCCACTGGAGAGACTTGTGAGACTGTGACTTTGCACTCCCCAGGATAAAGCAGTGTGCAAACCACCCACTGGAGAGACTTTAGAGACTGTGGCTTTGCACTCTCCAGGATAAAGCAGTGGGCAAACCACCCACTGGAGAGACTTGAGAGACTGTGGCTTTGCACTTCCCAGGATAAAGCAGTGGGCAACCCACCCACTGGAGAGTCTTGAGAGACTGTGGCTTTGCACTCCCCAGGATACATCAATGGGCATGGAGCCCCCTTGTGGAGCTGGCATCGTGCACTCATCCGGCTGAGGAGCCCCCACTTCCCTTCCCCCTGAGGTGCCTGTTTTATTTCGATCTGATGCCCCTGCAGTGTTCTCTCCATTTGGATCGGGTATCTTGTGTGGGCCTCGCCCATGCCTTTTGGGCCCAGTGGTCCACAGACTATATAGGTGCAGTACCTGGACTTGAATTCTTGGTGTGCATACTTGTTAATAGTGTATATACATTTTTGAGTAATGGATTTTTCTTGATTACATTCGTTCATATAATTTCCCTTTGTCCTTGTGTTCTTCCAAGGGGGGTTGGGGGGGAAATGTATCGTTTCAGCATGTATTTGTGTGTGTGTTGTTGTGGGTGAGGGTGGGGGTGTTGCGTTTTGCGTGTGTGTGTCACTCTCTTTTCCCTCCCCTGTGTTGTAGGTGCAGTACTCACCGTGGTCGTCGCCGCCGTCGGTCGTGCTCCTGGTAGAGGAGCAGGAAGACAATCGCAGGGAGTATTTGGAGTTCTGGCTCCATGGCGTCCTGGTTCCTCGTAGGGTGTGTAGAGGTGAGAGTTTTCCCTTCCAAGACCTGTTTCCGCTGTGTTTTTGTTTGCGTTGAATCCGCCCCGGAAAAGGTGGCGGTTTCGCCTGTCATAATTGTAGGAGGCTGGCCTGGCTTATAGTGGGTACCTTGTGGTACTTACACTCTGTGCCAGGCCCAGTTATCCCTTATTAGTAGAATAGAGGTGTTTCTAGCAGCTTAGGCTGATAGAAGGTAGCTATGGCAAAGCAGCTTAGGCTGAACTAGGAGACATGCAAAGCTCCTACTATACCACTTATATCATATAGCACAATATCATAAGAAACACAATACTCAGAGTTACTAAAAATAAAGGTACTTTATTTTAGTGACAATATGCCAAAAGTATCTCAGAGGATACCCTCACTTAGGAGGTAAGTAATATACACAAATTATATGAACACAAACCCAAAACAGGTAAGTATCAGTAAGAAAAGTAGTGCAAACAATGTAGAATCACAATAGGATGCAATAGGTAGACAATGGCCTAGGGGCAACACAACCATATACTCCAAAAGTGGAATGCGAATCACGAATGGACCCCTGGCCTATGGGAGATTGTAGAGGGTCGCTGGCACTGTGAGAAAACAGTAAGCGTGTCCAAAATACCCCACCCCAAGACCCTGAAAAGTAGGAGTAAACTTACCCTACTACCCCAGAAAGACACAATAGTCGTGATAGGGGATTCTGCAAGAACCACAAGAACCAGCAAAACACTGAAGACGGATTCCGGGACCTGAGGACCTGTAAAGGAAGGGGACCAAGTCCAAGAGTCACGAAAGTTTCTGTGGGGGGCAGGAACCCAGAAAACCCCGGAGGAAGGTGCAAGAGGGCTGCGTCTGGGTGGAAGAAGCCAACAATTCTGCAGCAAAAAAAAGGCCTAGGAACTTTTTCTTTGGATGGAATATGTCCCACGGCATGCTGGAGGTTGCAGAAGTGTTTCCAGGCAGAAATACCACAAACAAGCCTTGGTAGCTGCAAGAGTCATGGTTGAGGATTTTGGGTGTTGCTGGGGACCAGGAAGGATCAGGATGTCGCCCCTTGGAGGAGGAGACAGAGGGGGTGCTCAGCAAATCAGAGAGCCCCCACAGAAGCAGGCAGCACCCATAGAAGTACTGGAGCAGGCACATGGAATATCTGAGGACATCGGTCGACTCAGAGTCACAAAGGAGGGTCCCACGACGTCGGAGTCCAACTCAGCGGGTTGAGCACTTTAGGACGGAGTGCTGGGGACCCAGGCTAGGCTGTGCACAAAGGAATCCTTGGAAAAGTGCACAGAAGCCAGAGCATCTGCAAATCAAGTAGTACACAGGTTGCTGTCTGGCGTGGGGAGGCAAGGACTTACCTCCATCAACTTTGGACAGAAGGGCCACTGGACTGTGGGAGACACTTGTACCCATCTCATGTGTTCCAGGGACCACGCTCGTCAGGATGAGAGGGGACCCAGAGGACCGGTGATGCAGAAGTTTGGTGCCTGCCTTAGCAGGGGGAAGATTCTGTCAACCCACTGGAGATTTCTTCTTGGCTTCCAGTGCAGGGTGAAGGCAGACAGCCCTCAGATCATGCACCACCAGGAAACAGTCGAGAAAGCCGGCAGGATAAGGCGCTACAATGTTGCTGGTAGTCGTCTTGCTACTTTGTTGAGGTTTTGCAGGCGTCCTGGAGCAGTCAGCGGTCGATTCTTGGCAGAAGTCGAAGACGTAAGTGCAGAGGAACTCTGTTGAGCTCTTGCATTCGTTATCTGAGGAATAGCCCAGAGGAGAGGCCCTAAATAGCCAGAAAAGGAGGTTTGGCTACTGAAAAAGGAGGTTTGGCTACTGAAAGAGGTAAGCACCTATCAGGAGGGGTCTCTGACGTCACCCGCTGGCACTGGCCACTCAGAGCAGTCCATTGTGCCCCAAACACCTCTGTTTCCAAGATGGCAGTAGTCTGGGACACACTGGAGGAGCTCTGGGCACCTCCCAGGGGAGGTACTGGTCATGGGAGTGGTCACTCCCCTTTCCTTTGTCCAGTTTCGTGCCAGAGCAGGGCTGGGGGATTCCTGAACCAGTGTAGACTAGCTTATGCAGAGATGGGCACCATCTGTGCCCATCAAAGCATTTCCAGAGGCTGGTGGAGGCTACTCCTCCCCAGCCCTTCACACCTATTTCCAAAGGGAGAGGGTGTAACACCCTCTCTCAGAGGAAATCCTTTGTTCTGCCTTCCTGGGCCAGGGCTGCCTGGACCCCAGGAGGGCAGAAACCTGTCTGAGGGGTTGGCTGCAGCAGCAGCTGCAGTGGAGACCCTGGGAAAGGTAGTTTGAAAGTTCCCATCTGCACAAGATAGTTCCCCCTTACAAGGAGGGGGATGACATTAACAAGTGGTTTGCTGCACTTGAGAGGGCCTGTAATGTACAGGGGGTCCCTCAAAGGCAGTGGGCTGCTATCCTATGGCTATCTTTCAGTGGAAAGGGTAGGGATAGGCTCCTTACTGTTAAGGAAAGTGATGCCAATGATTTTAAAGTTCTTAAGAATGCACTCCTAGATGGTTATGGCTTAACCACTGAACAGTACAGGATGAAGTTCAGAGAAACCAAAAAGCAGTCTTCACAAGACTGGGTAGACTTTGTTGATCATTCAGTGAAGGCCTTGGAGGGGTGGTTACATGGCAGTAAAGTTTCTGACTATGAAAGCCTGTATAACTTAATCCTGAGAGAGCTTATTCTTAATAATTGTGTGTCTGATTTGTTACACCAGTACCTGGTAGACAAGAATTGGGAAAGAAGGCAGACAAATGGGTCAGAACAAGGGTGAACAGAAAAGTTCATACAGGGGGTGACAAGGATGGCAAGAAGAAGGATGGTAAGTCTTCTGACAAGGGTGGGGACAAATCTAAAAATGAGTCTTCATCAGGCCCACAAAAACACTCTGGTGAGGGTTGTGGGCCCAAATCCTCTTCAAATCAAAATAAAGAAAAGAAACCATGGTGCTATTTATGTTAAATAAAAGGCCATTGGACAACTGATCCTAGTTGCCCAAAGAAAAGCACCAAGCCTCCTACCACTACAACCCCTACTGCTGCACCTAGTGCCCCTAATAATAGCAGTGGTGGTGGGATCAAACCTACTAATAGCCAATCCAAGGGAGTAGCTGGGCTCACTTTTGGTAATTTATTTGGGGTTGGTCTGGTTAGGGAGACCACAGAGGCTGTGTTAGTCTCTGAGGGGGCCATTGATTTGGCCACCTTGGTTGCTTGTCCCCTTAATATGGATAAGTACAAGCAACTTCCCCTAATAAATGGTGTTGAGGTTCAGGCCTACAGGGACACAGGTGCCAGTGTTACCATGATAATAGAGAAACTGGTCCACCCTGAACAACACCTACTTGGTCACCAGTACCAAGTGACTGATGCTCATAACAACACTCTTAGCCACCCCATGGCTGTTGTGAATCTCAACTGGGGGGGGGTTACTGGTCCAAAGAAAGTTGTGGTTGCCTCAGATTTACCTGTAGACTGTCTACTAGGGAACGATTTAGAGACATCAGCTTGGGCAGAAGTGGAGTTGGAGGCTCATGCAGCAATGCTGGGCATTCCAGGGCATATTTTTGCTTTGACAAGGGCTCAGGCCAAAAAGCAAAAAGGACAGGGTGACTTGGATCCTGGAAGAATGGACCAAGTGCTCCCTAAAGCTAGGGTTAGTAAAGGTAAAACACTACCTACTATACCTCCCTCTACAGTGGATTCAACTTCTGAGGAAGAAGAATTTCCACCCTTCCAGAGGAGCTGGAAGCAGACACTGCTGATCTTTTGGGTGGAGGGGGGCCTGCCAGGGAGGTGCTGAGTGTGGCACAGCAGACCTGTCCCACACTAGAGGGTCTAAGACAGCAAGCTGTCAAACAAGCACATGGGGATGTCAGTGACGCTCACAGAGTTTACTGGGAGGACAACCTCTTGTATACTGAAGCAAGGGATCCAAAACCTGGAGCTGCCAGGAGATTGGTGATTCCTAAGCAATACAGAGAGTTCCTCCTAACTCTAGCCCACGACACTCCCTTGGCTGGACATTTGGGACAAATGAAAACATGGGACAGGCTTGTTCCCTTGTTTCATTGGCCTAGAATGTCAGAGGACACAAAGGAATTTTGTAGGTCCTGTGAAACCTGTCAAGCCAGTGGCAAAACAGGTGGCACCCCAAAGGCACCCCTAATTCCACTGCCTGTGGTTGGGGTTCCCTTTGAAATGGTAGGGGTTGACATAGTTTTCCCCCTTGACCCTCCTACTGCTTCAGGCAATAGGTTTATCTTGGTGGTAGTGGACCATGCCACCAGATATCCTGAAGCAATTCCTCTAAGGACCACTACAGCTCCTGCAGTGCCAAAGCCCTCCTGGGAATCTTTTCCAGGGTGGGCTTCCCAAAAGAGGTGGTATCAGACAGGGGAAGCAATTTCATGTCTGCTTACTTAAAGGCCATGTGGAAGGAATGTGGTGTGACATACAAGTTCACCACACCTTATCATCCACAAACAAATGGACTGGTTGAGAGGTTTAATAAAACTCTCAAAGGAATGATAATGGGATTCCCTGAAAAACTCCGGAGGAGATGGGATGTCCTGTTACCTTGCCTCCTTTTTGCTTACAGGGAGGTACCCCAGAAAGGAGTGGGCTTCAGCCCCTTTTAACTCCTATTTGGACACCCTGTAAGAGGTCCTCTAACACTTGTGAAGGAGGGTTGGGAACAACCTTTAAAAGCTCCAAAGCAAGACATAGTGGACTATGTACTTGGGCTAAGATCCAGAATGGCTGAGTGTAGGAGGCTGGACTGGCTTGTAGTGAGTACCAAGGGGTACTTACACCTTGCACCAGGCCCAGTTATCCCTTATTAGTGTATAGGGTGTCTAGCAGCTTAGGCTGATAGATAATGGTAGTTTAGCAGAGCAGCTTAGGCTGAACTAGGAGACGTGTGAAGCTACTACAGTACCACTTAGTGTCATATGCACAATATCATAAGAAAACACAATACACAGTTATACTAAAAATAAAGGTACTTTATTTTTATGACAATATGCCAAAGTATCTTAGAGTGTACCCTCAGTGAGAGGATAGGAAATATACGCAAGATATATATACACAATAGCAAAAATATGCAGTATAGTCTTAGAAAATAGTGCAAACAATGTATAGTTACAATAGGATGCAATGGGGAAACATAGGGATAGGGGCAACACAAACCATATACTCCAAAAGTGGAATGCGAACCACGAATGGACCCCAAACCTATGTGACCTTGTAGAGGGTCGCTGGGACTATTAGAAAATAGTGAGAGTTAGAAAAATAACCCTCCCCAAGACCCTGAAAAGTGAGTGCAAAGTGCACTAAAGTTCCCCTAAGGACAAAGAAGTCGTGTTAGAGGAATAATGCAGGAAAGACACAAACCAACAATGCAACAACTGTGGATTTCCAATCTAGGGTACCTGTGGAACAAGGGGACCAAGTCCAAAAGTCACAAGCAAGTCGGAGATGGGCAAATGCCCAGGAAATGCCAGCTGCGGGTGCAAAGAAGCTTCTACTGGACAGAAGAAGCTGAGGTTTCTGCAGGAACGAAAAGGGCTAGAGACTTCCCCTTTGGTGGACGGATCCCTCTCGCCGAGGAGAGTCGTGCAGAAGTGTTTTCCCGCCAAAAGAACGCCAACAAGCCTTGCTAGCTGCAAATCGTGCGGTTAGCGTTTTTGGACGCTGCTGTGGCCCTGGAAGGACAAGGAGGTCGCAAATTGGACCAGGAGAGAGAGGGGACGTCGAGCAAGACAAGGAGCCCTCTTAGCAGCAGGTAGCACCCGGAGAAGTGCCAAAAACAGGCACTACGAGGATGCGTGAAACGGTGCTCACCCGAAGTCGCACAAAGGAGTCCCACGTCGTCAGAGACCAACTTAGAAAGTCGTGCAATGCAGGTTAGAGTGCCGTGGACCCAGGCTTGGCTGTGCACAAAGGATTTCCGCCGGCAGTGCACAGGGGCTGGAGTAGCTGCAAAAGTCGCGGTTCCCAGCAATGCAGCCCAGTGAGGTGAGGCAAGGACTTACCTCCACCAAACTTGGACTGAAGAGTCACTGGACTGTGGGGGTCACTTGGACAGAGATGCTGGATTCGAGGGACCTCGCTCGTCGTGCTGAGAGGAGACCCAAGGGACCGGTAATGCAGCTTTTTGGTGCCTGCGGTTGCAGGGGGAAGATTCCGTCGACCCACGCAAGATTTCTTCGGAGCTTCTGGTGCAGAGAGGAGGCAGACTACCCCCACAGCATGCACAAGCAGGAAAACAGTCGAGAAGGCGGCAGGATCAGCGTTACAGAGTTGCAGTAGTTGTCTTTGCTACTATGTTGCAGGTTTGCAGGCTTCCAGCGCGGTCAGCAGTCGATTCCTTGGCAGAAGGTGAAGAGAGAGATGCAGAGGAACTCGGATGAGCTCTTGCATTCGTTATCTAAAGTTTCCCCAGAGACAGAGACCCTAAATAGCCAGAAGAGAGGGTTTGGCTACTTAGGAGAGAGGATAGGCTACTAACACCTGAATGAGCCTATCAGAAGGAGTCTCTGACGTCACCTGGTGGCACTGGCCACTCAGAGCAGTCCAGTGTGCCAGCAGCACCTCTGTTTCCAAGATGGCAGAGGTCTGGAGCACACTGGAGGAGCTCTGGACACCTCCCAGGGGAGGTGCAGGTCAGGGGAGTGGTCACTCCCCTTTCCTTTGTCCAGTTTCGCGCCAGAGCAGGGCTAAGGGGTCCCCTGAACCGGTGTAGACTGGCTTATGCAGAATTGGGCACATCTGTGCCCAACAAACCATTTCCAGAGGCTGGGGGAGGCTACTCCTCCCCTGCCTTCACACCATTTTCCAAAGGGAGAGGGTGTAACACCCTCTCTCAGAGGAAGTCCTTTATTCTGCCATCCTGGGCCAGGCCTGGCTGGACCCCAGGAGGGCAGATGCCTGTCTGAGGGGTTGGCAGCAGCAGCAGCTGCAGTGAAACCCCAGGAAGGGCAGTTTGGCAGTACCAGGGTCTGTGCTACAGACCACTGGGATCATGGGATTGTGCCAACTATGCCAGGATGGCATAGAGGGGGCAATTCCATGATCATAGACATGTTACATGGCCATATTCGGAGTTACCATTGTGAAGCTACATATAGGTAGTGACCTATATGTAGTGCACGCGTGTAATGGTGTCCCCGCACTCACAAAGTTCAGGGAATTGGCTCTGAACAATGTGGGGGCACCTTGGCTAGTGCCAGGGTGCCCTCACACTAAGTAACTTTGCACCTAACCTTTACCAGGTAAAGGTTAAACATATAGGTGACTTATAAGTTACTTAAGTGCAGTGTAAAATGGCTGTGAAATAACGTGGACGTTATTTCACTCAGGCTGCAGTGGCAGGCCTGTGTAAGAATTGTCAGAGCTCCGTATGGGTGGCAAAAGAAATGCTGCAGCCCATAGGGATCTCCTGGAACCCCAATACCCTGGGTACCTCAGTACCATATACTAGGGAATTATAAGGGTGTTCCAGCAAGCCAATATGAATTGGTAAAATTGGTCACTAGCCTGTTAGTGACAATTTGGAAAGAAATGAGAGAGCATAACCACTGAGGTTCTGATTAGCAGAGCCTCAGTGAGACAGTTAGTCACTACACAGGTAACACATTCAGGCACACTTATGAGCACTGGGGCCCTGGGTTACCAGGGTCCCAGTGACACATACAACTAAAACAACATATATACAGTGAAAAATGGGGGTAACATGCCAGGCAAGATGGTACTTTCCTACACAACCCCCCCCCCAAACGAAGGACAATAAGACTAGCCATGACCTGATGAGTCTTCATTGTCTAAGTGGAAATATCTGGAGAGTCCATCTGCATTGGAGTGGCTACTCCCAGGTCTATGTTCCACTGTATAGTCCATTCCCTGTAGGGATATGGACCACCTCAACAATTTAGGATTTTCACCTTTCATTTGTTTTAGCCAAAGTAGAGGTTTGTGGTCTGTCTGAACAATGAAGTGAGTGCCAAACAGGTATGGCCTCAACTTCTTTAGAGCCCAGACCACAGCAAAGGCCTCCCTCTCAATGGCAGACCAACGCTTTTCTCTAGGGGTCAACCTCCTACTAATGAAAGCAACAGGTTGATCCTGGCCCTCAGAATTAAGTTGTGATAGGACTGCCCCTACTCCTAATTCAGATGCATCAGTTTGGACATAGAATTTTTTAGAGTAAGAAGGGCTTTTCAGGACAGGTGCAGAGCACATGGCCTGCTTCAGCTCCTCAAAAGCTTTCTGACAGTTTGCTGTCCATAATACCTTTTTAGGCATTTTCTTGGATGTGAGGTCATTAAGAGGGGCTGCAATGGAGCCATAGTTCTTAATGAACCTCCTGTAATACCCAGTGAGGCCTAGGAAGGCTCTCACCTGAGTCTGAGTGGTAGGGGGAACCCAATCAATAATTGTTTGGATTTTCCCCTGAAGTGGTGCAATCTGTTCCCCACCAACAAGGTGTCCCAGATAAACCACCTTACCCTGCCCTATCTGGCACTTTGAAGCCTTGATAGTGAGGCCTGCCTTTTGCAGGGCCTCCAAAACTTTCCATAGGTGGACTAGGTGATCATCCCAGCTGGAGCTAAAGACAGCTATATCGTCCAAATATGCTGCACTGAAAGCTTCCAGCCCTTGCAGGACTGTGTTCACCAACCTCTGAAAAGTGGCAGGTGCATTTTTCAAACCAAAAGGCATTACAGTAAACTGGTAATGTCCTCCAATGGTAGAAAATGCAGTCTTAGGTTTAGCATCTTCTGACAATTTGATCTGCCAATACCCTGCAGTCAAATCAAAAGTGCTTAGATACTTGGCAGATGCCAGTGTATCTATGAGCTCATCTGCCCTGGGTATAGGGTGAGCATCAGTTTTGGTTACCAAGTTGAGACCTCTATAGTCTACACAAAACCTCATTTCCTTCTTTCCATCTTTGGAATGGGGTTTTGGTACCAGTACCACAGGAGAAGCCCATGGACTGTCAGAGTGCTCAACTACTCCTAGTTCTAACATTTTCTGGACCTCTTGCTTTATGCAGTCCCTGACATGGTCAGGCTGCCTATAGATCTTACTTTTGACAGGTAAACTGTCTCCAGTATCTATAGTGTGCTCACACCAAGAAGTGGTACCTGGCACAGTAGAGAAGAGTTCAGAGAATTGATCTAGGAGGTTTATGCAATTGTCTTTCTGCTCAGTAGTAAGACAATCAGCCAAAACTACACCTTCCACCAGAGCATCTTGTTCTGTGGAAGAGAAGAGATCAGGTAGAGGATCACTGTCTTCTTCCTGTCCCTCATCAGTTGCCATGAGCAGGGTGAGATCAGCCCTGTCATAGTAGGGTTTCAGGCGGTTGACATGGAGCACCCTAAGGGGACTCCTGGCAGTGCCTAAGTCAACTAAATAGGTGACTTCTCCCTTCTTTTCAACAATTGTGTGGGGTCCACTCCATTTATCTTGGAGTGCTCTTGGGGCCACAGGCTCCAAGACCCACACTTTCTGCCCTGGTTGGTACTGAACCAAAACAGCCTTCTGATCATGCCATTGCTTCTGGAGCTCTTGGCTGGCCTGAAGGTTTTTACTGGCCTTTTTCATGTACTCAGCCATCCTTGATCTGAGGCCAAGTACATAATCCACAATATCCTGCTTAGGAGCTTTTAAAGGTTGTTCCCAACCCTCCTTTACAAGTGTGAGTGGACCCCTAACAGGGTGTCCAAAAAGAAGTTCAAAGGGGCTGAAGCCCACTCCTTTCTGGGGTACCTCCCTGTAGGCAAAAAGGAGGCATGGTAGAAGGATATCCCATCTCCTGCGGAGTTTTTCAGGGAGACCCATAATCATGCCTTTGAGAGTTTTATTAAATCTCTCCACCAGTCCATTTGTTTGTGGATGATAGGGTGTTGTGAACTTGTACGTTACACCACACTCCTTCCACATGGCCTTTAAGTATGCAGACATGAAATTGCTTCCCCTGTCTGATACTACTTCCTTTGGGAAGCCCACCCTGGAAAATATTCCCAGGAGGGCCTTTGCCACTGCAGGTGCTGTAGTGGTCCTTAAAGGAATAGCTTCAGGATATCTTGTGGCATGGTCCACTACCACCAAGATAAATCTATTGCCTGACGCAGTAGGAGGGTCAAGGGGGCCAACTATGTCAACCCCTACCCTTTCAAAGGGAACCCCAACCACAGGCAGTGGAATAAGGGGTGCCTTTGGGGTGCCACCTGTCTTGCCACTGGCTTGACAGGTTTCACAGGACTTACAAAATTCCTTTGTGTCCTCAGACATCCTAGGCCAATGAAACAATGGAACCAGTCTGTCCCAAGTTTTCATTTGACCCAGGTGTCCAGCTAGGGGAATGTCATGTGCCAGGGTTAGGAGGAACTTTCTGTACTCCTGAGGAATCACTAATCTCCTGGCAGCTCCAGGTTTAGGATCCCTATGCTCAGTGTACAAGAGGTTGTCCTCCCAGTAAACTCTGTGAGAGTCACTGACATCCCCATTAGCCTGTTTGACAGCTTGCTGTCTGAGACCCTCTAATGTGGTACAGGTTTGCTGTGCCACACTCAGCTCCTCTCTGGCAGGCCCCCCTTCACCCAAAAGCTCAGCAGTGTCTGCTTCCAGCTCCTCTGGTGTAGGTTCTGCACAGGGAGGGAATTCTTCTTCCTCAGAAGTAGAATCCACTGTAGAGGGAGGGATAGTAGGAAGTGGTTTGCTTCTACTAGCCCTAGCTTTAGGGAGCACTTGGTCCATTGTTCCAGGATCCAAGCTTCCCTGTCCTTTTTGCTTTTTGGCCTGAGCCCTTGTCAAAGCAAAAATATGCCCTGGGATGCCCAGCATTGCTGCATGGGCCTCCAACTCCACATCTGACCAAGCTGATGTCTCCAAATCATTCCCTAATAGACAGTCTACAGGTAAATCTGAAGCTACCACAACTTTCTTTGGACCAGTAACCCCCCCCCAGTTGAGATTTACAACAGCCATGGGGTGGCTAAGTGTGTTGTTGTGAGCATCGGTTACTTGGTACTGGTGACCAAGTAGGTGTTGTTCAGGGTGGACCAGTTTCTCTATGACCATAGTCACACTGGCACCAGTGTCCCTGTAGGCCTGAACCTCAACACCATTTATTAGGGGTAGCTGCTTGTACTTATCCATATTAAGGGGACAAGCAACTAAGGTGGCTAAATCAATAGCCCCCTCAGAGACTAACACAGCCTCTGTGGCCTCCCTAACAAGGCCAACCCCAACTAAGTTACCAATAGTGAGCCCAGCTACTCCCTTGGATTGGCTATTTGTAGGTTTGCTCCCACCACCACTGCTATTAGTAGAGACACTAGGTGTAGCAGTAGGGGTTGTAGTGGTAGGAGGCTTGGTGCCTTTCTTTGGACAACTGGGATCTGTTGTCCAATGGCCTTTTATTTTACATAAATAGCACCATGGTTTCTTTTCCTTGTTCTGATTGAAAGAGGATTTGGGCCCACCACCCCCACCAGAGTGTTTTTGTGGGCCTGATGAAGACTCATTTTTAGATTTGTCCCCACCCTTGTCAGAAGACTTACCATCCTTCTTTTTGTTGCCATCTTTGTCACCCCCTGTATGAACTTTTCTGTTCACCCTTGTTCTGACCCATTTGTCTGCCTTCTTTCCCAATTCTTGGGGAGAGGTCAGATCAGAGTCCACCAAGTACTGGTGCAACAATTCAGACACACAATTATTAAGAATATGCTCTCTCAGGATCAAGTTATACAGGCTGTCATAATCAGTAACTTTACTGCCATGTAACCACCCCTCCAAGGCCTTCACTGAATGGTCAATGAAATCAACCCAGTCTTGTGAAGACTCCTTTTTGGTCTCTCTGAACTTTATCCTGTATTGTTCAGTGGTTAAGCCATAACCATCCAGGAGTGCATTCTTAAGAACTTGGAAATTATTAGCATCATTTTCTTTCACAGTAAGGAGCCTATCCCTACCTTTTCCACTAAATGATAGCCATAGGATAGCAGCCCACTGCCTTTGAGGGACATCCTGTACAACACAGGCCCTCTCAAGTGCAGCAAACCACTTGTTAATGTCATCCCCCTCCTTGTAAGGGGGAACTATCTTGTGCAGATTCCTGGAATCATGCTCTTTTGCAGGATGACTATGGGGAATACTGCTGCTGCCACCATGGGTTTCTAAACCCAGTTTCTGTCTCTCCTTCTCTAATTCTAAAGTCTGTCTATCCAAATCCAGCTGTTGCTTCTTGAGCTTCAGTCTGGTTTGTTCCACTCTCAATCTATTGAGCTCCCTTTCTAACAATCTGTCATCAGGGTGGGTGGGAGGGACATGCCTTGAAACAGAAGTATGGTGAGAATGGACAGAAGGAGACCTGTCCCTACAGAAGCCACCCTAACAGCTTGGCTAACAGAAACATCACTACCAGTATGGTGAGAATAAATGCTTTTGCTATGATGTGTGACAACACTATTTATATGATGTGGCTCATCATCATTACCAACTATGCTAGACTGTCTAGTAATGGGCAGGCTAGGAAGTTTCTTTCCTGAATCTTTTCCTGGGGGAGTCCCTGGATCAGATTGAGAACCATTAGCTACTTTTTCAACAGATGGGGCACTTCTAGACTTATCCTGTTCTCTAAGCATGTTAAGTAACAGTTCCAAGGAAGGATTCTTCCCTACACTCAAACCTCTCTCTATGCAGAGACTCCTTGCTCCTTTCCAGCTAAGGTGGTCATATGCAAGTTTGGACAGATCAACATTTTGGCCTGTGCCAGACATTTTTAGAGAGAGTTAAAGTGATAGTAAAAGATAAAAAGTTTGTCAGAGCTTTTAGAAAGACAGAGAAAAAAAACTTTTAAAACTTTTTAGAACTTTTTAGAAAGTTAGAAGTACTTTTCAGCACTTAGAAAAGAGTGAAAAGAGGAAATGCAAAACTTTTTGGCTATGTGTATATACACTGACCTTGTTTTGTATATTTTTCTCTTATGAAAAGTACAATGACAAGAGTGGTAAGTAGTCTCAAAGCACTTATCCCACCGCTGCACAACCAATGTAGGAGGCTGGACTGGCTTGTAGTGAGTACCAAGGGGTACTTACACCTTGCACCAGGCCCAGTTATCCCTTATTAGTGTATAGGGTGTCTAGCAGCTTAGGCTGATAGATAATGGTAGCTTAGCAGAGCAGCTTAGGCTGAACTAGGAGACGTGTGAAGCTACTACAGTACCACTTAGTGTCATATGCACAATATCATAAGAAAACACAATACACAGTTATACTAAAAATAAAGGTACTTTATTTTTATGACAATATGCCAAAGTATCTTAGAGTGTACCCTCAGTGAGAGGATAGGAAATATACGCAAGATATATATACACAATAGCAAAAATATGCAGTATAGTCTTAGAAAATAGTGCAAACAATGTATAGTTGCAATAGGATGCAATGGGGAAACATAGGGATAGGGGCAACACAAACCATATACTCCAAAAGTGGAATGCGAACCACGAATGGACCCCAAACCTATGTGACCTTGTAGAGGGTCGCTGGGACTATTAGAAAATAGTGAGAGTTAGAAAAATAACCCTCCCCAAGACCCTGAAAAGTGAGTGCAAAGTGCACTAAAGTTCCCCTAAGGACAAAGAAGTCGTGTTAGAGGAATAATGCAGGAAAGACACAAACCAACAATGCAACAACTGTGGATTTCCAAACTAGGGTACCTGTGGAACAAGGGGACCAAGTCCAAAAGTCACAAGCAAGTCGGAGATGGGCAAATGCCCAGGAAATGCCAGCTGCGGGTGCAAAGAAGCTTCTACTGGACAGAAGAAGCTGAGGTTTCTGCAGGAACGAAAAGGGCTAGAGACTTCCCCTTTGGTGGATGGATCCCTGTGAGAAGGTAGCCTCTTTCTAGCCTTGTTACCCCCACTTTTGGCCTGTTTGTGAGTGTATGTCAGGGTGTTTGTCACTGTTTTCACTGTCTCACTGGGATCCTGATAGCCAGGCCTCAGTGCTCATAGTGAAAACACTATGTTTTCAGTATGGTTGTTATGTGTTACTGGGATCCTGCTAGTCAGGACCCCAGTGCTCATAGGTTTGTGGCCTATATGTATGTGTCACTGGGACCCTGTCACACAGGGCCCCAGTGCTCATAGGTGTGCATGTATATGTTCCCTGTGTGGTGCCTAACTGTCTCACTGAGGCTCTGCTAACCAGAACCTCAGTGGTTATGCTCTCTCATTACTTTCAAATTGTCACTAACAGGCTAGTGACCAATTTTACCAATTTACATTGGCTTACTGGAACACCCTTATAATTCCCTAGTATATGGTACTGAGGTACCCAGGGTATTGGGGTTCCAGGAGATCCCTATGGGCTGCAGCATTTCTTTTGCCACCCATAGGGAGCTCTGACAATTCTTACACAGGCCTGCCACAGCAGCCTGAGTGAAATAACGTCCACGTTATTTCACAGCCATTTTACACTGCACTTAAGTAACTTATAAGTCACCTATATGTCTAACCTTTACCTGGTAAAGGTTAGGTGCAAAGTTACTTAGTGTGAGGGCACCCTGGCACTAGCCAAGGTGCCCCCACATTGTTCAGAGCCAATTCCCTGAACTTTGTGAGTGCGGGGACACCATTACACGCGTGCACTACATATAGGTCACTACCTATATGTAGCTTCACCATGGTAACTCCGAATATGGCCATGTAACATGTCTATGATCATGGAATTGCCCCCTCTATGCCATCCTGGCATTGTTGGTACAATTCCATGATCCCAGTGGTCTGTAGCACAGACCCTGGTACTGCCAAACTGCCCTTCCTGGGGTTTCACTGCAGCTGCTGCTGCTGCCAACCCCTCAGACAGGCATCTGCCCTCCTGGGGTCCAGCCAGGCCTGGCCCAGGATGGCAGAACAAAGAACTTCCTCTGAGAGAGGGTGTGACACCCTCTCCCTTTGGAAAATGGTGTGAAGGCAGGGGAGGAGTAGCCTCCCCCAGCCTCTGGAAATGCTTTCTTGGGCACAGATGTGCCCAATTCTGCATAAGCCAGTCTACACCGGTTCAGGGACCCCTTAGCCCCTGCTCTGGCGCGAAACTGGACAAAGGAAAGGGGAGTGACCACTCCCCTGACCTGCACCTCCCCTGGGAGGTGTCCAGAGCTCCTCCAGTGTGCTCCAGACCTCTGCCATCTTGGAAACAGAGGTGCTGCTGGCACACTGGACTGCTCTGAGTGGCCAGTGCCACCAGGTGACGTCAGAGACTCCTGCTGATAGGCTCCTTCAGGTGTTAGTAGCCTTTCCTCTCTCCTAGGTAGCCAAACCCTCTTTTCTGGCTATTTAGGGTCTCTGTCTCTGGGGAAACTTGAGATAACGAATGCAAGAGCTCAGCCGAGTTCCTCTGCATCTCCCTCTTCACCTTCTGATAAGGAATCGACCGCTGACCGCGCTGGAAGCCTGCAAACCTGCAACATAGTAGCAAAGACGACTACTGCAACTCTGTAACGCTGATCCTGCCGCCTTCTCGACTGTTTTCCTGCTTGTGCATGCTGTGGGGGTAGTCTGCCTCCTCTCTGCACCAGAAGCTCCGAAGAAATCTCCCGTGGGTCGACGGAATCTTCCCCCTGCAACCGCAGGCACCAAAAAGCTGCATTACCGGTCCCTTGGGTCTCCTCTCAGCACGACGAGCGAGGTCCCTCGAATCCAGCGACACCGTCCAAGTGACCCCCACAGTCCAGTGACTCTTCAGCCCAAGTTTGGTGGAGGTAAGTCCTTGCCTCACCTCGCTGGGCTGCATTGCTGGGAACCGCGACTTTGCAAGCTTCTCCGGCCCCTGTTCACTTCCGGCGGAAATCCTTCGTGCACAGCCAAGCCTGGGTCCACGGCACTCTAACCTGCATTGCACGACTTTCTAAGTTGGTCTCCGGCGACGTGGGACTCCTTTGTGCAACTTCGGCAAGCACCGTTTCACGCATCCTCGTAGTGCCTGTTTCTGGCACTTCTCCGGGTGCTACCTGCTTCAGTGAGGGCTCTTTGTCTTGCTCGACGTCCCCTCTCTCTGCAGGTCCAATTTGCGACCTCCTGGTCCCTCCTGGGCCCCAGCAGCGTCCAAAAACGCCAAACGCACGATTTGCGTGTAGCAAGGCTTGTTGGCGTCCATCCGGCGGGAAAACATTTCTGCACGACTCTCCAAGGCGTGGGGGATCCATCCTCCAAAGGGGAAGTCTCTAGCCCTTGTCGTTCCTGCAGTATTCACAGTTCTTCAGCCTAGTAAGAGCTTCTTTGCACCAACCGCTGGCATTTCTTGGGCATCTGCCCATCTCCGAGCTGCTTGTGACTTTTGGACTTGGTCCCCTTGTTCCACAGGTACCCTCAGTCAGGAATCCATCGTTGTTGCATTGCTGATTTGTGTTTTCCTTGCATTTTCCCTCTAACACAACTATTTTGTCCTTAGGGGAACTTTGGTGCACTTTGCACTCACTTTTCAGGGTCTTGGGGAGGGTTATTTTGCTAACTCTCACTATTTTCTAATAGTCCCAGCGACCCTCTACAAGGTCACATAGGTTTGGGGTCCATTCGTGGTTCGCATTCCACTTCTGGAGTATATGGTTTGTGTTGCCCCTATCCCTATGTTTCCCCATTGCATCCTATTGTAACTATACATTGTTTGCACTGTTTTCTAAGACTATACTGCATATTTTTGCTATTGTGTATATATATCTTGTGTATATTTCCTATCCTCTCACTGAGGGTACACTCTAAGATACTTTGGCATATTGTCATAAAAATAAAGTACCTTTATTTTTAGTATAACTGTGTATTGTGTTTTCTTATGATATTGTGCATATGACACTAAGTGGTACTGTAGTAGCTTCACACGTCTCCTAGTTCAGCCTGAGCTGCTTTGCTAAGCTACCATTATCTATCAGCCTAAGCTGCTAGACACCCTATACACTAATAAGGGATAACTGGGCCTGGTGCAAGGTGCAAGTACCCCTTGGTACTCACTACAAGCCAGTCCAGCCTCCTACATTGGTTGTGCAGTGGTGGGATAAGTGCTTGAGACTACTTACCACTCTTGTCATTGTACTTTTCATAAGAGAAAAATATACAAAACGAGGTCAGTGTATATACACATAGCCAAAAAGTTTTGCATTTCCTCTTTTCACTCTTTTCTAAGTGCTGAAAAGTACTTCTAAACTTTCAAAAAGTTCTTAAAAGTTTAAAAAGTTTTTTCTGTCTTTCCAAAAAGTTCTGAAAACTTTTTTCTCTTTTTCTATCACTTTAACTCTCTCTAAAAAATGTCTGGCACAGGAAAAAATGTTGATCTGTCCAAACTTGCATATGATCACCTTAGCTGGAAAGGAGCAAGGAGTCTCTGCATAGAGAGAGGTTTGAGTGTAGGGAAGAATCCTTCCTTAGAACTGTTAATTAATATGCTTATAGTACAGGATAAGGCCATGAGTGCCAAATCTGGTGAAAAAGTAGCTAATGGTTCTCAATCTGATCCAGGGACTCCCCCAGGAAAAGGTTCAGGAAAGAAACTTCTCAGCCTGCCCATTACTAGACAGTCTAGCATAGTTGGTACAGAGGTTGAATCACACCATACTGATGGTGTGCTCTCACATTATACTGGTAGCCAAGCTGTTAGGGTGCCCTCTGTAAGGGACAGGTCTCCTTCTGTTCATTCCCATCATACCTCTGTATCTAGAAATGTCCCTCCCACCCACCCTGATGACAGATTGTTAGAAAGGGAGCTCAATAGATTGAGAGTGGAACAAACCAGACTGAAGCTCAAGAAGCAACAGCTGGATTTGGATAGACAGTCTTTAGAATTAGAGAAGGAAAGACAGAAGTTGGGTTTAGATACCCATGGTGGCAGCAGCAGTATTCCCCATAGTCATCCTGCAAAAGAGCATGATTCCAGGAATCTGCACAAGATAGTTCCCCCTTATAAGGAGGGGGATGACATTAACAAGTGGTTTGCTGCACTTGAGAGGGCCTGTGTTGTATAGGATGTCCCTCAAAGGCAGTGGGCTGCTATCCTATGGCTATCATTTAGTGGAAAGGGTAGGGATAGACTCCTTACTGTGAAAGAAAGTGATGCCAATAATTTTACAGTTCTTAAGAATGCACTCCTGGATGGTTATGGCTTAACCACTGAACAGTACAGGATAAAGTTCAGAGAGACCAAAAAGGAGTCTTCACAAGACTGGGTTGATTTCATTGACCATTCAGTGAAGGCCTTGGAGGGGTGGTTACATGGCAGTAAAGTTACTGATTATGAAAGCCTGTATAACACAATCCTGAGAGAGCATATACTTAATAATTGTGTGTCTGATTTGTTGCACCAGTACCTGGTAGACTCTGATCTGACCTCTCCCCAAGAATTGGGAAAGAAGGCAGACAAATGGGTCAGAACAAGGGTGAACAGAAAAGTTCATACAGGGGGTGACAAAGATGGCAATAAGAAGAAAAATGGTGAAAAATCTCAAGATAAGCATGGGGATAAGGGTAAAACCAAAGATCCCACTTCAAATCTTAAACACTCTTCAGAGGGTGGGGATAAAACAAATTCTTCCTCTTCTTCCCAACCTGCACACATTAAAAAGCCTTGGTGCTTTGTGTGTAAAAACAGAGGCCATAGGCCAGGGGATAAGTCCTGTCCAGGTAAACCCCCTGAGCCTACCACCACTAATACATCAAGCTCTAGTGCCCCTAGCAGTAGTGGTACTAGTGGTGGGACTGCTGGCAACAGTCAAGCAAAGGGTGTAGTTGGGTTCACTTATGGGTCCATAGTGGAAACTGATGTAATCAGTCCCAAGACAGTTTCTGTCACACCTAGTGGCATTGGCCTTGCCACACTGGCTGCTTGTCCCCTTACAATGGATAAGTACAGGCAGACAGTTTCAATAAATGGTGTTGAGGCCTTGGCCTACAGGGACACAGGTGCCAGTTTCACTTTGGTGACTGAAAACCTAGTGCCTCCTGAACAACACATCATTGGACAACAGTATAAGATTATTGATGTCCATAACTCCACTAAGTTTCTTCCCTTAGCTATAATTCAGTTTAGTTGGGGTGGAGTTACTGGCCCTAAGCAGGTGGTGGTATCACCTAGCTTACCTGTAGACTGTCTCTTAGGTAATGACCTAGAGGCCTCAGGTTGGGCTGATGTAGAGTTTTATGCCCATGCAGCCATGCTGGGCATCCCTGAGGAATTGTTCCCTCTCATTTCTACTGAAATGAAAAAGCAAAGGAGAGAAGGCCTGAAAACTCAGGATCCCTCTCCATCAACAGGTAAAAAGGGTATCACAGTATCCCCTAACCACCCTACCATTCAGGATACCATTCCTGTGGTGGGAGAAACCTCTCCTGGGGTGGCACCTGTTCCAAGGGAATCATCAGCTGGCAAAGCTGGACTCCCTGAGGTAGAAGTACCTCTCTGTGGGATAACTAACATTGGTGAGAAAAAGAGCACCATTTTAGTTAACATGGAGCATCCCTCCAACCCTCCCAGAGAAACTTTAGTGCAGAAACTCTGCACTGCCTCACAACACTTAGGACAGCATCCCTGCCCTAGTGTGGAGCTGATAGGACAGCATCCCTGCCCTGCTCCAACTCAAGAGAAACAGCATCCCTGTTCTCTCTTCCAGCCAGATGGACAAAGTTTTTGCCCAGCTATGGCTTTTCTGAGACAGCATCCCTGTCTGGCATTTCCATCACTACAAATAGGTTCAGTGGACAATTCCCACTGCTCTAAACTAAAACTTACTGATAGAAACTCTGAAAATACATCTTCACATTGTTGCTTAGCTAAAAAACTTCAAACAGGGTGGTTTACATCCCCACAGGGAAGTAACCATATAGTGGATGATAAAGGGAGTAACCAGTCTATTGCAGAGCTACTCTCTACTTATCACCACTTAGACAATAAAGTCTCAACTGGCCAAGGTTAGCCTTATTGTCCTTCGTTTGGGGGGGGTTGTGTGAGAAGGTAGCCTCTTTCTAGCCTTGTTACCCCCACTTTTGGCCTGTTTGTGAGTGTATGTCAGGGTGTTTGTCACTGTTTTCACTGTCTCACTGGGATCCTGATAGCCAGGCCTCAGTGCTCATAGTGAAAACACTATGTTTTCAGTATGGTTGTTATGTGTCACTGGGATCCTGCTAGTCAGGACCCCAGTGCTCATAGGTTTGTGGCCTATATGTATGTGTCACTGGGAACCTGTCACACAGGGCCCCAGTGCTCATAGGTGTGCATGTATATGTTCCCTGTGTGGTGCCTAACTGTCTCACTGAGGCTCTGCTAACCAGAACCTCAGTGGTTATGCTCTCTCATTACTTTCAAATTGTCACTAACAGGCTAGTGACCAATTTTACCAATTTACATTGGCTTACTGGAACACCCTTATAATTCCCTAGTATATGGTACTGAGGTACCCAGGGTATTGGGGTTCCAGGAGATCCCTATGGGCTGCAGCATTTCTTTTGCCACCCATAGGGAGCTCTGACAATTCTTACACAGGCCTGCCACAGCAGCCTGAGTGAAATAACGTCCACGTTATTTCACAGCCATTTTACACTGCACTTAAGTAACTTATAAGTCACCTATATGTCTAACCTTTACCTGGTAAAGGTTAGGTGCAAAGTTACTTAGTGTGAGGGCACCCTGGCACTAGCCAAGGTGCCCCCACATTGTTCAGAGCCAATTCCCTGAACTTTGTGAGTGCGGGGACACCATTACACGCGTGCACTACATATAGGTCACTACCTATATGTAGCTTCACCATGGTAACTCCGAATATGGCCATGTAACATGTCTATGATCATGGAATTGCCCCCTCTATGCCATCCTGGCATTGTTGGTACAATTCCATGATCCCAGTGGTCTGTAGCACAGACCCTGGTACTGCCAAACTGCCCTTCCTGGGGTTTCACTGCAGCTGCTGCTGCTGCCAACCCCTCAGACAGGCATCTGCCCTCCTGGGGTCCAGCCAGGCCTGGCCCAGGATGGCAGAACAAAGAACTTCCTCTGAGAGAGGGTGTGACACCCTCTCCCTTTGGAAAATGGTGTGAAGGCAGGGGAGGAGTAGCCTCCCCCAGCCTCTGGAAATGCTTTCTTGGGCACAGATGTGCCCAATTCTGCATAAGCCAGTCTACACCGGTTCAGGGACCCCTTAGCCCCTGCTCTGGCGCGAAACTGGACAAAGGAAAGGGGAGTGACCACTCCCCTGACCTGCACCTCCCCTGGGAGGTGTCCAGAGCTCCTCCAGTGTGCTCCAGACCTCTGCCATCTTGGAAACAGAGGTGCTGCTGGCACACTGGACTGCTCTGAGTGGCCAGTGCCACCAGGTGACGTCAGAGACTCCTGCTGATAGGCTCCTTCAGGTGTTAGTAGCCTTTCCTCTCTCCTAGGTAGCCAAACCCTCTTTTCTGGCTATTTAGGGTCTCTGTCTCTGGGGAAACTTGAGATAACGAATGCATGAGCTCAGCCGAGTTCCTCTGCATCTCCCTCTTCACCTTCTGATAAGGAATCGACCGCTGACCGCGCTGGAAGCCTGCAAACCTGCAACATAGTAGCAAAGACGACTACTGCAACTCTGTAACGCTGATCCTGCCGCCTTCTCGACTGTTTTCCTGCTTGTGCATGCTGTGGGGGTAGTCTGCCTCCTCTCTGCACCAGAAGCTCCGAAGAAATCTCCCGTGGGTCGACGGAATCTTCCCCCTGCAACCGCAGGCACCAAAAAGCTGCATTACCGGTCCCTTGGGTCTCCTCTCAGCACGACGAGCGAGGTCCCTCGAATCCAGCGACACCGTCCAAGTGACCCCCACAGTCCAGTGACTCTTCAGCCCAAGTTTGGTGGAGGTAAGTCCTTGCCTCACCTCGCTGGGCTGCATTGCTGGGAACCGCGACTTTGCAAGCTTCTCCGGCCCCTGTGCACTTCCGGCGGAAATCCTTCGTGCACAGCCAAGCCTGGGTCCACGGCACTCTAACCTGCATTGCACGACTTTCTAAGTTGGTCTCCGGCGACGTGGGACTCCTTTGTGCAACTTCGGCGAGCACCGTTTCACGCATCCTCGTAGTGCCTGTTTCTGGCACTTCTCCGGGTGCTACCTGCTTCAGTGAGGGCTCTTTGTCTTGCTCGACGTCCCCTCTCTCTGCAGGTCCAATTTGCGACCTCCTGGTCCCTCCTGGGCCCCAGCAGCGTCCAAAAACGCCAAACGCACGATTTGCGTGTAGCAAGGCTTGTTGGCGTCCATCCGGCGGGAAAACACTTCTGCACGACTCTCCAAGGCGTGGGGGATCCATCCTCCAAAGGGGAAGTCTCTAGCCCTTGTCGTTCCTGCAGTATTCACAGTTCTTCAGCCTAGTAAGAGCTTCTTTGCACCAACCGCTGGCATTTCTTGGGCATCTGCCCATCTCCGAGCTGCTTGTGACTTTTGGAGTTGGTCCCCTTGTTCCACAGGTACCCTCAGTCAGGAATCCATCGTTGTTGCATTGCTGATTTGTGTTTTCCTTGCATTTTCCCTCTAACACGACTATTTTGTCCTTAGGGGAACTTTGGTGCACTTTGCACTCACTTTTCAGGGTCTTGGGGAGGGTTATTTTGCTAACTCTCACTATTTTCTAATAGTCCCAGCGACCCTCTACAAGGTCACATAGGTTTGGGGTCCATTCGTGGTTCGCATTCCACTTCTGGAGTATATGGTTTGTGTTGCCCCTATCCCTATGTTTCCCCATTGCATCCTATTGTAACTATACATTGTTTGCACTGTTTTCTAAGACTATACTGCATATTTTTGCTATTGTGTATATATATCTTGTGTATATTTCCTATCCTCTCACTGAGGGTACACTCTAAGATACTTTGGCATATTGTCATAAAAATAAAGTACCTTTATTTTTAGTATAACTGTGTATTGTGTTTTCTTATGATATTGTGCATATGACACTAAGTGGTACTGTAGTAGCTTCACACGTCTCCTAGTTCAGCCTGAGCTGCTTTGCTAAGCTACCATTATCTATCAGCCTAAGCTGCTAGACACCCTATACACTAATAAGGGATAACTGGGTCTGGTGCAAGGTGCAAGTACCCCTTGGTACTCACTACAAGCCAGTCCAGCCTCCTACAATCCCTCTCGCCGTGGAGAGTCGTGCAGAAGTGTTTTCCCGCCGAAAGAACGCCAACAAGCCTTACTAGCTGCAAATCGTGCGGTTAGCGTTTTTGGACGCTGCTGTGGCCCTGGAGGGACCAGGAGAGAGAGGGGACGTCGAGCAGGACAAGGAGCCCTCTTAGCAGCAGGTAGCACCCGGAGAAGTGCCAGAAACAGGCACTACGAGGATGCGTGAAACGGTGCTCACCCGAAGTCGCACAAAGGAGTCCCACGTCGCCGGAGACCAACTTAGAAAGTCGTGCAATGCAGGTTAGAGTGCCGTGGACCCAGGCTTGGCTGTGCACAAAGGATTTCCGCCGGAAGTGCACAGGGGCCGGAGTAGCTGCAAAAGTCGCGGTTCCCAGCAATGCAGCCCAGTGAGGTGAGGCAAGGACTTACCTCCACCAAACTTGAACTGAAGAGTCACTGGACTGTGGGGGTCACTTGGACAGAGTTGCTGGATTCGAGGGACCTCGCTCGTCGTGCTGAGAGGAGACCCAAGGGACCGGTAATGCAGCTTTTTGGTGCCTGCGGTTGCAGGGGGAAGATTCCGTCGACCCACGGGAGATTTCTTCGGAGCTTCTGGTGCAGAGAGGAGGCAGACTACCCCCACAGCATGCACAAGCAGGAAAACAGTCGAGAAGGCGGCAGGATCAGCGTTACAGAGTTGCAGTAGTCGTCTTTGCTACTATGTTGCAGGGTTGCAGGCTTCCAGCGCGGTCAGCAGTCGATTCCTTGGCAGAAGGTGAAGAGAGAGATGCAGAGGAACTCGGATGAGCTCTTGCATTCGTTATCTAAAGTTTCCCCAGAGACAGAGACCCTAAATAGCCAGAAAAGAGGGTTTGGCTACTTAGGAGAGAGGATAGGCTACTAACACCTGAAGGAGCCTATCAGAAGGAGTCTCTGACGTCACCTGGTGGCACTGGCCACTCAGAGCAGTCCAGTGTGCCAGCAGCACCTCTGTTTCCAAGATGGCAGAGGTCTGGAGCACACTGGAGGAGCTCTGGACACCTCCCAGGGGAGGTGCAGGTCAGGGGAGTGGTCACTCCCCTTTCCTTTGTCCAGTTTCGTGCCAGAGCAGGGCTAAGGGGTCCCCTGAACCGGTGTAGACTGGCTTATGCAGAATTGGGCACATCTGTGCCCAACAAAGCATTTCCAGAGGCTGGGGGAGGCTACTCCTCCCCTGCCTTCACACCATTTTCCAAAGGGAGAGGGTGTAACACCCTCTCTCAGAGGAAGTCCTTTGTTCTGCCATCCTGGGCCAGGCCTGGCTGGACCCCAGGAGGGCAGATGCCTGTCTGAGGGCTTGGCAGCAGCAGCAGCTGCAGTGAAACCCCAGGAAGGGCAGTTTGGCAGTACCAGGGTCTGTGCTACAGACCACTGGGATCATGGGATTGTGCCAACTATGCCAGGATGGCATAGAGGGGGCAATTCCATGATCATAGACATGTTACATGGCCATATTCGGAGTTACCATTGTGAAGCTACATATAGGTAGTGACCTATATGTAGTGCACGCGTGTAATGGTGTCCCCGCACTCACAAAGTTTAGGGAATTGGCTCTGAACAATGTGGGGGCACCTTGGCTAGTGCCAGGGTGCCCTCACACTAAGTAACTTTGCACCTAACCTTTACCAGGTAAAGGTTAGACATATAGGTGACTTATAAGTTACTTAAGTGCAGTGTAAAATGGCTGTGAAATAACGTGGACGTTATTTCACTCAGGCTGCAGTGGCAGGCCTGTGTAACAATTGTCAGAGCTCCCTATGGGTGGCAAAAGAAATGCTGCAGCCCATAGGGATCTCCTGGAACCCCAATACCCTGGGTACCTCAGTACCATATACTAAGGAATTATAAGGGTGTTCCAGCAAGCCAATATGAATTGGTAAAATTGGTCACTAGCCTGTTAGTGACAATTTGGAAAGAAATGAGAGAGCATAACCACTGAGGTTCTGATTAGCAGAGCCTCAGTGAGACAGTTAGTCACTACACAGGTAACACATTCAGGCACACTTATGAGCACTGGGGCCCTGGGTTACCAGGGTCCCAGTGACACATACAACTAAAACAACATATATACAGTGAAAAATGGGGGTAACATGCCAGGCAAGATGGAACTTTCCTACACTGAGTACATGAAAAAGGCCAGTAAAAACCTTCAGGCCAGCCACGAGCTCCAAAAGCAATGGCATGACCAGAAGGCTGTTCTGATTCAGTATCAACCAGGGCAGAAAGTGTGGGTCTTGGAGCCTGTGGCCCCAAGAGCACTCCAAGACAAATGGAGTGGTCCCCACATTATTGTTGAGAAAAAGGGAGAAGTCACCTACTTGGTTGACTTGGGCACTGCCAGGAGTCCCCTTAGGGTGCTCCATGTCAATCGCCTGAAACCCTACTATGACAGGGCTTATCTCACCTTGCTCATGGCAACAGATGAAGGACAAGAAGAAGAGAGTGACACTCTCCCTGATCTCTTCTCTTCCACAGAACAAGATGCTGTAGTGGAAGGTGTAGTTTTGGCAGATTGCCTTACTGCTGAGCAGAAAGACCACTGCATAAATCTCCTGGGTCAGTTTTCTGAACTCTTTTCTGCTGTGCCAGGCACCACTTCTTGGTGTGAGCACACTATAGATACTGGAGACAGCTTGCTTGTCAAAAGTAAGATCTATAGGCAGCCTGACCATGTCAGAGACTGCATAAAACAAGAAGTTCAGAAAATGCTTGAACTGGGAGTGGTGGAGCACTCTGAAAGTCCATGGGCCTCTCCTGTGGTACTTGTACCAAAGCCTCATTCCAAAGATGGGAAAAGGGAAATGAGATTTTGTGTTGACTACAGAGGTCTCAACCAGGTAACTAAAACTGATGCTCACCCTATACCCAGGGCAGATGAGCTAATAGATACACTGGCAACAGCCAAGTATCTAAGCACCTTTGATTTGACTGCAGGGTATTGGCAGATCAAGTTATCAGAGGATGCTAAAGCAAAAACAGCATTTTCTACCATTGGAGGGCACTACCAATTCACAGTAATGCCCTTTGGATTGAAGAATGCACCTGCCACTTTTCAGAGGTTGGTGAATACAGTCCTGCAAGGGCTTAACCTTTTAGTGCAGCATATCTAGATGATATAGCTGTCTTTAGCTCCAGCTCGGATGATCACCTGGTCCACCTATAGAAAGTTTTGGAGGCCCTGCAGAAGGCAGGCCTCACTATCAAGGCTTCAAAGTGCCAGATAGTGCAGGGGAAAGTGGTTTATCTGGGACACCTGGTAGGTGGAGAACAGATTGCACCACTTCAAGGGAAAATCCAAACTATCATAGATTGGGTTCCCCCTACAACTCAGACTCAGGTGAGAGCCTTCTTAGGCCTCACTGGGTACTAAAGGAGGTTCATAAAGAACTATGGCTCCATGGCAGCCCCTCTTAATGACCTCGCTTCAAAGAAAATGCCTAAAAAGGTATTATGGACAGCAAACTGTCAGAAAGCTTTTGAGGAGCTGAAGCAGGCCATGTGCTCTGCACCTGTCCTGAAAAGCCCCTGTTACTCCAAAAAATTCATTGTCCAAACTGATGCATCTGAATTAGGGGTAGGGGCAGTCTTATCACAACTTAATTCTGAGGGCCAGGATCAACCTGTTGCTTTTATCAGCAGGAGGTTGACCCCTAGAGAAAAGCGTTGGTCTGCCATAGAGAGGGAGGCCTTTGCTGTGGTCTGGGCACTGAAGAAGTTGAGGCCATACCTGTTTGGCACTCACTTCATAGTTCAGACAGACCACAAACCTCTACTTTGGCTAAAACAAATGAAAGGTGAAAACCCTAAATTGTTGAGGTGGTCCATATCCCTACAGGGAATGGACTATACAGTGGAACATAGACCTGGGAGTAGCCACTCCAATGCAGATGGACTCTCCAGATATTTCCACTTAGACAATGAAGACTCATCAGGACATGGCTAGTCTTATTGTCCTTCGTTTGGGGGGTGGGGGTGTAGGAAAGTACCATCTTGCCTGGCATGTTACCACCATATTTCACTGTATATATGTTGTTTTAGTTGTATGTGTCACTGGGACCCTGCCAGCCAGGGCCCCAGTGCTCATAAGTGTGCCCTGTAAGTGTTGCCTGTGTTATGACTAACTGTGTCACTGAGGCTCTGCTATCCAGAACCTCAGTGGTTATGCTCTCTCATTTCTTTCCAAATTGTCACTAACAGGCTAGTGACCAATTTCACCAATTTACATTGGCACACTGGAACACCCTTATAATTCCCTAGTATATGGTACTGAGGTACCCAGGGTATTGGGGTTCCAGGAGATCCCTATGGGCTGCAGCATTTCTTTTGCCACCCATAGGGAGCTCTGACAATTCTTACACAGGCCTGCCCTTGCAGCCTGGGTGAAATAACGGCCACGTTATTTCACAGCCATTTACCACTGCACTTAAGTAACTTATAAGTCATCTATATGTCTAACCTTTACCTGGTAAAGGTTGGGTGCTAAGTTACTTAGTGTGTGGGCACCCTGGCACTAGCCAAGGTGCTCCCACATTGTTCAGGGCAAATTCCCCGGACTTTGTGAGTGTGGGGACACCATTACACGCGTGCACTATACATATGTCACGACATATGTATAGCGTCACAATGGTAACTCCAAACATGACCATGTAACATCTCTAAGATCATGTAATTGTCACCCCAATGCCATTCTGGCATTGGGGAGACAATTCCATGATCCCCCGAGTCTCTAGCACAGACCCGGGTACTGCCAAACTACCTTTCCCAGGGTTTCACTGCAGCTGCTGCTTCTGCCAACCCCTCAGACAGGTTTCTGCCCTCCTGGGGTCCAGCTAGGCTTGGCCCAGGAAGGCAGAACAAAGGACTTCCTCAGAGAGAGGGTGTTACACCCTCTCCCTTTGGAAAAAGGTGTTAGGGCTGGGGAGGAGTAGCCTCCCCCAGCCTCTGGAAATGCTTTCATGGGCACAGATGGTGCCCATTTCTGCATAAGCCAGTCTACACCGGTTCAGGGATCCCCCAGCCCTGCTCTGACACGAAACTGGACAAAGGAAAGGGGAGTGACCACTCCCCTGACCTGCACCTCCCCTGGGAGGTGCCCAGAGCTCCTCCAGTGTGCTCCAGACCTCTGCCATCTTGGAAACAGAGGTGCTGCCTGCACACTGGACTGCTCTGAGTGGCCAGTGCCAGCAGGTGACGTCAGAGAGTCCTTCTGATAGGCTCCTTCAGGTGTTACTAGCCTAACCTCTCTCCTAAGTAGCCAAACCTCCTTTTCTGGCTATTTAGGGTCTCTGCTTTGGAGAATTCCTTAGATAACAAATGCAAGAGCTCATCAGAGTTCCTCTGCATCTCTCTCTTCACCTTCTGCCAAGGAATCGACTGCTGACCGTGCTGGAAGCCTGCAAAACTGCAACAAAGTAGCAAAGACGACTACTGCGACCTTGCAACGCTGATCCTGCCACCTTCTCGACTGTTTTCCTGGTGGTGCATGCTGTGGGGGTAGTCTGCCTCCTCTCTGCACTAGAAGCTCCGAAGAAATCTCCCGTGGGTCGACGGAATCGTCCCCCTGCAACCTCAGGCACCAAAGAACTGCATCACCAGTCCCCTGGGTCTCCTCTCAGCACGACGAGTGAGGTCCCTTGAATCCAGCAACTCTGTCCAAGTGACTCCCACAGTCCAGTGACTCTTCAGTCCAAGTTTGGTGGAGGTAAGTCCTTGCCTCTCCACGCTAGACTGCATTGCTTGGTACCGCGTGATTTGCAGCTGCTCCGGGTCCTGTGCAATCTTCCAGGATTTCCTTTGTGCACAGCCAAGCCTGGGTCCCCGGCACTCTAACCTGCAGTGCACGACCTCCTGAGTTGTCCTCCGGCATCGCGGGACCTTCCTTTGTGACTTCGGGTGAGCTCTGGTTCACTCCACTTCGTAGTGCCTGTTCCAGCACTTCTGCGGGTGCTGCTTGCTTCTGAGTGGTTTTTTTGTCTTGCTGGACTCCCCCTCTGTCTCCTCCCGCAATTGGCGACATCGTTGTCCCTCCTGGGCCCCAGCAGCATCCAAAAACCCTAACCGCAACCCTTGCAGCTAGCAAGGCTTGTTTGCCGTCTTTCTGCACGGAAACACCTCTGCAAGTCTCTTCACGACGTCGGACATCCATCCTCCAAAGGGTACGTTTCTAGCCCTTGTCGTTCTTGCAGAATCCACAGCTCCTACCATCCAGTGGCAGCTTCTTTGCACCCACAGCTGCATTTCCTGGGCATCTGCCCACTCCCGACTTGATCGTGACTCTTGGACTTGGTCCCCTTGTTCTACATGTACACTCGTCAGGAAATCCATCGTTGTTGCATTGCTGGTGTTGGTCTTCCTTGCGGAATTCCCCTATCACGACTTCTGTGCTCTCTGGGGAACTTAGGTGCACTTTGCACCCACTTTTCAGGGTCTTGGGGTGGGCTATTTTTCTAACCCTCACTCTTTTCTTACAGTCCCAGCGACCCTCTACAAGGTCACATAGGTTTGGGGTCCATTCGTGGTTCGCATTCCACTTCTAGAGTATATG
Organism: Pleurodeles waltl; assembly: GCF_031143425.1. Lineage (NCBI taxonomy): Eukaryota > Metazoa > Chordata > Amphibia > Caudata > Salamandridae > Pleurodeles > Pleurodeles waltl. Next base: position 690,309,648 of record NC_090448.1, on the reverse strand, counting down.
GTTTGTGTTGCCCCTGTACCTATGTGTTCCCATTGCATTCTATTGTGACTATACATTGTTTGCACTGTTTTCTATTGCTATTACTGCATATTTTGGTATTGTGTACATATATCTTGTGTATATTTGCTATCCTCATACTGAGGGTACTCTCTGAGATACTTTGGCATATTGTCATAAAAATAAAGTACCTTTATTTTTAGCATATCTGTGTATTGTGTTTTCTTATGATATTGTGCATATGACACCAGTGGTATAGTAGGAGCTTTACACGCCTCCTAGTTCAGCCTAAGCTGCTCTGCTAAGCTACCTTTTCTATCAGCCTAAGCTGCTAGACACCCCTCTACACTAATAAGGGATACCTGGGCCTGGTGCAAAGTGTAAGTACCCCTTGGTACCCACTACAAGCCAGTCCAGCCTCCTACACCCGGGTTCTGTGCTAGAGACCCGGGGGATCATGGAATTGTCCCCCCAATCAAGACCAGAATGGTATTGGGGTGACAATTCCATGATCTTAGACATATTACATGGCCATGTTCGGAGTTACTATTGTGACGCCATACATAGGTAGTGACCTATGTATAGTGCACGCGTGTAATGGTGTCCCCGAACTCACAAAGTCCGGGGAATTTGCCCTGAACTATGTGGGGGCACCTTGGCTAGTGCCAGGGGGCCCACACACTAAGTAACTTTGCACCCAACCTTCACCAGGTGAAGGTTAGACATATAGGTGACTTATAAGCTACTTAAGTGCAGTGGTAAATGGCTGTGAAATAACGTGGACGTTATTTCACGCAGGCTACACTGGCAGGCCTGTGTAAGAATTGTCAGAGCTCCCTATGGGTGGAAAAATAAATGCTGCTGCCCCTGGGATCTCCTGGAACCCCAATACCCTGGGTACCTCAGTACCATATACTAGGGAATTATATGGATGTACGAGTATGCCAATGTGAATTGGTAAATTTAGTCACTAGCCTGTTAGTTACAAATTTGGAAAGCAGAGAAAGTATAACAACTGAGGTTTTGGATAGCAGAGCCTCAGTGAGACAGTTAGGCATCACGCAGGGAACACATACAGGGCACATACTTATGAGCACTGGTGCCCTACCTGGCAGGGTCCCAGTGACACATAAACTAAAACACCATATATATAGTGAAATATGGGGGTAACATGCTAAGCAAGATGGTACTTTCCTACACTGCACACAATCCAAAACTGGTCTGAATGACAGAGACCAGCTGCACTCCAGTTCTTCCAGGAGCGGTGCTCTGAAATACTGCATCATGCGTTCATGACCCAGTTGTGCTGGTGAAACGCATATCGAGTGTATGGCTGGAGGTATTAATCTAACTATAGAGAGAAGGTGTGAAGGAAACCAGAACCAACAGCCTTAAAGAAATGTATAATCCCAGTAGTACTGGATGTGGTAAATTTTCGATCACGAATTTAAAAGGATCTGTATTTCTGCAGATCACCTTTCCACTTGGAGCGCATAGGTCTTTTGTGCAGATGCAAGCATCACTTGTTTTTGAAACAATAAAGCCTTTAGTCTGCTCAACTTGTCAAAATTCATATTTGAAATTCCAATGTGAGGCCATATATACACTTCTTTCGTCTGCTGTGTAGAACATTCCTGCAACAGGTGACAATTTCGGAGACAGAAACGACAGAAGCAATTCCAGCTCACAGCTGTCACTGTTAAGAAGCACATTACATCCATTAGAGAGCACTGGGAATGCAGGTCCAATCAAGGGAACTGGAACTCCCTTCAGAGAGCAAGTTAAATTCGCTGCTGAAGCGTTGCATACGCCGTGCAAGGACAGCTGCTTACAAACCATCGAATGGCTCACAGAAGTCTCACATTCACTGCCGCTAAGAAAGACCTCTTTCATGCCATTGAAACATTTGTGCGAAAAGGAAAGCTTCCAGTCTTCATGGATGTAACTAACTCCTAGGCTTTTATATCTGCCTACTGGAATGTGCTTCAAGCAGGACTTGAATTGCAGTGTTGAAATAGGTAGATTATTGCCCCATGTATTAACCATTCAGCAGATGGTATTTCAGCCACAGTAAAAGGCAACTTTTTTCATTTCTCAATGTTTAGCATAACAGAAGTCACTTCCCTTTTAGCTATTATTTGTTGCTGGTGCGTTAAATTAAATGTTGAAAATAGGTCTCTTGCGCTAACGTGTTGCCAGAGAATACGACCAGATTTCAGTGTTTGTAGTGTCCAACCTAACTGCATAATGGACCTTGGCTGACTCTGTCCATGTTGTCAGAATGACACGTCACTTTACACAATGTCTATTGCAGAAGAAACAACGTTTCTTAAAGTGTATATGCGGTCGGACAAGGTATTAATTCCATTATACACAATACCAATGCTTTCTGTGAACTTTCCTGATCTATTTGCCTTCACCGGGCATTAGCTTGTCTTCTGCGGCCTACTGGAAATCTTGCAAATCTATGTCATTAAACAGGCGTTTGAGGTGTTCTTTAACAGCATCTAGTGATGAACTTTTTAACCATTGCTGGCATAATTTTCCTACGCTGTATGTTGTTACTATACTTGAATGTTCTGATGACACATAACGAGGGTCTGGCCTATTTGTTCTAAACCCCCCTACCCCTGGTGGAGTTTACAAAACGTGCATGACAACCATTTGTGTCTACCTGCCACAATAGCCACCCACCAGAACATGAAAGTGATGTATTAAATGTTTCATTTTGGACCCATTCATCGAGATGATCTTCAGTTGCATTAATGTATTTTTGCCATTTATAAAATTTACCAGGGGCAGGGATACTGGGCGCATTCAAATCCTTAATTTTTGCCATGCCTAAACAACTTGTCTGTAGTACAGTTTCATTAAAAAATATAATTTGAACAGGTATCAGTTATGCTCTAAATAAAGCTTCCTTTCCACTTATTTGCCAATTTTAGTTCCCCATATTCTTTTCAAATCAACCGACTTCAGCCAATATTCATAACCTTCTATAGCCAACCGGGAAACAAAGAAATCAAAATAAATTAATTTGGTATCAGTTAAAAAGATATGTTGCATTTCCATCATTGGCAATTTAAAATAATATGACATAGTATTTTTAGCAAAGTTCCCAGAAAAATATGCAAACATTTTAAGAAATGTTTTCGAACTCCCAATTGGCGGAGTTGGACACTGTTCTCGTGTGTAATTAAAAATAGTCTTTGGGGTACTTGTTCTGTGAATGTAATGACGTTCATAATAATGATAGCAGAACATATCTCCATAATTTTCTTTTGATTAATAAAAATCGTCACTTCCAAACACAGTAAAATATTCTAATTCAGATAGCATAAAATCAACTGTTTTACATCCCAATCATCAGAAACAACTCCAGGTGTTATTACATCATTCATGGAAAGTTTAAATACGTATGGAATTTGAATAACCTCTGTCGGGCCGTATGTATCAAAGGGTACTTTATTCCAAACAATCCCATCAGGAATTGGTATGGCTGAAATGTTCACTAGGGACAAGTCTCTGCGGACCTTATGGAAGGAATAAGGTTTTTTGAGGGTCTCATCCACCAGTTCAACTGTAGAGCATTCAGGAAGGTAATGACCATGTATTAGTAAGAAAAAGACAATGACAAACCCAGTCTAAATAAGGAAGGCAAGTACAATCAATAAGAGCCACAGATAATTCCATGGAAGACTGAAATAGTTAATTTTGAGCCAATTTATCAGCTTACGTGCTTGTGACAGTTCTGTTGCACAAGAGGCAGATGAGTTGGTAAAAGTGTCATTGATGTCAGCAAAGTATCCAGAAGCAGTTTGCATGAAAACTGGAGCTGTGTTTAGGAGAGGAGAAATGGCAGAAGTCTCCCTAGGTGGTTCATAGTAGACTATTCCTTCCATTTGAGTTGAATTTGAGTAGAAGGACTCAATATTGTTGACATTGCTTGTCACAGAAGAAGTTAGTGGTATTAATGAAAGATCATTTTCCAACCTCCACAAGCTCGGAGAGGTGTCAGCGTTGCTACTTAAAACCTGTAGAGGAACATCCTGGTCTCTAATTAGAGGTATTCGGGTACTACCCAGAAGTCCTGTAGCTCTGCTGTGTAGGATCGGCCATATGGTGTAGCTTGACATTGTCGATGGAGTCAAATACATTTTCTTTAGAACAGGCAGCGGTGGTAGAATAACAGTTCTGGTACTGTGTATTCCCAGGACTGGAACCAGTGCACAATAGGAAGGAACAAATTCCTTCCTTTTTCACAGCAATTTCTCATGCTCTAGATCCCCAACTTTTGGAATCCAGCCTGTTGGTGGTATTGGTGCATCCGCAATTCTCAATGAGGTGGCACTGGAGATGCATTGTCATCACGGAACTGTTGTAAGCCCCGCAAGACAGTGACACAATTTATGTCAAAAGGTGTATCTGCTGCCTCCACACCAGGTCCATCAATATTTGGAACATACATTCATGTTCCGAACAAGCATTCATATGGGGTATGCCCTCCTTTGGACCTTCTAGGCAGATTATTAAGTGCTCTCTGGATGCCATACACGTGATTAAGCCAACTACAACCCATGCCTAATACGCTGGCTAAGGATTGCTTTAAATTATGGTTTCTTTGCTATTTCCCTCAGGTTGATATGGAGATGAATAATAGAGTTGGACCCCTAATGAAGCCATGGTGTCCCTGAATGCCCTTGAGGCGAAAGCAGGGCCCTGGTCTGAGTGGAAAGCCACAACTGCATATGTGCCGATAAAAACTTGCAAATCTTTAATAACAGTGTTGTGGCCATACCCATAGAAATCTGGAACATGAGTCAACAGTGACTAGGATGTATTTGTATGCACCATCAGGTGTCAGGGGACCACAAGGGTCCAGGTACACACATTGTGGAGGTTTGTTGGAAATTAGGAGGGGTGTCTGCGGTGGGCGTTTGACGGTGGACCCTTTTATTTGCTGACAGATATCACAGTAAAGGACATATCTGCTCTGTTGTGTAGCCATTTTAGTTATAGCTCCATGCATCTTTTTTTAACACACTAGGCTGCTGTACACTTTAACCTAGATATATTTTATTCAGCTTCGTCTTATTGTTGTTACAATAACCATTTTTATGGTCTTGTTGTATTTTCCATTTATCTAACTGTTTTTGCCTAGGCCAGCACTCTGTTCTCAAACAAGACATTCTTGATCACTCTGTGCTTTTTCCAAGGCTACAGCACGGTACATTGCCGGTGAACGTGGTAGAAGTTTAGTCTCTAACATTCGTGGAAAATACACATCCTTACGTAGTGACATTTTCTCAGAACATCAGTTGTGTTATTATAAAAACACTTCCTTATCCCTCACACGTTAGAGCGAGATTCCAGTCAGTGAACCACGACTGTATGCTGATTGCTGAATGCTTCGCTACAGATGCTAACGCAGACCGCAGGCCTTTGCTCAGGTATGGGGGTTGATGTCTTCCCAGGGGAACCTGAAGGGCAGAATTAGAGCTTAACATGCTGTGCTCGATCAAAACCTAGGTAGGAATTAGTCCTTCGATTATAGTGACAATATGATAGCGTTGTTTTTATGCTTCACGCTTCTCGTCCAAATTTTAATACTATCATGTTGTGTCGTCCTGGTTATTGCAGCTCACGCTTTGCTATCTAAGATGCAGTTGTTTTATTAAACTCATTATTGAAACATATACTGCTTCTGTTTGTCATTTATATATGAGACTGGATTGTAAATTAGAGAAACGGATGAGACCTGAGTGACCACGACTTCCCTGAGAAGCCAAGTATGTCATGCACTCGGCTGCCCAGTCATCACTATCCTTGGGTAGAGATGAGGCACTGCTAGTTGGCCGGAGCAAAACCCGGACTGGAGCGGCAGGTGTCACCCGCAGTGGATAAGACTTAGGGGGTCATTCTGACCTCGGCGGTAAAAGGCCCTTACCGCCGGTCAGAAGTCCGCCATTCTACCGCCGCGGCCGCGGTAAACCGCCACGGTCATTCTGACCACCAACTGTGAAATCGCCAACAATCCGACATCCAAGGAAGGCCGCCTCATCAGCGGGCCGCGGAAAACTGGAGATGACCAAACCTCCACGTCACGCCAACACAAACACGCCCATGCCATTCTGACCCACGAATCCACGCGGCGGTCTTTCAACCGCGGTATTCCATTGGCGGTACACACCGCCGCGCTCAAAATACACACACAGCTCCAAAACACAGCCACATTGACAATTTGAAATACACACACCTGACACACATACAAACAACACTCCCACACATCCAATCAACTATAAAACACACACCCACATCACCCACAAACCCCCACGAGTTGGAAATCGGAGAGAAGGCGAGAGAGATAGAGATAGAGAGAGCGAGCACAGCAATAGAAAACCCCAACACACACAGGAACCCAACTTCATCACCCACACCACATCTACGCACACATCACCACATATCACCACGCACATCACCACAAACACCACCCCACACCTCATCCACACCACCCCATGGCACCCCAAAGACACCCCAGGTTCTCGGACCAAGAACTCAGGGTCATGGTGGAGGAAATTATAAGGGTTGAGCCCCAGCTCTTCGGCACACAGGTGCAGCACACCACTATAGCAAGGAAGGCTAAGCTATGGCAAAGGATCGTAGACAGGGTCAACGCTGTGGGACAGCATCCCAGAAATCGGGAAGATATCAGAAAGCGATGGAACGACCTACGGGGGAAGGTGCGCTCGATGGTGTTGCGACACAACATCGCTGTGCAGAAGACTGGCGGCGGACCCCCACCCACTCCACCCCAATTCACAGCATGGGAGCAAGAGGTGGTAAACATCCTGCATCCTGATGGCCTCGCTGGAGTACACGGAGGAATGGACTCTGGTAAGTCGAATCTCAACTACTTCACCCCCCCAACCACCCGCATGCCAACCCCCCCCCTCACCCCCAATCTCAACCCCCCAGCACACAACCTCCCTGCCAATGTCTCACCAGCACAACCCACCCTAAACAACACCAACCCCTGAATGCCAACACAAACCATAGACAGCCACCACCAAAGCATGACCATTGCACATACCCATACACCCCACCACCCTCACAACACCTCCCACAAGGGAATGCCAGCACTGGGGGACAAGGGCACTCAAAATGCACGCCATGGCACACACCGAAACAATAACCATACTCCTTTACCCCTGCAGGGCCCGAACACCAACACACCGTTACGGAGGGTCCAGATTTGTCCATCACACCCCAGAACAGGCCCCCAGCGAGGACAGCAGCTCTGTCGACCTAGAACCTGATGACCAGCCCGGACCATCGGGGACCTCTGGACAGTCGGTTCCCCACACACAGACACAGGCCACAGCAGACCCAACCCCCTCTGGGAACACAAGCACAGCTCCAACCCAGCGGGCCCATGCCTCTGTCTCGCGGACGCGTCAATCAGCGGTGTGTCCGCCACTACAGGGCACCCAGGCTGACCCAACACCCCAACAACAACAGGGACCTGGGGGCAGTGGTAGTGGGCACACCGTCCAGGGGACAGAGGCCCGGGGAAACAGGGCAACTGGGAGGGCTGCTGTGCGACAGGGGGGGGAGGACAGGCCCAGGGAACCGACTCTCCAAGAGGCCCTCACCACCATCATGGGAGCATACCATCACTCCCAGGAGACGATGGCGACGGTACTGTCCAGGTTCACCGAGATCCAGGCACAGCAGGAGGAACGGTACATGGGGTTCAGCAATAAACTCAGGAACATCGCTACCGCTATGGGGACCATAGTCCAGGCCCTCAACCGTATAGAAACCACATTGCGGGACCATGTGGCACCACAAAGGGCCCCTGTCACTAGCCAGGAACAGCCTACCACCTCCGCCGGGGCTAGTGGTCAGGAGGCCCCCACAGAACGACGGGCCACCAGAACCCCACCTCCTGCTGAAGAACAACCACCCCGCAAGAGGAACCTGAGATCTCAAAGGAGGACAGAGTAGGATGCCAAGACCCCCGCCAGCCTAATATCCCCCCGGATGTCATTCCACTGTCCCACAGTGTCACCCTGTCCAACCTTGAACTGCCCCTGCTCCATCCTTCCACAGGCATATGGACAATGCACCTGTGCGACCGAGAACTGGACTCTGCCATGGACATAACTCCACCCTCACCCATCACCGTTTTAATATCATGTACCAATATCTAGCACTAAAAATAAATCACTCATTGCACTGAAATCATTCTGGAGTCAGCCTGTATTATTTACAAATGTATAACACATTACTTATCAATAATGTTCTGTTATTTATGTGATGACAACATACCGATGTCAATAAGCATTAGTCCATGGGCTAACCAAGCAGAATTCACGCAGTGGGTCATACAGCACTGAAAAGGGAAGGGAAAATCAAACATCAGTTTAAAAGAACTGGGTGGAAATACACAAAGTAAAGATGCAGGGGGTGTGGTTCTAAAAATTCTGGACCCATGTAATTTACTTTGCCACAGCAGTACGATTTTAGTATCAAAAGACCGATAATGACTAGTACACTAAGCATGAGCATTATCGCTCAATTCCAGCAGCGTTTTCACCTCGAAATCGCCATTTTCGTCCTGCACTCGTGGCTCCCATTTTTAAAAGTTGCCCTCACATAGGCTTATAATACAGTCAGATTTGATTCCAAGGACACGTACACCTTGATTGACTTTTCTCTGACCTGGGCAAGCTGGAACCATTGCCTCAGGCCAAACCTGTTTGGTCAGTCCCTCTCCCAGTGGCCGAATCAGATAGCATCAAGGCACACCATGCCATAAAACCCTTATTATCGCTCACACACCCTTCCTAATCTTGCTCACACCTGCACCTGCTCTTTTCTTCTTCTTACTTTACGAGGGGGAGGTGCCCGTTTTTATTGGGGGTCCACACTTATCTGATGTAAAATACTAGGCCTTGCCGGGTAATTTATTATGGGTTGGATGACATGAAATATGAGGTTTCATCATGACACTGTTTTTTCCTTTGTAGTGAAAACATGTGAATGACCAACCAAAATGTCAAGAATGTTTGCCTGAAGCTTAAAAAACTGTATATAAGGAAACCTGATTTTGCATTGACAGACAGTCTCCTGAGAACATACAAACCGTGCTGTTGTACTTCTAGGACGCTTGTTACTTGGCTGCAGCCAATAAATTCGATCTTTGACTTCACCTAGAAGACTCTGAGTTTCTGTGGTCTGAATCAGGAAAGTACCCGAGGACTTTGGGTGTACCCTGGCACCGCTGGGTTACTGGATCAGTACCGGTTCTGAAAAACCCAGTACCTCAGTTGGCGCCCAACGTGGGGCGATACCAGCGGTACCGGTCCAAGCCTGAGGTCCGTGAGGAGCTTCGTGTGAAAATTCTGGAGGAAGGCCGCCACTTCATCGACCCCTGCATGTCGACGTGGTCCGAAAGTCTTTGCTGCGAGGCTCCCCGCTTCCCGACGGCTACGAAGGACTGCTGCCCTGGCTATCGCCCTGAATTGGACCCTTGATGTTTGGTAGAGCGAAACGATAAGACGAGTCTTCTGGTGACGTCATCGATATTTTCAGTTAAGTATCAGTGGAGCGTCTCCCAGTCCTTAGTTGGACACTTGGTTTGGTCCTTAGTTGGACATTTGGTTTGGTATCCCTTCGGGATCACTTTGATTTGGAACTTGCAAGTACCAAAGCCGAAGGACTCGTGTATTCACGAGACTATCGTAAACGATAATCCTTTGAAGTTTGAAGCTAGACTAGTGAGCGAAGATGCCTGGTCTTAGCAGACTTGGAAATTTGTTTTGTCTTGGTTGTAAAAGGGACTCCCGGTTGGAGGACTCATGTCCGGTTCCTCCGATTGGAACTCCAACCTATGAATTATATGTGAAGCACGGAGTAGGCCCCATCACATATAATGAAGTATGGATCCGTTACACCAGAAAAGATGGTGTTTTAAAATGGCCCCAAAATGGTAGCTTTGACACAGAAATCTTAGATAACCTCGAAGTTAGACTTTTTAAGAAGAAAGCCCGGCCGGAAATGTTTGATTCTTTCCGCTTATGGCGTAAGGAAGCCAAGCAAAAGGAAATTAAATTAGCTAAGAAAAATAAGAGAGAAAAAGGTATTTCGATTATGCAAGCTGCTATACAGTTTAAAGATAACGAAGTAGAACAGTTGAATGAGCAGTTGCATAGGCGACATAAAATGACAGTAGATAAATGCTATCCAGTTTTGCCGCCTCTTCAGCAAGATGCAGCAAAAGACTCTGAAAAAAATCCCCTAATGTCGCATTTGCTAAGTTCGCCACCACCCTATGCGCAGAATGCAACGGCACCTCCGCAACCTCTAGTTGCACAACCAGTGGTTGCATTGCCTCCTGCTCCTCCCCAGCACCCACCAGCTATTCTTCAGTTGGTTCCTATTCCTCCGGTGCAGCCTCCTCAAGGGCCACCGGCTTTGACATCTGCTCTGCCTTTACTTCCTACAACTTTGACTACTATGGCGACTACCACTCCTGGTATTGTTTCTGACACTGCTTCTGTCTCTGCCTTGTCTCATTCTGTTTTTCCTCCTGTTCATTTGTCAACCTCTCCCTTTATCCGTCAGAGAATGACAAACACTGTGACTAGTCTTTTACCCCCTCTCTTTGGGTCATTAGCTACGACCCCAGTTTCAGAGCGTAAACAATTGCGTAGCCAATTTCCTGATGGTATGGAGAAAGAGACACTGAATTATTTGGCGCATAAATGGGTTACTGAACCAGCGAGATATGAACTAGAGTCTGTTATGGATGTCTTCCATCAGTGGGAAGAACTGAAACAGAGATACGTTTTTGAAAAAATGTGTACTTTTCTTTCTGAGGATTTAGAGGAAAATGGTTTGGAGCCCAATCCGCCTAAGTTGTGTCGTGTACGGTTCGATTTTGCGACAGGTTTGATTGTGGGTTCAGATGTCGAGAAAGCAGTTGCGATGTTATTGTCGTTTAGGACTGAAGGTGTTTCCAGGTTATTGTTTAAATATGATTCTTCTGCTAAAAAGAAAGGGAAACAGTACCCCATGAGAGAAGTTCCCCCACAGTGGAGGGAAGGGGACCCAAATGCTAATCCACCTGTCCTGCCTCATTTCCAGCGTGTATGGGTACACGTTCCATGGAAGCGAGCTGAAGTTTTAGCCCTTAAGCAGACATTGCCTGATCCCCGTAAGAATCCTACAGGGTATTACAAGGAATTGTCACAGCCTGCGGGGTCTTGCATTATGAATTTAGCTGACATAGATATGTTGTTTGGGAATGTTGTTCCACAGCCTTTATGGGGAAAGATTCGCCATACAGACCATGCTCAAGAGTTAGGTGACACATGGGCTAATATTGCTGCTGCAGATGCCCGACAAATTGGTGGTGCTAAACCTGAGCCTTTAGTGACAGAGCTTCCTGGTAGGATTATTGATTACATGAAAACTATAATGCCTGCAATACGTGTAAACTGGGATAAATTGTCTGCATGTAAGCAAAAGAAAGAAGAAACGGTATCAGATTTCTTCACCAGGTTTGAAGAAACGTTTGTGGACCACAGTGGTCAAGATATGAGCACGGAAGGTGGTCAACGTTTGTTCGTCGATAAATTTGTGCATAATCTGCTTCCTGAGTTGTGTAAAAAGTTAAAAGATTCAGAAAGTTCTTGGGCAGTTTCCTCTTCAGCACAGATATTGGCTACTGCACAGTACTACGAAAATAGAGATAAAGATGAGAGAGATAGAGTAGAAAAGAAAACAAAAGAATTGAAAACGAAGGTTCTGTTACAACAAGCGTACCCGCCATGTGGTGGTCAGAATAGTGGTGCACAGAACAACTATCAGAATAACTATCAGCCCCAACCGTTTCAGAGAAACTCGCAAAGAGCCGAGTATGCTCAACCACGTATCCCAGTAGGTCCCAATCAGTGTTCATATTGCAAGGAAGAGGGTCATTTCAAGTATAGTTGCCCTGCTTTGCTACAGCGCGCAAATGGTACTTCCGGTTTAAGAGGTCGAGGTGTTCCACAAGCACCTAGAGGAAGAGGACATGGATATGTTCCCCAGAGCGCGCGCCCATTCCTCCCTCAAAACTCAATGAACAGATTTGATCAACAGGTTAATGCATCTGGTAGGACGGCTCAGTACTATACTGATGATTACTATACAGAGGATGAGCATTTGGACAGTAATGATTGCTAGGACAGCCATAGACAAAGAGAGGGAGTTGTTTCAGTTCCAGTAGATCAGAGTGGGCCTTATGTTAAGGTGATTGCATCAGGTGTGTCAGAACCTTTTCTGTTGGATACTGGTGCTATCAAGAGTTCTATTATGCACTCAAAACTCCCTGGCGCACCTTTGTCTGGAGAAACAAATGTATCAGTAGGGTTTTCCGGCGCCCCAGTTAGAAATCCGATTTCTAACCCTATATCTCTTTCTGTTGGACCTTGTAAATTTGAAACACCCCTTATTTTGACGACAGGTTGTGGCGAGAACTTGTTAGGATTAGATCTGTTAAAGAGATTGTATGCGACATTGTATTGCGCTCCTTCTGGAGTGCAACTCACATTGGGTAAGAAAGTGGTTTCACCAATGTATTTGTCAAAGGACAGATTTCCACCAGAATTTTCGTCTCTTCCTAATACTCTTTGGGCTACTGGACCTAATGATGTAGGTCTTTTGGAAATTCAGCCATAGGTGATAACATTAAAAGCCAATGTTAAAATGCCACGTATTCCCCAATACAAGATCTCTAGTGAAGGGGAAAAAGCGTTGTTGGCAATTATTCGTGATCTGATTGAGAAGGATGTAATTGAAGAGACAAGAGGCAACGTTTGCAATAGTCCTGTTTTGCCTGTCTTGAAGCATACTGACCCTACTCAGCCACCTGTTTATAGGTTTGTAATTGATCTTAGAGAGGTGAACAAAATAGTTGTGCCACAGTTTCCAGTCGTCCCCGATATCACTGCATTGTTGACAATGATTCCAGCTTCAGCCACTTGGTTTTCAGTAATAGACCTGAAAAATGCTTTCTTCAGCATCCCTATTGCAGAAGAGAGCAGGGACATTTTTGGCTTCAATTTGGGAGGACGAAGCTTCAGATTTAAGAGAGCTCCTCAAGGCTATTGTGAAAGTCCATCTATCTATAGTCAGGCTTTGAAAGCACAACTTGACACTCTTATGTTACCTGATGGCGCCACTCTCATTCAATATGTCGATGATTTGCTAGTTGCAGCAGATACTAAGGAGATCTGCAAAGAAGCAACATTGTCACTATTGCGTCATTTGTCTGATTTACACCACAAAGTGTCCCTTTCAAAGTTACAGTATTGTCAAAAAGAAGTGACCTATTTAGGTCATCTCTTTTCGAAGGAGGGAAGGCAACTGACCCCAGAGAGAATCAGGGCTGTTGCAGCAATGAGTGTTCCAAGAACACAAAGAGAAGTGCGTGCTTTCTTGGGTATTACATCATATTGCAGACAATGGATACCTAATTTTTCGTTAATAGCCAAACCCTTGGTGGCATTAACTTGTAAAGATACACCAAATCCCGTCCCATGGTCTGAAGATTGTCAGAAAAGTTTTGTCGAATTACGCAATGCATTATGTTCAGCTCCTGTGTTGGGTACCCCCAACTACAGCAAGCCTTTTACATTGTATGTCCATGAGAAAGAAGGTTGTGCGTTAGCAGTTTTGACACAACAGTTTGGAGACAGGGAGCGTCCATGCGCCTATTTCTCTTCAACCTTAGACCCAGTAGCTAAGGCACTACCGAGCTGCTTAAGGGCAGCAGCTGCTGTTTCTATCCGACAGTCTGCTGGTTTAGTGATGAATAACACATTAATCGTAATGGTTCCACATGCAGTGGACACGTTGTTAAACAGAACCAAGACACAGCATTTAACTAGTGCTCGATTGTCAGGTTACGAGTTGACATTGTTAGCAAGCCATGTACATATAAAAAGATGCACTACACTTAACCCAGCTACGTTATTGCCAATTGTGACGGAGTTAGATACTTCTGAACAACATGATTGTCTCCATAGAACAGAAGAAGAAACGAAAGGGAGAATAGACCTTCTGGACACTCCCATTGCAAAGAGTGATGGTACTTTGTGGGTGGATGGTTCATGCTTTAAGCTCCAGAGTGGTGACATGACTGAGGCGTATGCTGTGACAACTTTGTGTACGATTGTTGAAGCTGCACGTATCCCACATAATTCAGCCCAAGCAGCTGAGTTAATAGCCCTAACAAGAGCATGTACAGTATCAAAAGGAATGAAAGTGACGATCTATACCGATAGCCAATATGCGTTTGGTGTAGCCCATAGTTTTGGGCGTTTGTGGAAGGAACGTGGGTTCCTGACCTCGCATGGAACTAAAATACAGCATGGTCAGTTGGTAAATGAGCTCCTTGATTCACTTACTTTACCGTTGCAAGTTGCGATTGTGAAGTGTAGCGCACATAAAAAGGTGACTGATGATGTTGGTCGTGGGAATGCATTTGCTGACGAGGTCGCAAAAGAAACGGCAAGGAATGTGATGAGCCGAATGTATGTCGCGGGCCCTGCAAGATGGATTGGTGATGTTGGAATGTGTGAAGACACGATAGAAAGCGTGAAATCGATTCAAGCTGAAGTCACAGAGAGAGAATTGAGTGTGTGGAGAGAAAGTACGGGTAAATTGGATGCGAATGGTTGTTGGGTCGAGTTGTCAGAACATCAAAGATGGTTGCTACCCGATGCGTATGTGCTTGCAGTAGTTACAATGGCTCATGGAATGGCTCACATCAGTGTGAAAGGGATTTGTAAGTTGTTGGCCCCAGTATGGCAAAATGCAGGAATTCCCAAGTGCGCAGAAAATGTGGTTAAAAATTGCATGGTATGCCTGAAACACAACCCTGGTAGAGGAACCCCAACTCCAGCTGGTCATTTTGCACCTCCTACGTATCCGTTTGAGGTTTTGCAGCTAGATTTCATCCACATGGAGAGGTGCAACAACTTAAAATACGTACTCGTTGTTGTTTGTGCCTTTTCAAGATGGGTGGAAGCCTATCCCCTAAAAGACAATACTGCGCTATCCACAGCCAAAGCCCTTGTGAAAGAGTTCTTCCCTAGATTCGGAATGCCGAGAATGATCTGGAGTGACAATGGAAGTGAATTTGTGGGTCAAGTGATGAAGAAAGTATGCGAAGGGCTAGGCATAAACCAAAAGTTTCACGCTGCAAATCACCCCCAATCAGCTGGATTAGTGGAGTGCTATAATGGCACTCTAAAGCTAAAATTGGCCAAGATACAAGCGAGCTCTGGTCTCAAATGGCCTGACGCTCTACCCTTAGCACTCCTATCAACCAGAATGACTGTGCATTCACGAGTGAAACTTAGTCCTTATGAAATAGTCTTCGGCCGCCCGGCCAATATATGGGGAGTGCCTAGGCCCAAGAAGTTTAGCGAGATAGAGCATCCTGTTTTGCTTGACTATCTGTATGAATTGACGGCTAAATTGCGTGTCTTACATCAACAGGTCCACGACACCCTGCCTCCGGTCTCTGAATCTCCAGGTCATCCCATTGAGCCTGGATCCTGGGTTTTAATAAAGAACTTTCAGCGAACCAAAAACGAGCAGCCCAGGTGGACTGGACCGCACCTCGTTCTTCTCTCCACAAGATCAGCTGTTCGAGTAGAAGGGAAGAAACACTGGATCCATGGGACCCATTGCAAAAGGGTACCCCTACCTCTGCCATATGACCGGTGGGTCCAGGAAGGTGTCGCCGACTCAGAGACTGAAACCGTGCCACGTTTTCTGCCTTTCAGCGATGCACGAATAAAAGGACCACTCACTGAGAAAGAAAGTGATGACATTTTACAATCAGCAGTATCACCGTCAGTTCGATTGGACACTACAGAACCTGAACTCCTTTTTCAGGACCACACGATACCTGGGACTAACCGTTATAATCTACGACCAAGAATAAAGGACAAATAAAACAGTTTACTTTTCTTCCCTTTAGCAAAGTTCTCCAATATGGAAAATTATTTTTGAATGACTTTTTGCTTTTTTTTTGTGTTTTTTGAACCTCCATCCGGGTTCAGCTGTAGGATCGTGGCTGAAAAGACTTAGGGGGGTAGCCTATGGACACAAGGTCTACAGGTCTGGTTTGTTCTAGGGCGGCCTGGAACATTCAGAACACTCCTAAGTGAAGTAAACCAACCGCCACGAACGGCAATGGTTAGAGGATGGAATCTTTCCAAAATGGAGAACATGTTGAAAGACTGAGTTTCAAGAAGAGAATATGTGAAACGATAACCAGGAAACGGTTTTTGCTGCTGTGCATTTTTATGTTATTTAGTATACTTATATTTTTTATAGGATATATTTTATTCAGTTTTAACGTGATATTGGCACCCACTACCTCGTCTACACCTCCTCCTTCCACTGTTTCCCCACATTCTTTTCAACTCCTCCCTAAACATGAATCTGCTAGGAGACTAGAGTTCATTAATAACTCCTTCATCCAGCTTTTGCACCAACACCAAATAGTGATAAATACAACTAACTGTTGGGTGTGTGGCCTTATGCCTCACACAGCAGATAAAGGTATCCCTTATCTGATCCTGCCTTTCAGCCACAATGGTTCCGTGTGGGCATTCAGAACGATATTCATCTATGCACACTACCCCCTACGTTTTGCGGAAGACAACCCTAAGAAAGATGCTTTAGTTAAAGGTATCATAGGTATATATATCTTCTACGAGACTATCCCCAGAGATGAGACAATGGCATATATAGGATGGAACATGACCGGATATGAAGCCACAATGAATGAGAAACAGCAAGCTAAGATATCTTCCCTGATTTGGGTTGTACCCCATCAGGGTCACCTGTGTCTGCAAGGTACTGGCAAGAATCCCAGAGCTCAGCTAAGGGAAAGCGTCTGCACTGAGACATATGTCTTTGCATTTCAGACCTCCCCTCCGCTCTTGGCAGCTAAGGGTACCTATTTCATCTGCCATGATAGAGCCTTTACATGGTTGCCCCCTGACTTTTCGGGCACATGCTTCGTTTCGTTCCTGTTGCCCCCTACCTACACAGCAGCGGCAGATTACCACAAGACAAGGATAGTTAGAGGCGTCTTCAGTGAAGAAGACACTGCAGGACAAGAATTTGGGGACTTCGTAAAGGGTTTTCTGCCGTTCTGGGGACAAATGAGTAACAGCAGGAGCATAAGGCAATTGATAAGAGTGGTTGAATCCACCGTGGCTTGAACCGCTGGTGCCCTTGGTAACTTGACTGCTGAGCTCCAGTCGGATCGTCTTACGACCCTTCAGAACAGGGTTGCATTAGATGTCATACTTGCAGACCGGGGTGGAGTATGTACATTGATCCAATCGAGTTGCTGTGTTTTTGTCCCAGATAACGCTCCAACAGTATACCAGGCCATCTCCAAACTGCATAGAATTTCCGAATCTATTCATTTAGATAAAGGAGATTGGTCATTAATGGGATGGTTCTGGGAACTGATATCAGCATGGGGATGGAAGATTCTGATGGTCATTGGGATGATCTTGGCCATTCTTTTCCTGTTCTGTCTATGCGTGCAGTGTGCTCCTGCGATATGTGGTTTCTGTGTTACATCATGCATAAGGAAACCTGCACCAAGAGACGAGCTAAATACTAGGATGATGTTACAGCAACATCTCAACGACTTTAGAAACATAGACCTGGACTCAGATTAGCATGAGAATAGGTTTATTGCCTATGTAAGGGCAAAAGGAGGGTTTGTGGTTCTAAAAATTCTGGACCCATGTAATTTACTTTGCCACAGCAGTACGATTTTAGTATCAAAAGACCGATAATGACTAGTACACTAAGCATGAGCATTATCGCTCAATTCCAGCAGCGTTTTCACCTCGAAATCGCCATTTTCGTCCTGCACTCGTGGCTCCCATTTTTAAAAGTTGCCCTCACATAGGCTTATAATACAGTCAGATTTGATTCCAAGGACACGTACACCTTGATTGACTTTTCTCTGACCTGGGCAAGCTGGAACCATTGCCTCAGGCCAAACCTGTTTGGTCAGTCCCTCTCCCAGTGGCCGAATCAGATAGCATCAAGGCACACCATGCCATAAAACCCTTATTATCGCTCACACACCCTGCCTAATCTTGCTCACACCTGCACCTGCTCTTTTCTTCTTCTTACTTTACGAGGGGGAGGTGCCCGTTTTTATTGGGGGTCCACACTTATCTGATGTAAAATACTAGGCCTTGCCGGGTAATTTATTATGGGTTGGATGACATGAAATATGAGGTTTCATCATGACACTGTTTTTTCCTTTGTAGTGAAAACATGTGAATGACCAACCAAAATGTCAAGAATGTTTGCCTGAAGCTTAAAAAACTGTATATAAGGAAACCTGATTTTGCATTGACAGACAGTCTCCTGAGAACATACAAACCGTGCTGTTGTACTTCTAGGACGCTTGTTACTTGGCTGCAGCCAATAAATTCGATCTTTGACTTCACCTAGAAGACTCTGAGTTTCTGTGGTCTGAATCAGGAAAGTACCCGAGGTCTTTGGGTGTACCCTGGCACCGCTGGGTTACCGGATCAGTACCGGTTCTGAAAAACCCAGTACCTCAGGGGCTTTCAGTAAATGTTAAATGGCGTGGGTGATTCCTACCTGTGTGCTACTGAAAATACTGTTGGATAACTCTGTCCCTGTTGTCTGGGTCGTCCTCTTCGTCTTCCTCCTCTTCACTCTCCGCAGGCTCCAGAGCTGCTTCAACACCACAATCTGGACCATCCTCCTGCAGGAAAGGCACCTGACGTCGCAATGCCAGATTGTGAAGCATACAGCAGGCCACGATGATCTGGCACACCTTCTTTGGTGAGTACATCAGGGATCCCTCTGTCATATGCAGGCACCTAAACCTGGCCTTCAGGAGGCCAAAGGTTCTTTCAATGATCCTCCTAGTTCGCCCATGGGCCTCATTGTACCGTTCCTCTGCCCTGGTCCGGGGATTCCTCACTGGGGTCAATAGCCAAGGCAGGTTGGGGTAACCAGAGTCACCAATTAGCCACACACGTTGTCTCTGTAGCTGTTCCATCACATAAGGGATGCTGCTATTTCGCATCACATACGCGTCATGCACTGACCCAGGGAACTTGGCATTCACATGGGAGATGTACTGGTCAGCCAAACAGACCACCTGGACGTTCATAGAATGGTAACTTTTCCTGGTTCTGTACACCTGCTCATCGTCTTTTGGGGGTACTAAAGCCACATGGGTCCCATCAATGGCACCAATTATGTTGGGGATATGTCCAAGGGCATAAAAATCACCCTTCACAGTGGCCAAATCAACCTCCTCAGGGAATACAATGTAGCGCCGCATGTGTTTCGTCAGGGCAGACAACACTCTAGACAAGATTTTTGAAAACATAGGCTGAGACATTCCAGATGACATGGCCACTGTTGTCTGGAAGGAGCCACTTGCCAAAAAATGGAGGACTGACAGAACCTGCACTAGAGGGGGAATTCCTGTGGGTTGGCGGATGGGGGACATCAGGGCTGGCTCCAGCTGGGCACACAGTTCATGTATAGTGGCTCGGTCAAGTCGGTATCGTAGTATGATATGGCGTTCTTCCATTGACGACAGGTCCACCAGCTGTCGGTACACGCGAGGATTCATCCTTCTCCTCGCAAGTCCCAGCGGACGGTGCCTAGGAAGGACAACATGGAGCACAGAGTCAAGCAAATCACAGGTACGTTCACCACTGCATGCATAGCACACGATTATCTATGTATTGAAAGGCGTGTATGTGTGGCAATGCAAGGCCTAGGCCTGTGTGACGCAGTACAAATTATGCCATGTGGGCCCTTGAAATGGCGGCTGCCTGACCTGTGAAGTGGGACAATGGGATGTGAGGTCAATGCGCTGGCGTGGCACACCGTGGCGGTAGGCGGTCGAAGACCGCAGCGCGAAGCCGCATTGGATAACATTGAAGCCTATGGGTATCAGGAGCCAATGGCGAAGTGCGCCGGCGGTGGCGGTACGCCCCGCCGCGGTACGCACCGCCGCGGGCGTGACCGCCATTTTCTATCTACTTGATCACTCGCGACTTGAACTTTCACAGGAGAGGACCTATACTGCAAGTGTTGCTGTGACCTCGGTCTGGAAGGGACAATGGCTGCTGCGACTGGGGAAAGGGCCCCTGCCTTCACTGGAGAAGAGTTGGAGAAACTTGTGGATGGGGTCCTCCCCCAGTATGCGCTACTCTACGGTCCTCCAGACCAACAAGTGAGTTTAATTCAATATGGATTTGGGGCCACTGGCTGGCTTGGGGGCCTGGCGGGGGGCATGTTGGGCCTGGCGGGGGGCCTGGCGGGGATGGGGGGCATGTTGGGCCTGGCGGGGGCCTGGCGGGGGGCCTGGCGGGGGGCCTGGCGAGGATGGGGGGCATGTTGGGCCTGGCGGGGGGCCTGGCGGGGGGCATGGCGGGGATGGGGGGCATGTTGGGCCTGGCGGGGGGCATGGCGGGGGGCCTGGCGGGGATGGAGGGCATGTTGGGCCTGGCGGGGGGCCTGGCGGGGGGCCTGGCGGGGATGGGGGGCGTTGGGCCACTGGCAACGAAAATGCAGACAAACTTGAACGTGGTATTTCTCCCTCCCTGTACATGTCACATAGGTCCGCGCCCATGAGAAGATCGGGATTTGGCGTGCCATCGCCAAGGAAGTCCGGACCCTGGGGGTCCACCATCGACGGGGCACCCACTGCCGCAAGAGGTGGGAGGACATCTGCCGCGGGACCAAGAAGACCGCCGAGTCTCTGCTGGGGATGGCCTCCCAACGTAGGCGGGGTGCCTGCCGTCAACTGACCCCCCTGATGTTCCGGATCCTGGCGGTGGCCTACCCTGATTTGGATGGGCACGTGAGGGCAGCACAGCAGACACAAGGGGGTGAGTACAAGCATAATCTACTCTGTTGTCGCGCAGTGGAGGTGTCTGGGTGGGGGAGGAGGGCTGTGGGTCCCCCTAGGCCAGGGCGATATCTGTAGGCTGGGCACCCCCGTAAGCCCCTGTGTCCCCAGCCACCACCCTCAGTAGTGTGCCAGTACAGCCATCCCTGGGCCGTGTCATCCATGGGTGCAGTTGTCAACTCTAGGCGTGTAGGGCATGTTCCACGGAATGCGTAGCTAACATTGAGGCCTATGGGTTTCAGGAGCCAATGACGAGGTGCGCCGGCGGTCGCGGTACGCACCGCCGCGGTACGCACCGCCGCGGGCGTGACCGCCATTTTCTATCTGCTTAATCACTCGAGACCTGATCATCCACAGGAGAGGACCTATACTGCAAGTGCTGCTGTGACCTCGGTCTGGAAGTGACAATGGCTGCTGCGACTGGGGAAAGGGCCCCTGCCTTCACGTCTGAGGAGTTGGAGAAACTTGTGGATGGGGTCCTCCCCCAGTATGCGTTACTCTACGGTCCTCCATACCAACAGGTAAGTACACTGGGTGCACATTGAATGGGCTATGCCTGTGTGGAGTGGGGTGGATGTAAGTTGGTGGGTTGGGGTGCGAATGAGGAGTGCAACGCACGACAGATGAGAGCATGTGCCATATGGCAAGGTTGGGAAGGGGGGGCCAATCGCATCTAACATGCAGAAAATTGATGATTTTTCCTTCCCACCCTCAAATAGGTCAGCGCCCATCAGAAAGTCGACATTTGGCGTGCCATCGCCAAGGAAGTCCGGGCCCTGGGGGTCCACGTCAGACGGGGCACCCACTGCCGCAAGAGGTGGGAGGACATCCGCCGCGGGACCAGGAAGACTGCCGAGTCACTGCTGGGGATGGCCTCCCAACCTAGGAGGGGTGCCAGTCGTACCCTGACCCCCCTGATGTCCCGGATCCTGGCGGTGGCCTACCCTGATTTGGATGGGCGCTTGAGGACATCACAGCAGACACAAGGGGGTGAGTATCAGCACATTCTGCTATCTCTCTGCGCAGTGGAGGCGTCTGGGTGGGGGAGGAGGGTTGAAGGTGACATTAGGCCAGGGCGCTTTCTGTAGTGTAGTCCTCTCCTTTAGGCATGGCCCTGTGCTCCCGGCCCCCACCTCTGTAGGGTGACAAGTACAGCTATCGATGGTCCAGCATCACACATGTGCGCCTTTGTCGTCTCTAGACCTGTTGTCCTAGTCAGAAGTACTGAGTAGTGTACCCCGAATGCGCGGCTTAGTGCATGAGGCTCCTGTGTCTGTCCTCTCCGCCAACGGTGTTGACATTGCATGCATTCAACCTGGTCTTTGTTTTTCTCCCCCCACCCTTCTTCTTCATCTTCTTGTGCATGTGTGCATTAGCATCATCAGGCGGAGGAGAATTGGCATCGGAGCACGAGGGAGCTGCAAGTCACAAGGCCCCGGAGGGACCAGGAACAGACACCGAGGGCACCAGTGATCCGGAGGGCGAGGGGAGCACCACAACGGCGACCGGTGGGGACACCAGCGACAGCGACACGTCCTCGGATGGGAGCTCCCTAGCGGTGGCGGCAACATCCGGGCCCCCCGCCTCTACAGGTACAGCCGCCACCCAGCGCACCAGCCCCGCCCTCCCAGCAGCCCCTCAGCCTACGCTCCGTGCCCGTTCGCCAAGGAAGGCGGGCGTCTCCTTCGCCCCAGGCACCTAAGCCCCTGCCCCTGTTACCCCTGCTGCCCTCAGTGAGGAGGTCATTGACCTCCTGAGGACCATCATTGTTGGGCAGACTACCCTTTTGAATGCCATCCAGGGGGTAGAAAGGGAGGTGCATCGGAGCAATGCCTACCTGGAGGGCATTCATTCGGGTCAGGCTGCCCATCAACGATCGTTCAATGCTCTGGCCTCAGCACTGACGGCAGCCATTGTCCCTGTTTCCAGCCTCCCTCTTCTGACTGCCTCCAGCCTGTCTCTGTCTCCTGTTCCTCAGCCTATCCCATCCACACCATCAGACCAGCCTGCACACACCTCAACACCCAAAGGCAGCTCATCCAGACACAAGCACCGCAGAACCCACAAGCATTCACACAAGCAACACCCAGATGCAGACATTCCAACAGTCACTACCACCTCTGTGTCCCCCTCCTCCTCGTCTCCCTCCTCCCTCCCTGTGACGTCTACACTCACACCTGCATGCACACCACCATCAGCCAGTGCTTCCATCACCAGCACACCCTCCAGTCCAGTCCGCACACGTGCAGTCACCACCCCCACTACCATTTACACGTCCCCTGTGTCCTCTCCCACTGTGTCTGTCACCCCCTCTTCCAAGACACACAAACGCAGGCAGACACCCACCCAACAGCCATCCACCTCACGACAGCCTCCAGCACAAGCACCTGCACCCAAAGACAGCACACCTGACTCTCCTACGACCACATCCTCTTCCTCCACTCCCATCACCACTTCTCCTACCTTTTACCTTGGTCCTAAGAAAGTTTTCCTCGCTAATCTTGACCTCTTTCCCTCCACTGACCCACCCCCTCCATCTGCAAAGAGTCCCAAGAGCACCTCAGCCACCACCAGCCCAGCTTCAAGTGTCACTGTGGTGCATGGGTTCTGGAGTCCACCCTTTGCCAGCAGTGACACCTCAATCAGCAGCAAGGGGACAGCCAGCCCCCCCCAGGCAAGAGGACCCGGAAACTAAAGGGCCGCCGTGAGAGGACTGACACGGCTGCCCCCAAGGAGCCAAGTTCGCCCACTTCACCAGCCACAACAGCTAGGGGAGGCAAGGGCCCGAGAGCCCCATCTAAGGAGCGAAAGGGCAGCAGGGCGGAGAAGTCAGCCAGCAGGAGCGCGGAGCAGGAGGGGCCAACAAGCCCCATCCCGGGTGTTAGGGAGAACACCAAAGGGCCCAGGACTCCGTCACCGAAGGGTCCAGCAACAGCACGGTCGGAGGGCGACTGAGCAGGGAGTCCAGGCCAGGTCTGGCTCCCTTGACTTACTGGACCAGCACCGCTGAACAGGGCCCCGCCATGCAGAAGAGCACCGCTGAACAGGGCCCCGCCGTGCAGAAGAGCACCGCTGAACAGGGCCCCGCCGTGCAGAAGAGCACCGCTGAACAGGGCCCCGCCATGCAGAAGAGCACCGCTGAACAGGGCCCCGCCGTGCAGAAGAGCACCGCTGAAGAGGGCCCCGCCGTGCAGAAGAGCACCGCTGAACAGGGCCCCACCGTGCAGAAGAGCACCGCTGAACAGGGCCCCGCCGTGCAGAAGAGCACCGCTGAACAGGGCCCCGCCGTGCAGAAGAGCACCACTGAACAGGGCCCCGCCGTGCAGAAGAGCACTGCTGAACAGGGCCCCGCCGTGCAGAAGAGCACCGCTGAACAGGGCCCCGCCGTCTCAAGCACCGCTCCGCTGGGCCCCGCCGTCTCAAGCATCGCTCCGCTGGCCCCCGCCATCTCAAGCACCGCTCCGCTGGGCCCTTCCTGTCAAGCACCGCTCCGCTGGGCCCTTCCTGTCAAGCACCGCTCCGCTGGGCCCTTCCTGTCAAGCACCGCTCCGCTGGGCCCCGCAGTCTCAAGCACCGCTCCGCTGGGCCCCGCCGTCTCAAGCACCGCTCCGCTGGGCCCTGCCTGCATGCACTGTTAACGGTTCACTGTGCCCACCATGCCTCCTCCTTGACCAGTGGAGACTGTAATCCACTTGAGAGACTGTGGCTTTGCACTCCCCAGGATGGCACAGTGGGCAACCCACCCACTTGTGAGACTTGAGAGACTGTGGCTTTGCACTCCCCAGGATGGCACAGTGGGCAACCCACCCACTTGTGAGACTTGAGAGACTGTGGCTTTGCACTCCCCAGGATTGAACAGTGGGCAACCCACCTACTGTAGAGACTTGAGAGACTGTGGCTTTGCACTCCCCAGGATGGCACAGTAGGCATAGGGGCCCCTTCGTGGTTCTGGCGTCGTGGACTCATGTGGCTGTGGTGCCCCCCCCTTCCCTTCCCCCTGAGGTGCCTGTAGTTTTTTCATCAGATGCCCCTGCAGTGTTCTCTCCAGAGGACTCAGGTCTCCTGTGTGGGCTTTGCCCTTGTGTTGTTACACTTTGGCCCACGGACACTTCGATTTTCTTTTGATGTGCAGGACTAATTGCCTCGGTTATCCATTGCACTGTATATAGACTTATTTTGATATTGATTTTTTGGCTAGTTGACCATAACTTTTCAGAGCCTATTTTGTACATAAATTTTTATTCACAATTTAATTATGTCTTTGCATTTATCAGGGGGGTTTGGGTGGTGTCACTGTGACTTGTTGCTCTGCATTGGTGTGTACATAGTTTGGGGGGGTGGGGGTCGCATATGTGTGTGCCCGTAAGCTTTCCTCCGCCCCCCTCCCGTGTGTCGTAGGTGCAGTACTCACCGTTGTCGTCTGCGCCGGCGTTCGTACTCGTGGTAGATGAGCAGGTAGACAAGAGCAGGTAGTATGTTTAATTCGGGTTCCATGCTGTCCTCCTTCCTCGTGGAGTGCGTAGAGGTGAGCGTTTTCCCGTTCGTAGTCTGTTTCCGCCGTGTTTTTATCGGCGGGGCTCCCGCCCCGGAAAAGGTGGCGGATTGGTGAGTTGTGATAGGGTGGGCGGTACATTGTCTGCCGCCTGCCTGTTGGCGGTGACCGCCGCGCTGTTTGTCTGTACCGCCGCGGCGGGCGGATTGTTAATGTGGCGGGCTGTGTTGGCGGTTCCCGCCAGGGTCAGAATTCCATTTTTTGGACCGCCAGCCTGTTGGCGGGTTGGCCGCCGCTTTATCACCGACCGCCAGGGTTAGAATCACCCCCTTAGTCTTCCACACCGTGGGCAATTCTGCCGCTCAAAATCCAGTAGTCTCATTAGAATAATGAGAGCTCACGCAACAGCTCGGTCTGTTTGTATAGACCTGGCTACCAGTAGCCTGCTTGTAACAGTGAAAAAGTAGCTGCCACACCAGCATGGGTAGAAGCAACTCCTTCATACGCTGCTTTTATCAACTCTGGTCTTTGATCTTGGTTGGGGATCACACGATCTCCCACCCCTGGTATTTTTAGTAGGGTAGTATTGAGGCTAGGTATGCGGTATGAATATTTAGCAGGATATGCCTTTGGCATGGGCTTTCCTTCCGCCGAAGCTTTCACAGCAGCCAGTGTTTCATCATCCAACCTCGTCCATGAATGAGTTATTGCAGCAACAGAAGCCTTAGCTCCTGCTGACTTGGCCGCTTCATCAGCCAAGGTATTGCCAGTAACATGTATTCCAATACGTTGATGTCCCAATGTATGTACTACATGGGCATTTGGTAATGTTTCTTTCAGATCCACTACTTTCCCCTACAGAAATCTGTATTTAATGGTGTTCCCTTTTGAATATCTCAACCCATTCTGGCGCCAGTAATGCAGATATTTATTGAAGGACTGGACACAATATTATGAATCACAGACTATTAATGTTAACTGTCCTGGATCCAAGTGTTCCAGTGTCATCAACAGAGCCTTGAGCTCTGCTAGTTGTGCACTGCAGTCCCCTAAGGTCTGCGTGTAAGTGTGTTGTAGATGGAATTCACTATCTTTCATGTGGCCACTCACGACTGCACAGGCAACTGAGTAATGATGTTTAGTGCCTACTGCAGGCTGGGCTGAGCCATCAGTGTACATAATTATTGGATATTGTTCAAAAGGAAATGTGTTTGCTGGAACTGGGTATTAAAGTTCATATTGGAGAAGTTCTTGAGTTTATAATTTTGGGTCAAAACATAGTCAACGTTAGTGGCCGTCAGAGACGTTGCCCATTGAATCCACCGTGGATGTAGAACCTTAGCATTTGGAACATTGGCTTTGATGACAGCCTCAAGGGCTGGGATCAGAGATACAACAATACTGTGTTTCCCTTGGGCCAGAGGTCTCTCTTTAGTGACAGCCATCTGAACAGCAGCCAGAATTATTTTCTGTGGGAGCAAAGTGTTGTTCAGCTGTGGAATACAAATGTGATTTGTATGCAATCGGGACAGTATCACCCTCATTAAATGTTACATAGGTGAAACCAATGGCACCAGCAATTACTCTGATGACCAAATTAGTTTAGTTGTCCCTTGTGTGAAAGTGTTTAGCTGCAATCATGTCTTGTTGCAATGCTCTGAGAATGTACGTGTGTTCAACTGTCCAATATTTGCATGAAAAGTCAGGACGTATTAAGTTATATAATGGTTTGATGTGTTGTGCATAATCTGGAATGTATGTTCTGCCAAAGTTTAAAAAGCCCAACAATGACTAGAGCTTTTTGACAGTGTTTGGTGGTTGCAGTTGTGCAAATATTTCTACAAATTGGGGCGCTAAGATCTTGACATCATTTGATAATTTGTATCCCAAAAACAGAACACAAAGGAAGGCTATTTTTGTTTTTCTTAATTAAAATTGTAGCCTAATTTGGCAAATCCCGCAATAATGCAGCACACCCGTCTTACATGTTGAACAAGTTCATCATCTGTAAAGTAGCTATTGTCTAAGTAGACAATGCCTCAGGGTCAATGTCATGTAGAATTGAAGTAACAGGAGGTGAAAACATTCCTGGACTGTTTCATATACTTATTGGAGTCTGCAAAACTTTTTCTGAAATCCTAAGTCCCTATTTTCAGGCACTATATTTTGGCAGAAAAAAAATTGAAATATCCAACGTTGTTTTGCATTTTTTTATCACTATATTGTTTATGAGTCCTATACTGTGTGCATTTTGTATGGCTGATGTGAATGTATAACTGTTTAAATGCCTGTAGTCTAAGACTATTGTATATGTGTAGGAGGCTGGCCTGGCTTATAGTGGGTACCAGAGGTACTTACATCTTGTGCCAGGTCCAGTTATCCCTTATTAGTGTAGAAGAGGTGTTTCTAGCAGCTAAGGCTGATAGAAGGTAGCTATGGCAAAGCAGCTTAGGCTGAACTAGGAGACATGTAAAGCTCCTACTATACCACTGGTGTCATATGCACAATATCATAAGAAAACACAATACACAGATATACTAAAAATAAAGGTACTTTATTTTTATGACAATATGCCAAAAGTATCTCAGTGAGTACCCTCAGTATGAGGATGCCAAATATACACCAGATATATGTACGCAATGTCAAAATTATGCAGTAATAGCAAAAGGAAGTAATGCAAGCAGTGTAAAGTTACAATAGATTGCAATAGGAGCACATAGATATAGGGGCAACACAAACCATATACTCCAAAAGTGGAATGCGAACCACGAATGGACCCCAAACCTATGTGAGCTTGTAGAGGGTCGCTGGGACTGTAAGAAAACAGTCAGGGTTAGAAAAATAGCCCACCCCAAAACCCTGTAAGGTAGGTGTAAAGTGCACCTACAACCCCCAGAGAGCACAGAAGTCGTGATAGGAGGATTCTGCAAGGAAAACCGACACCAGCAATGCAACAACAGTGGATTTCTGGTACCTGTAAGACAAGGGGACCAAGTCCAAAAGTCGCGACAGTGTCGAGAGTGGGCAAGAGCCCAGGAAATGCCAGCTGAGGGTGCAAGGAAGCTGCCACCGGATGGAAGAAGTTTTGGTGTTTGCAAGAATGAAGAGGACTAGGAACTTCCCCTTTGGAGGATGGATGTCCCACGTCGTGAAGAAGCTTGCAGAGGTGTTCCCACACAGAAAGACCGCAAACAAGCCTTGCTAGCTGCAAGGGTCGCGGTTAAGGTTTTTGGATGCTGCTGTGGGCCAGGAGGGACGAGGATGTCGCCACTTGGATGAGGATACAGAGGGGGCGCCCAGCAAGTCAGGGAGCCCTCACAGAAGGAGGCAGCACCTGCAGAAGTACCGGAACAGGCACTTGGAAGATGAGTGAACCGGAGTCCACTCGAAGTCACAAAAGGGAGTGCCACGACGCCGGAGGACAACTCAGAAGGTTGTGCACTGCAGGTTAGAGTGTCGGGGACCCAGGCTTGGCTGTGCATGAAGGAAATCCTGGAAGAGTGCACAGGAGCCGGAGAAGCTGCAAATCACACGGTACCCAGCAATGCAGTCTAGCATGGGGAGGCAAGGACTTACCTCCACCAAACTTGGACTGAAGAGTCACTGGACTGTGGGAGTCACTTGGACAGAGTTGCTGAGTTCCAGGGACCACGCTCGTTGTGCTGAGGGGACCCAGAGGACCAGTGCTGCAGTCTTTTGGTGCCTGTGTTTGCAGCGGGAAGATTCCGTCGACCCACGGGAGATTTCTTCAGAGCTCCTGGTGCAGAGAGGAGGCATGCTACCCCCAGAGCATGCACCACCTGGAAACAGTCGAGAAAGCCTGCAGGATGAAGCGATACAAGGTTGCTAGTAGTCGTCTGGCTACTTTGTTGCGGTTTTGCAGGCCTTCTGAGCAGTCAGCGGTCGATCTTTTGGCAGAAGGTGAAGAGGGAGATGCAGAGGAACTCTGGTGAGCTCTTGCATTTGTAATCTGAAGAATTCCCCAAAGCAGGGACCCTAAATAGCCAGAGAAGGAGGGTTGGCTACCTAGGAAGGAGGATTGGCTACTAAGAGAGGTAAGAGCCTATCAGAAGGAGTCTTTGACGTCACCTGCTGGCACTGCCCACTCAGAGCAGTCCAGTGTGCCAGCAACACCTCTGTTTCCAAGATGGCAGAGGCCTGGGGCACACTGGAGGAGCTCTGGGCACCTCCCCTGGGAGGTGCAGGTCAGGGGAGTGGTCACTCCCCTTTCCTTTGTCCAGTTTCGCGCCAGAGCAGGGCTGGGGGATTCCTGAACCGGTGTAGACTGGCTTATGCAGAGATGGGCACCATCTGTGCCCATCAAAGCATTTCCAGAGGCTGGGGGAGGCTACTCCTCCCCAGCCATCACACCTATTTCCAAAGGAAGAGGGTATTACACCCTCTCTCAGAGGAAATCCTTTGTTCTGCCTTCCTGGGCCAGGGCTGCCTGGACCCCAGGAGGGCAGAAACCTGTCTGAGGGGTTGGCAGCAACAGCAGCTGCAGTGGAGACCCTGGAAAGGCAGTTTGGCAGTACCCGGGTTCTGTGCTAGAGACTCGGGTGATCATGGAATTGTCTCCCCAATACCAGAATGTCATTGGGGTGACAATTCCATGATCTTAGACATGTTACATGGCCATGTTCGGAGTTATGTATAGTGCACGCATGTAATGGTGTCCCCGCACTCACAAAGTCTGGGGAATTTGCCCTGAACAATGTGGGGGCACCTTGGCTAGTGCCAGGGTGCCCACACACTAAGTAACTTAGCACCCAACCTTAACCAGGTGAAGGTTAGACATATAGGTGACTTATAAGTTACTTAAGTGCAGTGGTAAATGGCTGTGAAATAACGTGGACGTTATTTCACTCAGGCTGCACTGGTAGGCCTGTGTAAGAATTGTCAGATCTCCCTATGGGTGGCAAAATAAATGCTGCAGCCCATAGGGATCTCCTGGAACCCCAATAACCTGGGTACCTCAGTACCATATACTAGGGAATTATATGGGTGTTCCAGTTTGCCAATGTGAATTGGTGAAATTGGTCACTAGCCTGTTAGTGACAATTTGGAAAGCAGAGAGAGCATAACCACTGAGGTTCTGGTTAGCAGAGCCTCAGTGAGACAGTTAGTCATCACACAGGGAACACATACAGGGCACATACTTATGAGCACTGGGGCCCTGCCTGGCAGGGTCCCAGTGACACATAGACTAAAACAACATATATACAGTGAAATATGGGGTAACATGCCAGGCAAGATGGTACTTTCCTACAATATGAATGGCCCGGTTTAGCTATGGGGAACAATGGGTTGTTCATTGGTGAGACACAATGTTCAAATGCACCTTAGTACTCTAGCTTCATGCTTTATTGGATATTTGTGTTGAGGTTGGGATGTAATTGGTATTATATGGCAGAGTGAATCTTTATCCCACCCTACGTTGTTGCAATATAAAGCTGGTGCTTGCGCCTTCACCCAATCAATGGCGAAAGCCTCCCTGAGGTCTCTGAGAACAAGGGGCAAGAAAGAGGGTTCAATTACCTATTCCCCATATGTGAGATTACAGACAAATTCTGGTGACCAATCTTTTTCAGCCAATAAGATATGATAACAGTAATGACGTGATCCCCAAAGATGGCATCTATTGTGCACTCAATGTCTCCTTCTAATTTATTTTGAGGGGCATATTTATACTCCGTTTGCGCCGAATTTGCGTCGTTTTTTTCGACGCAAATTCGACGCAAAACTAACTCCATATTTATACTTTGGCGTTAGACGCGTCTAGCGCCAAAGTTCATGGAGTTAGCGTCATTTTTTTGCGTGAACACCTTCCTTGCGTTAATGAGATGCAAGGTAGGCGTTCCCGTCTTCAAAAATTACTCCCAGGCATGTGCGTGGTATTTATACTCCCGGGCAAAAATGACGCCCGGGAGTGGGCGGGGCAAAAAACCCCGCATTTGCGCCTCTTTTTAACGCCTGGGTCAGGGCAGGCGTTAAGGGACCTGTGGGCTCAGAATTAGCCCAGAGGTGCCCTCCCCTGCCCCCAGGGACACCCCCTGCCACCCTTGCCCACCCCAGGAGGACACCCAAGGATGGAGGGACCCACCCCAGGGAAGAAAAGGTAAGTTGTGGTAAGTATTTTTTTTAATTTTTTTTTGTGGCATAGGGGGGCCTGATTTGTGCCCCCCTACATGCCACTATGCCCAAGGACCATGCCCAGGGGACATAAGTCCCCTGGGCATGGCCATTGGGCAAGGGGGCATGACTCCTGTCTTTGCTAAGACAGGAGTCATGTTAATGGCGTCTGGGCGCCTAAAAAAATGGCGCAAATCGGGTTAAGACGATTTTTTTGCCTCAGCCTGACTTGCCCCATTTTTGGACGCCCAAACGCCATTTTTCCCTACGCCGGCGCTGCCTGGTGTACGTTGTTTTTTTTCACGCAGACCAGACAGCGCCGGTCGGCTAACGCCGGCTAACGCCATTCAATAAATACGGCGCCCGCATGGCGCTTCAGAATGCCGTTAGCCGGTGCTAATTCTTTTGGCGCAAAACTGCGTTAGCGCAGTTTTGCGTCAAAAAGTATAAATATGGCCCTTAGTTTATACACCCTATCGGGTGTGGAGATGCGCATGTCCGCTGTCTCGACTTGTAAGAAGTCATCAGCTGCTTTCATCTTCAGATGCTCTTGAAGATTCCGGTGAACTATTGTGACCTCTGCTGCGCTGTCTAGCAGTGCCATTGCCCTCTTCTGTTTTTTCAGTAAAGCTCTCATCCTGAGTGGTATTTCGTATAGAAATCGCTGCCACTTTTTTATTTTTGAATTGGGGTTTTTGTTGGGGAAGTTTAACTTCTGTTTCAACAGAAACTTCTGACGAACTTTGTGAGTCCTTTCTCAGTTTCACATACTCAGTTTGCTGCTCTGACCATCCACCTCTGTCACTGCGTTTATCCGGTGAGTCCGGAAAGGAACAAGATTGGCTTGTATCAGTATACTGATACATGTCAAGCATTATTATATTATCTCTATTTCTAAGATTATAGCAATTTTTTTGGGTCTCTGAACACAGAGATTAACGCCTTTCTTTTTTAGGTTTTTGTTTTTGTTTTTGCCAGCGTATTTTAGAACCCTTTGGCTCCCATATTATCTCGACCAATGATAGAGTAGGTCTCAGCTATAATCTCTGGCAGCTCGCATTCTTGGTCCTATACAGGAATGTCCCTCAGCCGCATGCGCACTGCTGGTACAACTACTTCCCCTTTAAGGTTACTTAATATTATTGAAGATACTGTGGCAAAATTGCCCATTAATTGCATCCCCAAATCCAGAGCCGGGGCAGCCCTGTATTCATCTTAAATTTGTTTTAACACTACCGGAAGATTGGCAAGTGTTGGTGTACTACTGTATAGAGTGTGGCAAATACTGTGCCCCAAGTATTGCAGTTATCTAGTGTGGGAACCTTCCCATATGGCAAGCACATAGGGAGTATTCTATGTTTTTTCCTGTGTGAGGAAAAACTGCTTCCAGCGCATTTATTTTTTGAGCTAACCAAAACAGAATCTCCTCCTGTTTGGCGGGTACTTTACCCATAATCAAATGTACAGTTGCAGGGTTAATGCCTGACGTGACTGCATGTTGATGCGCAGGGGCAGCACGTGCTGGGTTAGTAGTTAATGCCTGCATTACGAACTGTATTAACAGTCTGCGTATTGCTGTAAGCTCAACTTATAAGCGGCGAACCTCAGCTACCGCCAAGGTGACTGAATCAGGATGTGGTGGATATGTGCCCAATTAAGGCTAGGTAGAACCCTCATTGCTCAGAAGACCTAACCTAACTTGTAATATTGTATGTGGTAGGGTGCCATCTAGCCAGTTATTATGGTCTTGAAAAGATAGAGGTATCTCTAAGTATGCAAATGCTCTGTATTGTGCAGAAATGTTAGCAGGTGTGTAGTGATGAAATGTAATGGTGTTCCCATCAACTACTGGAAAAGTGACCCAAGAGTAGAATGCTTCTGTTCTGTAGGCTGGATGAGCCTCAACTAGAAATATTACAGGACTCCCCTGGGCTGTAAGGCCATTTGCTAACAAATGAGCAGTGAGGGTAGGTAGCATGTTTAGTGCAATTACCATCCGATGGGGGTTCACCATGGTATATACAACTGTTTAGACATAAGGACACCAAAATGGGGATTTATCCTTTTAAGGTTCAAGCTCGAACACCCTATAGCACTGAATAGGTAGTACCTACCAAGCTGAAATGGAAATCCTCAATACCACAGACGTCTATGTATATAGTATTGAGGTGCCTTTAGCACGTAGTTCGATAGAGATATTTTGGAGGATCCGAAAATCAGCGACTGACCAAACGTTGGCGGCAGCATGTCACGTAGACTCTCATTATCCTAATGAGGCTGCTTGATTCGGGCGGCAGCATCACCTGAATCATGGGGACTGAGTCCAATCCCACACCATATGACAACTGTTGGCCTAATCCGCTTCCGACCAACTAGCAGCGCCTCATCTCTGCCCAAGAGCAGAGATGATTTTGGCAACCGGGTGGATGACCTAATGACTTCTCAGTGAAATCGTGGTGTATCAGATCTCATCCTTTTCTCTCAGTTACATTAGTCTTAAAGACAAACAAAGGCAGAAAATGTTTCAATACGTTTTATTGAATCAGATGCACTTTAGAGAAAATGGCATGAATTGCAA
Source organism: Pleurodeles waltl (assembly GCF_031143425.1). Classification (NCBI taxonomy): domain Eukaryota; kingdom Metazoa; phylum Chordata; class Amphibia; order Caudata; family Salamandridae; genus Pleurodeles; species Pleurodeles waltl. Next base: position 690,275,436 of record NC_090448.1, on the reverse strand, counting down.
TAATTAGAATGATGAAACATAATAGGAGCAAAATGGTGACAAGAAAAGTAAAACACAGGAAAAGTCCCACCATACTGTCACTATGCATAATATATGCGGTTGACACCTAAGCTATGTTACAGCACAGCATGATAAGCCCTAATCTGCCCTTCTGGGTTCCCCCCTGGGAAGACATTATCCACCATACCTGAGCAAGGAAGCCTGTTGTTGTAGGAAGGTAGCCTCTTTCTAACCTTCTTACCCGCACTTTTGGCCTATTTGTGAGTATATGTCAGGGTGCTTTTACTGTCTCTCTGGGATCCTGCGAGCCAGGGCCCCAGTGCTCATAGTGGAAACCCTATGTTGTCAGTGTGTTTGATATGTGTCAGTGGGATCCTGCTAGCCAGGACCCCAGCCTCATAAGTTTGTGGCCTATATGTGTTTCCTGAGTGGTCCTGAGCTGCTAACCAGAACCTCAGTGTTTATGCTCTCTCTGCTTTTAAAATTGTCACTGCAGGCTAGTGACTAATTTTACCAATTCTGATTATCACACTGGAACACCCATATAATTTCCTAGTATGGTACCTAGGTACCCAGGGTTTTGGGGTTCCAGGTGATCCCTATGGGCTGCAGCATTTCTTTTGCCATCCACAGGGAGATCAGACAATTCTTACACAGGACTGCCACTGCACGTTATTTCACAGCCATTTTACATTGCACTTAAGTAACTTATAAGTCATCTATATGTCTAACCTTTACTTAGTGAAGGTTAGGTGCAAAGTTACTTAGTGTGAGGGCACCCTGGCACTAGCCAAGGTGCCCCCACATTGTTCAGGGCAAATTCCCCAGACTTTGTGAGTGCGGGGACACCAATATACATGTGCACTATATATAGGCCAATACCTATATGTAGCGTCACCATGGTAACTCCGAACATGGCCATGTAGCATGTCTAGGATCATGTAATTGTCACCCCAATACCATTCTGGTATTGGGGGGACAATTCCATGCATCCCTAGGGCTTCAGCATAGAGCCCGGGTACTGCCAAACTAACTCTCTGGGGTTTTCTCTGCAGCTACCGCTGCTGCCAACCCTTAGACAGGTTTCTGCCGCCCTGGGCAGCCCAGTCCCAGGAAGGCAGAACAAAGGATTTCCTCTAAGAGAGGGTGTTACACCCTCTCCCTTGGGAAATAGGTGTTAAGGGCCTGAGAGGGGTAGCCTCTACTGGCCTCTGGAAATGCTTTGAAGGGCACAGATGGTGCCCTCCTTGCATAAGCCAGCCTACACCGGTTCAGGGATCCCCCCAGCCCTGCTCCGGCGCAAAACTGGACAAAGGAAAGGGGAGTGACCACTCCCCTGACCAGCAACTCACAAGGGGTGGTGCCCAGAGCTCCTCCAGTGTCTCCCACACCTCTACCATCTTGGATGCAGAGGTGTGAGGGCACAATGGACACCTCTGAGTGGCCAGTGCCAGCAGGTGAAGTCAGATGGGTGCTTACCTTTTTCTGTAGCCAATCTTCCTCTGAGGGTTATTTAGGGTCTCTCCTGTGGGTTTCTCATCAGATAACGAATGCAAGAGCTCACCATAGTTCCTCTGCACTTCCCTTTTCGACTTCTGCCAAGGATTGACCGCTGACTGCTCCAGGACACCGGCAAAACTGCAACAAAGTAGCAAGAAGACTACCAGCAACATTGTAGCGCCTCATCCTGCCGGCTTTCTCGACTGTTTCCTGGTGGTGAATGCTCTAAGGGGTGTCTGCCTTTACCCTGCACTGGAAGCCAAGAAGAAATCTCCTGTGGATCGATGGAATCTTCTCCCTGCCAAAGCAGCCACCAAACTTCTGCATCACCGGTCCTCTGGGTCCCCTCTCATCTTGACAAGCGTGGTCCCTGGAACACAGGAGCTGGATACAAGTGTCCCCGACAATCCAGTGGCCCTCCAAATTTGGTGGAGGTAAGTCCTTGCCTCCCCATGCCAGACAGAAATCCTGTGTACTGCGTGAACTGCAGCTGCTAGGGCTTCTGTGCACTTTTGCAAGACTTCCTTTGTGCGCACAGCCTAGCCCAGGTCCCCAGCACTCCGTCCTGCTTTGCTCAACTCACTGAGTTGGACTCTGACTTCGTGGGACCCTCTTTTGTTGTGCTGAGTCGACCGTCGTGCTCAGATATTCTGAACGCCTGTTCATGTGCTTCTGCGGGTGTTGCCTGCTTCTGCGTGGGCTCTCCATCTTGCTGAGCGCACCCTCTGTCTACTCCTGCAAGAGGAAACCTCCTGGTCCTTCCTGGGCCCTGGCAGCACCCAAAACCTTTAACCGCAACTCTTGCAGCTAGCAAGGCTTGTTTACGGTCTTTCTGCGTGAAACAACTCTGCATCCTCCAGCGCGCCATGGGACATCTTTTGGCCAAAGGAGAAGTTCTTGGCACCTTCTGTTGTTGCAGAATCTTCGGCTTCTTCCACCCAGAGGCAGCCCTTTTGCACCTTCATCCGGGGTTTAGTGGGCTCCTGCCCCCACTGAACACTTGCGTGACTCTTGGACTTGGTACCTTTCCTTTGCAGGTCCTCAGGTCCAGGAATCTGTCTTCAGTGCTTTGCAGTAAGTTGTTGTCTTTGCAGAATCCCCTATCTCGACTTTACTGTCTTTCTGGGGTAGTAGGGTAACTTTACTTTTCAGGGTCTTGGGGTGGGATATCTTGGACATCCTTAGTGTTTTCTTACACTCCCAGTGACCCCCTACACACTACACTAGGCCTGGGGTCCATTCATGGTTCGCATTCCACTTTTGGAGTATATGGTTTGTGTTGCCCCTAGGCCTATTGTTTCCTATTGCATTCTATTGAGTTCTACAGTGTTTGCACTACTTTTCTAACTGTTTACTTACCTGATTTTGGTTTGTGTGTAAATTTTGTGTATTTTACTTACCTCCAAAGGGAGTATATACTCTGAGATACTTTTGGCATATTGTCACTAAAACAAAGTACCTTTATTTTTAGTAACTCTGAGTATTGTGTTTCTTATGATATAGTGCTAAGTGATATAAGTGGTATAGTAGGAGCTTTGCATGCCTCCTAGTTCAGCCTAAGCTGCTATGCTATAGCTACCTCTATCAGCCTAAGCTGCTAGAACACTACTAATCTACTAATAAGGGATAACTGGACCTGGCACAAGGTGTAAGTACCTCTGGTACCCACTACAAGCCAGGCCAGCCTCCTACAGTCATCACTTAAATAACTGCATTAAAGTACTCGGTCTGCTAGAAGCCTGGGACCGAAACCTGGACAAAAAGTAGTTTTTTCAGAAGGCAAACGCTGTCACTAAGAAGAAATCTTTAAACTCTGACAAACAGAAATTGGCAAGCAGACAACATGCCTGGACTATAATAACATCATACAAAACTTTACGGGCACAGGAATATCTAGCAGCAACCTTCAACCAGTCGCTGAAACATCGGTTCATGCTTTTCCGCTTTGGGTTGATGGAAACGAAGGATATGGTCCCTTCATGGAAACAGCAGGACCCGACACATTCCTGTTTTACTTTTGTCCCCACCCTTGTCAGAAGACTTACCATCCTTGTCACCCCCTGTATGAACTTTTCTGTTCACTCTTGTTCTGACCCATTTGTCTGCCTTCTTTCCCAATTCTTGGGGAGGGGTCAGATCTGAGTCCACTAGATATTGGTGTAACAAGTCAGACACACAGTTATTCAGAATATGCTTTCTCAGAATAAGATTATACAGGCTTTCATAATCAGAAACTTTACTGCCATGTAACCACCCCTCCAAGGCCTTCAGTGAACAGTCAACAAAGTCTATCCAGTCTTGTGAGGACTCTTTTCTGGTGTCTCTGATCTTAATCCTGTATTGTTCAGTGGTTAAGCCAAATCCATCCAAGAGTGCATCCTTCAAAAGTGCAAAATTGTGAGCATCACTTTCTCTAACAGTAAGGAGCCTAGGGGTCAGCCTTCTGCTGATACAAGCAACTGGTTGATCCTGGCCCTCAGATTTCAGTTGTGATAAGACTGCAACTACCCCTAATTCAGATGCATCAGTTTGAACAATGAATTTCTTGGAGTAACATGGGCTTTTTAGGACGGGTGCAGTGCACATGGCCTGTTTGAGCTCCTGAAAAACTTTCTGACAGCTGGCTGTCCACAATACCTTTTTAGGCATCTTTGTACTGGTGAGATCATTAAGTGGGGATACAATGGAGCCATAGGTTTTAATGAATCTCCTGTAATAACCAGTGAGGCCTAGGGAGGCTCTCACCTGGGTCTGAGTTGTAGGGGGAACCCAATCCATGACTGTCTGGATTTTCCCCTGAAGTGGTGCAATCTGTTCTCCACCTACCTGGTGTCCCAGATAAACCACCATTCCCTGTCCTATCTGGCACTTTGAGGCCTTGATAGTGAGGCCTGCCTTTTGCAGGGCCTCCAAAACTTTCCAAAGGTGGACCAGATGCTCATCCCAGGTGGAGCTAAAGACAGCTATATCATCAAGATATGCTGCACTAAAAGCCTCCAACCCTTGCAGGACTGTGTTCACCAACCTCTGAAAAGTGGCAGGTGCATTTTTCAAACCAAAGGGCATCACTGTAAATTGGTAGTACCCTCCTATAGTTGAAAATGCAGTTTTAGGTTTAGCATCCTCAGCCAATTTGATCTGCCAATACCCTGCAGTCAAATCAAAGGTGCTTAGATACTTCGCAGATGCCAGTGTATCTATGAGCTCATCTGCCCTGGGTATAGGGTGATCATCAGTTTTTGTTACCTGGTTGAGACCTCTGTAATCAACACAAAACCTCATCTCCCTTTTTCCATCTTTTGAGTGAGGCTTTGGTACAAGCACCACAGGACTCGCCCCTGGGCTTTCAGAAGGTTCAACCACTCCTAGGTCAAGCATTTTCTGAACCTGTTGTTTTATGCAGTCCCTGACATTGTCAGGCTGCCTATAGATTTTACTTTTGACAGGCATGCTGTCTCCAGTATCAATTGTGTGTTCACACCAAGATATGGTGCCTGGCACAGTTGAAAAGAGTTCAGAAACCTGTCCTAGGAGATTTATGCAGTTGTCTTTCTGTTCTGCAGTAAGACAGTCTGCCAAAACTACTCCCTCCACTAGAGCATCCTCTTCAGTGGAGGAGAAGAGATCAAGGAGAGGGTCACTCTCTTCTTCCTGTCCTTCATCTGTTGCCATGAGCAGGGTGAGATCAGCCCTGTCATAGTAGGGTTTTAGGCAGTTGAATTGAATCACCCTAAGGGGACTTCTGGCAGTGCCCAGGTCAACCAAGTAGGTGACCTCGCCCTTTTTCTCAACAATGAGATGGGGTCCACTCCATTTGTCTTGGAGTGCTCTTGGGGCCACAGGCTCCAATACCCACACCTTCTGTCCTGGTTGGTACTGAATCAGAACAGCCTTCTGGTCATGCCATTGCTTCTGGAGCTCTTGGCTGGCCTGAAGGTTTTTACTGGCCTTTTTCATGAACTCAGCCATTCTGGATCTTAGGCCAAGTGCATAGACCAATATGTCCTGTTTGGGAGCTTTTAAAGGTTGTTCCCAACCCTCCTTCACAAGTGTTAGTGGTCCTCTTACAGGGTGTCCAAAGAGGAGTTCAAAGGGGCTGAAGCCCACTCCTTTCTGGGGTACCTCCCTGTAACCAAAAAGGAGGCAAGGTAAGAGGACATCCCATCTCCTCCTGAGTTTTTCAGGGAGTCCCATTATCATTCCTTTGAGAGTTTATTAAACCTCTCTACCAATCCATTAGTCTGTGGGTGATAAGGTGTGGTGAATTTGTAGGTTACACCACATTCCTTCCACATAGCCTTGAAGTATGCAGACATAAAGTTGCTACTCCTGTCTGATACAACCTCTTTTGGGAAACCCACCCTGGAAAAGATTCCCAGGAGGGCTTTTGCCACTGCAGGTGCTGTAGTGGTCCTTAGAGGAATTGCTTCAGGATATCTTGTGGCATGGTCCACAACCACCAAGATAAACCTATTGACTGAAGCAGTAGGAGGGTCAAGGGGGCCAACTATGTTAACCCCTACCATTTCAAAGGGGACCCCAACCACAGGTAGTGGAATGAGGGGAGCCTTTGGAGTGCAACCAGTCTTGCCACTGGCTTGGCAGGTCACACAAGACTTACAAAAATATGTTGTGTCCTCTGACATCCTACGCCAGTGAAACAGGGGGACAAGCCTTTCTCATGTTTTGATCTGGCCCAAATGCCCAGCCAAAGGAATGTCATGTGCCAGAGTTAGGGGGAACTCTCTGTACTGCAGGGGAATGACCAATCTCCTGGCTGCTCCAGGTTTTGGGTCCCTTGCTTCTGTGTACAAGAGGTTGTCCTCCCAGTAAACTCTATGTGAGTAACTGACATCCCCATTTTCCTGCTTGACAGCTTGCTGTCTGAGACCCTCTAATGTGGGACAGGATTGCTGTGCCTGTCACACTCAGCTCTTCCGTGGCAGGCCCCCCTCTACCCAAAAGCTCAGCAGTGTCTGCTGCTAGTTTATCTGGTGAAGGTTCTGCACAGGAAGGAAAATATTCTTCCTCAGAAGGAGAATCATCTGTAGAGGGAGGAATAGTGGGTAGGGATTTACCCTTGCTACCCCTAGCTTTAGGGAGCACTTGGTCCATTCTTCCAGGATCCAAATTACCCTGTCCTTTTTGTTTTTAGGCCTGAGCCCTTGTCAAAGCAAAAATATGCCCAGGAATGCCAAGCATTGCTGCATGAGCCTCCAACTCCACTTCTGCCCAGGCTGATGTCTCTAAATCATTTCCTAGTAGACAGTCTACAGGTAAATCTGAAGCAACCACAACATTCTTTGGACCAGTACCCCCCCCCAGTTGAGATTCACAACAGCCATGGGGTGGCTAAGAGTGTTGTTATGAGCGTCTGTCACTTGGAACTGTTGACCAAGTAGGTGTTGTTCAGGGTGTACCAGTTTCTCTATCACCATGGTAACACTGGTATCTGTGTCCCTGTAGGCCTGAACCTCAACACCATTGATTAGGGGAAGTTGTTTGTACTTATCCATATTAAGGGGACAAGCAACCAAGGTGGCCAAATCAATGGCACCTTCAAAGACTAACACAGCCTCTGTGGTCTCCCTAACAAGACCAACCCCAACTAAATTACCAAAAGTGAGCCCAGCTACTCCCTTGGATTGGCTATTAGTAGGTTTGCTCCCACCACCACTGCTATTACTAGGGGCACTAGAGGTTGCAGTAGAGGTTGTGGTAGTGGGAGGTTTGGTGTTTTTCTTTGGACAACTGGCATCAGTTGTCCAATGGCATTTTACTTTACATAAATAAAACCAAGGCTTTTTTACTTGATTAGAAGAGGATTTGGACCTACCACCCCCACCAGAGTGTTTTTGTGGGCCTGTTGAAGACTCATTTTTAGATTTGTGCCCACCCTTGTCAGAAGACTTACCATCCTTCTTCTTGCCATCCTTGTCACCCCCTGTATGAACCTTTCTGTTCACTCTTGTTCTGACCCATTTGTCTGCCTTCTTTCCCAATTCTTGGGGAGAGGTCAGATCTGAGTCCACTAGATATTGGTGTAACAAGTCAGACCCACAGTTATTCAGAATATGCTCTCTCAGAATTAGATTATACAGGCTTTCATAGTCAGAAACTTTACTGCCATGTAACCGCCCCTCCAAGGCCTTCACTGAACAGTCAACAAAGTCTATCCAGTCTTGTGAGGACTCTTTTCTTGTGTCTCTGAACTTAATCCTGTATTGTTCAGTGGTTAAGCCAAATCCATCCAAGAGTGCATCCTTAAAAATTGCAAAATTATTGGCATCACTTTCTCTAACAGTAAGGAGCCTATCCCTACCCTTTCCATTGAAAGTTAGCCATAGAATAGCAGCCCACTGCCTTTGAGGGACCCCCTGTACCATACAGGCCCTCTCAAGTGCAGCAAACCACTTGTTAATGTCATCCCCCTCCTTGTAAGGGGGAACTATCTTGTTCAGATTCCTGGAATCATGCTCTCTCACAGGATTACGATCAGGAATACTGCTGCTGCCACCATGGGGTCCAAACCCCAATCTCTGTCTCTCCTGCTCCAGGTCTAAGGATTCTCTGTCTAGAGCCAGCAGTTGCCGTTTAAGCTTCAGCCTGGTCTCTTCCACTCTCAACTTTTTGAGTTCCCTTTCTAACATGTTGTCTTCAGGGTGGGTGGGTTGGGAATGCTTGGACACTAAGGATATATTGGAATTAACAGAGGGAGACCTGTCCCTAACAGCTTGCAGTCTAACAACCTGGCCTCCAGGAACAAAAGCATCCCTACTATGATGAGAGCTTCTGTTACTACCAGCATTGCTATGTGGTCTGCTAAGGGGCAGATTTGGAATAGAACCCTCCACACCTCCCTTAAGGGGTTCCCCTGAGTCAGAGTGTGAGCTATCTACCCACTTCTCAATTGAAGTGCCAGCTAGGGACATATCATTCTCAATGAGCAAATTAAATAGAAATTCTCTTGAAGGATTCTTTCCTATCACTAAACCTCTATCAATGCAGAGACTCCTTAGGCTCTTAAAGTTTAGATTGTCATAAATAGTATTGACCATTTTAAGAGAAGTTCCTACATCAGGCATGATAGAAGAAGGTTTAGGGACAGTGAGAAGAGAGAAAAAGTGTCAGGACTTTTTAAAGACCAGGAATAAAAAAAACGTTTTCAAACTTTTTGAAACTTTTAGAAAGTTTAGAAGTACTTTTCAGCACAGAAAGTGGAAGAGAAGAATAGCAAAACTTTTTGGTTTGGTGTACATACACACTGAACTTGTTCTGTATATTATTCTCTTATGAAAAGTACAAAATGACAAAGTGGTAAGTAGTTACAAGTACTTATCCCACCGCTGCACAACCAATGTAAGTGGCTGGCCTGGCTTGTAGTGGTTACCAGAGGTACTTACACCTTGTGCCAGGCCCAGTTATCCCTTAATAGTGTAGAAGCGGTGTTTCTAGCAGCTTAGGCTGATAGAAGGTAGCTATGGCAAAGCAGCTTAGGCTGAACTAGGAGACATGTAAAGCTCCTACTATACCACTGGTGTCATATGCACAATATCATAAGAAAACACAATACACAGATATATTAAAAATAAAGGTACTTTATTTTTATGACAATATGCCAAAAGTATCTCAGTGAGTACGCTCAGTATGAGGATGACAAATATACACAAGATATATGTACACAATACCAAAGTATTGCAAGCAGTGTAAAGTTACAATAGATTGCAATAGGAGCACATAGGTATAGGGGCAACACAAACCATATACTCCAAAAGTACAATGCGAACCACGAATGGACCCCAAACCTATGTGAGCTTGTAGAGGGTTGCTGGGACTGTAAGAAAACAGTGAGGGTTAGAAAAATAACCCACCCCAAGACCATGTAAGGTACGTGTAAAGTGCACCTACAACCCCCAGAGAGCACAGAAGTCGTGATAGGGGGATTCTGCAAGGAAAACAAACACCAGCAATGCAACAACAGTGGATTTCTGGACCTGAGTACCTGTAAGACAAAGGGACCAAGTCCAAGGGTCGCAACAGTGTCGAGAGTGGGCAGGAGCCCAGGAAATGCCAGCTGAGGGTACAAGGAAGCTGCCACTGGATGGAAGAAGCTTGGTGTTTTGCAACAACGAAGAGGACTAGGAACTTCCCCTTTGGAGCTTGCAGAGGTGTTCCCACGCAGAAAAACCGCAAACAAGCCTTGCTAGCTGCAAGGGTTGCGGGTAGGGTTTTTGGATGCTGCTGTGGCCCAGGAGGGACCAGGATATCATTACTTGGATGAGGAGACAGAGGGGGCGCCCAGCAAGTCAGGGAGCCCTCACAGAAGCAGGCAGTACCCGCAGAAGTACCAGAACAGGCACTTACAAGAGGAGTGAACTGGAGTCCACTCGAAGTCACAAAAGGGAGTGCCACGACGCCGGAGGACAACTCAGAAGGTTGTGCACTGCAGGTTAGAGTGTCGGGGACTCAGGCTTGGCTGTGCACAAAGGAAATCCTGGAAGAGTGCACAGGAGCCGGAGCAGCTGCAAATCACGCAGTACCCAGCAATGCAGTCTAGCGTGGGGAGGCAAGGACTTATCTCCACCAAACTTGGACTGAAGAGTCACTGGACTGTGGGAGTCACTTGGACAGAGTTGCTGAGTTCCAGGGACCACGCTCGTCGTGCTTAGAGGGACCCAGAGGACCGGTGATGCAATCTTTTGTTGCCTGCGGTTGCAGGGGGAAGATTCCGTCAACCCACATGAGATTTCTTCAGAGCTCCTGGTGCAGAGAGGAGGCAGGCTATCACCAGAGCATGCACAACCTGGAAAGAGTCGAGAAAGCCGGCAGGATGAGGCGATATAAGGTTGCTAATAGTCATCTTGCTACTTTGTTGCAGTTTTGCAGGCGTCCTGAGCAGTCAGCGGTCGATCCTTTGGCAGAAGGTGAAGAGGGAGATGCAGAGGAACTCTGGTGAGCTCTTGCATTCGGTATCTGAAGAATTCCCCAAAGCAGAGACCCTAAATAGCCAGAAAAGGAGGTTTGGCTAGCTAGGAAGGAGTATAGGCTAGTAAGAAAGGTAAGAGACTATCAGAAGGAGTCACTGACGTCACCTGCTGGCACTGGCCACTCAGAGCAGTCCAGTGTGCCAGCAACACCTCTGTTTCCAAGATGGCAGAGGTCTGGGGCACACTGGAAGAGCTCTGGGCACCTCCTCTGGGAGGTGCTGTTCAGGGGAGTGGTCACTCCCCTTTCCTTTGTCCAGTTTCGTGCCAGAGCAGGGCTGGGGGATCCCTAAACCGGTGTAGACTAGCTTATGCAGAGATGGGAAGCATCTGTGCCCATCAAAGCATTTCCAGAGGCTGGGGGAGGCTACTCCTCCCCAGCAATCACACCTATTTCCAAAGGGTGAGGGTGTCACACCGTCTCTCAGAGGAAATCCTTTGTTCTGCCTTCCTGGGCCAGGGCTGCCTGGACCCCAGGAAGGCAGAAACCTGTCTGAGGGGTTGGCAGCAGCAACAGCTACAGTGGAGACCCCGGAAAGGCAGTTTGGCAGTACCCGGTTTCTGTGCTAGAGACCTGGGGGATCATGGAATTGTCTCCCCAATGCCAGACTGGCATTGGGGTGACAATTCCATGATCTTAGACATGTTACATAGCCATGTTCGGAGTTACCATTGTGACGCTGAACATAGGTAGTGACCTATGTACAGTGCACACGTGTAATGGTGTCCCCGCACTCACAAAGTCTGGGGAATTTGCCCCGAACGATGAGGGGGCACCTTGGCTAGTGCCAGGGTGCCCACACACTAAGTAACTTTGGACCCAACCTTCACCAGGTGAAGGTTAGACATATAGGTGACTTATAAGTTACTTAAGTGCAGTGGTAAATGGCTGTGAAATAACGTGGACGTTATTTCACTCAGTCTGCACTGGCAGGCCTGTGTAAGAATTGTCAGATCTCCGTATGGGTGGCAAAAGAAATGCTGCAGCCCATAGGGATCTCCTGGAACCCCAATACACTGGGTACCTCAGTACCATATACTAGGGATTTATAAGGGTGTTCCAGTATGCCAATGTGAATTGGTGAAATTGGTCACTAGCCTGTTAGTGACAATTTGGAAAGCAGAGAGAGCATAATCACTGAGGTTCTGGTTAGCAGAGCCTCAGGGAGACAGGTAGTCATCACACAGGGAACACATACAGGGCACATACGTATGAACACTGGGGCCCTGCCTGGCAGGGTCCCAGTGACACATAGACTAAAATAATATATATACAGTGAAATATGGGGGTAACATGCCAGGCAAGATGGTACTTTCCTACAACAACTACGACAACATTCGACACGCATGTATCCCCAGCTGTCTTGGCAATGGAGCAACCAGAACAACTAGAGGAACTTGAAGACTCATTAGACCACACAACTGGGGCTAAAGTAAATGCCGCACCATCAACATCTGGAGACTTGTGGAAGGCCTTGTTAGCAACAATGGATGCAATATCAGCAGCCATCCAATTCCAAGCAGACAAGCAGGACACTCAGGTAGACTTACTTAACATCCTGGCCATCCACATTGTGAGCATTGACAACAAGCTACAATCCTTGAATGATCTGATAAAGAGGGCTCAAACCCACTCATATACCCATCAGGTGACATGTCAGAGTTCCGTCATAGGCGATAAACTCACAAAGATCCCTGGATATCCTAAATGACATCTTGAAAGAGGTAAAAATCCAGACCCTTAGAACTGAAGAGCATCTTAGTAGCAGTGGGGAGAAGATCCCCAAAAACCTAACGAACAAGGAAAACCCACAAAACGTAAAGAATTCCCACAAGGAAAGCAATTACATCAAGGATATTCATTTATCCGGACAGGGAATGTCTCAGAGCAACACAGAGGGCAGATCGTGCCTTAGTACACACGAAATGGGACCCCCCACGGGCAGATCAAAGGATATAATCCCCGACAATTCAATAGCGGAGGAATCATCCCTCACAAAACGGGAAAAGAAACTAAAAAGAAAGGCATGGAAAAAAACAAAGGGGGTCCAGCAAAGCTGTTATTGGAAATCGTTTGTCAAATCAAATGGTATGCAGTCTAAGGAATCAGACAGCACTGAAAACAGAAATAAGATCTGCCACTCTAGACAGATCAGGCCAGAATGGCCAGCCAGCGAGGAAAATTCCACGGGCGAACCAAGTGCCTTAGTTAATCAATCAACATCACAGCAACAGTCTCTGAAAAAACCCTGTTCTAGTATCAAGCAGAGTAGCAGCCTACTGCACGGAGAGATGGCCTTAAGAGAATTCCAGGGAAATAGAACAATCATCAGGCAGTGCCCAGAACAGGCAACTAAGCGGTCTACTGACAGGCAGGAAACTGCCAAACCCAGGGAATATAACCCTCAATGCACAAGCACCGCACACATCACGACCGTAACAGATCAACCTGTAGGTAGCAACAAACAGACTCTAGATCATGGTTACCATCCTCGGGCAGATGATTGCACAAAAAGTGCGGCACAAAAAAGAATCCCAGGACACCAGATTACGCAGGACAATGTGGCCTCAGAGGAAAATAAATTACTTTTCATTCCTTGCTATAACTTGAAGGGGGCTTTTGACATTCTAAATAGAGGGACCATATTGAAGTTAATAAATGTGATTTTGCCCCTGGCTCTCATTTCAACGACAGAACAGATGACTGTGGAGTTTACTCCACATCCAAACAATAAAGACAAAGAGGCAACGCTGACATCCTGGGCCACGTCCGCCATCATTGATCAAATTCTAGTACATCAAGACATGTTTAGTGCATCTCTGCATCTCTGCATCACCCTGCAAAAACTAGAACTGCCCAGATACCCTAACCTTCTGGTACTGCAACAAAAGAAGGGCGGCTCAATCTTAAAAGGGGCCGTGGGAGTAGAATACTCCCCAAGCAGTTGGGACCACATAGCAATCGTAAAGCACCAAAGCATGCTCCAACCCGGGATGGGCCAAGAGATCTTCATTGACACTTCCTCAACTGTCAAACAGGCTGGAAAGCAAAATTTAAAAGACAACAATCATAAATGGTCCTGACGAAAACCTAGAATATATTCACATTTGCTCCTGGAACACTCACGGTTTTAAAAATATGGTTACCGACAGGGCGGCCCTGAGTTTCCTTCAGCAGTTTGAAATTGTCATGTTGCAGGAAACATGATGCATGGAGCCGATACAAATTTCAGGTTGTTCTGGGATAGACGTTTCTGCCAAACAAGCTAAAAAACATGGACACCCCAAGGGGGAACTTACAACGTATTGCTCCACAAAAATCAACTGGGTGATCAAACTGATCGACCTGGGAATTTAATGGCTGCTACCAATAAAACTGTAACATCGGGTGCCATCAGCCAACAACAGAACTTTACTACTGATCAACGTATATATGCATCCTAACAAATCCCAAAACAGTGGAAACATTGAAACATTGACCAGTATTTTAAAAATGCTGCAGAAACAAAACAAGGACGCAATACTCATTTGTCTGGCGACTTCAACTTTGATTTGGGAAAAGGCAGCACAAAATACCCTAACAGAACATGCACATATACTAAGTTTGAAAGCCTGAGTTTGCGCTGCCTGTCACCTCTCCCTGATGACGCATGATCCGCACAAGTAACCTTTTCAAGCGGCACAAAAAAATCCAATATTGACTTTACATTAATAAACAAAATCGCATTGCCACTGGTCTCAGCATACAGGATCGCACAGAGAGCAATCACTTTCCACAACTTATTAAGATCCGAAATGAATGGAATCGGCTCCCCACGGCCAGTATCATAATTTCAGCCCCCGTAACTTATGATACCAAAAAACTGAAATGGAAGGGGCCAGGCCCAGACAAAGTAATGGAAGTAGTGAATCATAGTGCAGGCACAACAAAAGAGCTCAAAAAATCGCTAAGAGTGCAGGAACTAGTAGACCATCCCCAAGGAGAGCGAGTGACCGCTTGGATGTACTTGTGTGATTTCCTAATAAATACATTTTCCATTAAAAAACGTCCTCCAATTTTGGTTACAGAGTCAAAAAAACTAAGTAAAGAGTCACATAGGAGAAAAGGCATGGTTCAATGGGACACTGTGTAATCAGAAAAGTCTCTAGAGAACTAAAAATAGTCTTAAAGGATGCACACTGGGGGAGGAACTCTGATGACGCAAGGCTTTCTGAATTAAGAGCCCAATATAAGAAAAACTGCTGGATGGCAAAACAGAGTTACTACGAGGATCTGTGGACCAAGTTGCTTATGTCTAACAAACAGAAAAATAATAAAAAGTTCTGAGAACTAATAAACAAACTAACAAAGGGAAAAAATCGACACACAAATGCAGGTATCGATGCAGCCACATGGGAAGCCCACATACAGACAATGTTCTCACTCCCAGAGCACCACGTGAAGGAGGAGTCCACACAGATAGCCAATGGCTTAAGTGTAGGAGGCTGGACTGGCTTGTAGTGAGTACCAAGGGGTACTTGCACCTTGCACCAGGCCCAGTTATCCCTTATTAGTGTATAGGGTGTCTAGCAGCTTAGGCTGATAGATAATGGTAGCTTAGCAGAGCAGCTTAGGCTGAACTAGGAGACGTGTGAAGCTACTACAGTACCACTTAGTGTCATATGCACAATATCATAAGAAAACACAATACACAGTTATACTAAAAATAAAGGTACTTTATTTTTATGACAATATGCCAAAGTATCTTAGAGTGTACCCTCAGTGAGAGGATAGGAAATATACACAAGATATATATACACAATAGCAAAAATATGCAGTATAGTCTTAGAAAACAGTGCAAACAATGTATAGTTACAATAGGATGCAATGGGGAAACATAGGGATAGGGGCAACACAAACCATATACTCCAGAAGTGGAATGCGAACCACGAATGGACCCCAAACCTATGTGACCTTGTAGAGGGTCGCTGGGACTATTAGAAAATAGTGAGAGTTAGCAAAATAACCCTCCCCAAGACCCTGAAAAGTGAGTGCAAAGTGCACTAAAGTTCCCCTAAGGACAAAATAGTCGTGTTAGAGGGAGAATGCAAGGAAAACACAAATCAGCAATGCAACAACGATGGATTCCTGTCTGAGGGTACCTGTGGAACAAGGGGACCAAGTCCAAAAGTCACAAGCAGCTCGGAGATGGGCAGATGCCCAAGAAATGCCAGCGGTTGGTGCAAAGAAGCTCTTACTAGGCTGAAGAACTGTAAATACTGCAGGAACGACAAGGGCTAGAGACTTCCCCTTTGGAGGATGGATCCCCCACGCCTTGGAGAGTCGTGCAGAAGTGTTTTCCCGCCGGATGGACGCCAACAAGCCTTGCTACACGCAAATCGTGCGTTTGGCATTTTTGGACGCTGCTGGGGCCCAGGAGGGACCAGGAGGTCGCAAATTGGACCTGCAGAGAGAGGGGACGTCGAGCAAGACAAAGAGCCCTCACTGAAGCAGGTAGCACCCGGAGAAGTGCCAGAAACAGGCACTACGAGGATGCGTGAAACGGTGCTCGCCGAAGTTGCACAAAGGAGTCCCACGTCGCCGGAGACCAACTTAGAAAGTCGTGCAATGCAGGTTAGAGTGCCGTGGACCCAGGCTTGGCTGTGCACGAAGGATTTCCGCCGGAAGTGCACAGGGGCCGGAGTAGCTTGCAAAGTCGCGGTTCCCAGCAATGCAGCCCAGCGAGGTGAGGCAAGGACTTACCTCCACCAAACTTGGGCTGAAGAGTCACTGGACTGTGGGAGTCACTTGGACGGTGTCGCTGGATTCGAGGGACCTCGCTCGTCATGCTGAGAGGAGACCCAAGGGACCGGTAATGCAGCTTTTTGGTGCCTGCGGTTGCAGGGGGACGATTCCGTCGACCCACGGGAGATTTCTTCGGAGCTTCTGGTGCAGAGAGGAGGCAGACTACCCCCACAGCATGCACAAGCAGGAAAACAGTCGAGAAGGCGGCAGGATCAGCGTTACAGAGTTGCAGTAGTCGTCTTTGCTACTATGTTGCAGGTTTGCAGGCTTCCAGCGCGGTCAGCGGTCGATTCCTTATCAGAAGGTGAAGAGGGAGATGCAGAGGAACTCGGCTGAGCTCATGCATTCGTTATCTAAAGTTTCCCCAGAGACAGAGATCCTAAATAGCCAGAAAAGAGGGTTTGGCTACCTAGGAGAGAGGAAAGGCTACTAACACCTGAAGGAGCCTATCACAAGGAGTCTCTGACGTCACCTGGTGGCACTGGCCACTCAGAGCAGTCCAGTGTGCCAGCAGCACCTCTGTTTCCAAGATGGCAGAGGTCTGGAGCACACTGGAGGAGCTCTGGACACCTCCCAGGGGAGGTGCAGGTCAGGGGAGTGGTCACTCCCCTTTCCTTTGTCCAGTTTCGCGCCAGAGCAGGGGCTAAGGGGTCCCTGAACCGGTGTAGACTGGCTTATGCAGAATTGGGCACATCTGTGCCCAACAAAGCATTTCCAGAGGCTGGGGGAGGCTACTCCTCCCCTGCCTTCACACCATTTTCCAAAGGGAGAGGGTGTCACACCCTCTCTCAGAGGAAGTTCTTTGTTCTGCCATCCTGGGCCAGGCCTGGCTGGACCCCAGGAGGGCAGCTGCCTGTCTGAGGGGTTGGCAGCAGCAGCAGCTGCAGAGAAACCCCAGGAAGGGCAGTCTGGCAGTACCAGGGTCTGTGCTACAGACCACTGGGATCATGGAATTGTACCAACAATGCCAGGATGGCATAGAGGGGGCAATTCCATGATCATAGACATGTTACATGGCCATATTCGGAGTTACCATGGTGAAGCTACATATAGGTAGTGACCTATATGTAGTGCACGCGTGTAATGGTGTCCCCGCACTCACAAAGTTCAGTGAATTGGTTCTGAACAATGTGGGGGCACCTTGGCTAGTGCCAGGGTGCCCTCACACTAAGTAACTTTGCACCTAACCTTTACCAGGTAAAGGTTAGACATATAGGTGACTTATAAGTTACTTAAGTGCAGTGTAAAATGGCTGTGAAATAACGTGGACGTTATTTCACTCAGGCTGCAGTGGCAGGCCTGTGTAAGAATTGTCAGAGCTCCCTATGGGTGGCAAAAGAAATGCTGCAGCCCATAGGGATCTCCTGGAACCCCAATACCCTAGGTACCTCAGTACCATATACTAGGGAATTATAAGGGTGTTCCAGTAAGCCAATGTAAATTGGTAAAAATGGTCACTAGCCTGTCAGTGACAATTTGGAAAGAAATGAGAGAGCATAACCACTGAGGTTCTGATTAGCAGAGCCTCAGTGAGACAGTTAGTCACTACACAGGTAACACATTCAGGCACACTTATGAGCACTGGGGCCCTGGGTTACCAGGGTCCCAGTGACACATACAACTAAAACAACATATATACAGTGA
This sequence comes from Pleurodeles waltl, assembly GCF_031143425.1. Taxonomy (NCBI): domain Eukaryota; kingdom Metazoa; phylum Chordata; class Amphibia; order Caudata; family Salamandridae; genus Pleurodeles; species Pleurodeles waltl. Next base: position 690,257,523 of record NC_090448.1, on the reverse strand, counting down.
AAAATGGGGGTAACATGCCAGGCAAGATGGTACTTTCCTACAACCCAGTCTTGTGAAGACTCCTTTTTGGTCTCTCTGAACTTTATCCTGTATTGTTCAGTGGTTAAGCCATAACCATCCAGGAGTGCATTCTTAAGAACTTGGAAATTATTGGCAGCATTTTCTTTCACAGTAAGGAGCCTATCCCTACCTTTTCCACTAAATGATAGCCATAGGATAGCAGCCCACTGCCTTTGAGGGACATCCTGTACAACACAGGCCCTCTCAAGTGCAGCAAACCACTTGTTAATGTCATTCCCTCCTTGTAAGGGGAACTATCTTGTGCAGATTCCTGGAATCATGCTCTTTTACAGGATGACTATGGGGAATACTGCTGCTGCCACCATGGGTTTCTAAACCCAACTTCTGTCTTTCCTTCTCTAGTTCAAAAGACTGTCTATCCAAATCCAGCTGTTGCTTTTTAAGCTTCAGTCTGGTTTGTTCCACCCTCAACTTATTGAGTTCCCTCTCTAACATTCTGTCATCAGGGTTGGTGGGAGGGACATTCCTAGATACAGAGGTATGATGGGAATGAACAGAAGGAGACCTGTCCCTTACAGAAGCCACCCTAACAGCTTGGCTGACAGTGTAATGTGAGAGCACATCATCTGGATGATGTGACTCCACCTCAGTACCAACTATGCTAGACTGTCTAGTAATGGGCAGGCTAAGAAGTTTCTTTCCTGAACCTTTTCCTGGGGGAGTCCCTGGATCAGATTGAGAACCATTAGCTACTTTTTCAACAGATGGGGCACTTTTAGCCTTATCTTGTTCTCTAAGCATATTAAGTAACAGTTCCAAGGAAGGATTCTTCCCTACACTCAAACCACTCTCTATGCAGAGACACCTTGCTCCTTTCCAGCTAAGGTGATCATATGCAATCTTAGACAGGTCAACATTTTGGCCTGTGCCAGACATTTTAGAGAGAGTGAAAGTGATAGAAAAAGAGAAAAAAGTTTGTCAGAGCTTTTAGAAAGACAGAGAAAAAAACTTTTAAAACTTTTTAGAACTTTTTAGAAAGTTTAGAAGTACTTTTCAGCACTTAGAATAGAGTGAAAAGAGGAAATGCAAAACTTTTTGGCTATGTGTATATACACTGAACTTGTTTTGTATATTTTTCTCTTATGAAAAGTACAATGACAAGAGTGGTAAGTAGTCTCAAAGCACTTATCCCGTCGCTGCTTCCAATGTAGGAGGCTGGACTGGCTTGTAGTGAGTACCAAGGGGTACTTGCACCTTGCACCAGGCCCAGTTATCCCTTATTAGTGTATAGGGTGCCTAGCAGCTTAGGCTGATAGATAATGGTAGCTTAGCAGAGCAACTTAGGCTGAACTAGGAGACGTGTGAAGCTACTACAGTACCAGAAGTGTCACTTGCACAATATCATAAGAAAACACAATACACAGTTATACTAAAAATAAAGGTACTTTATTTTTATGACAATATGCCAAAGTATCTTAGAGTGTACCCTCAGTGAGAGGATAGGAAATATACACAAGATATATATACACAATAGCAAAAATATGCAGTATAGTCTTAGAAAACAGTGCAAACAATGTATAGTTACAATAGGATGCAATGGGGACACATAGGGATAGGGGCAACACAAACCATATACTCCAAAAGTGGAATGCGAACCACGAATGGACCCCAAACCTATGTGACCTTGTAGAGGGTTGCTGGGACTATTAGAAAATAGTGAGAGTTAGAAAATTAGCCCTCCCCAAGACCCTGAAAAGTGAGTGCAAAGTGCACTAAAGTTCCCCAAAAGACAAAGAAGTCGTGATAGAGGAATAATGCAGGAAAGACACAAACCAACAATGTAACAACTGTGGATTTCCAATCTAGGGTACCTGTGGAACAAGGGGACCAAGTCCAAAAGTCACAAGCAAGTCGGAGATGGGCATATGCCCAGGAAATGCCAGCTGTTGATGCAAAGAAGCTTCTACTGGACAGAAGAAGCTGAGGTTTCTTCAGGAACGAAATGGGCTAGAGACTTCCCCTTTGGTGGACGGATCCCTCTCGCCGTGTAAAGTCGTGCAGAAGTGTTTTCCCGCCGAAAGAACGCCAACAAGCCTTGCTAGCTGCAAATCATTCGGTTGGCGTTTTTGGACGCTGCTGTGGCCCTGGAGGGACCAGGAGGTCGCAAATTGGACCAGGAGAGAGAGGGGATATCAAGCAAGACAAGGAACCCTCTCAGCAGCAGGTAGCACCCGGAGAAGTGCCAGAAACAGGCACTACGAGGACGCGTGAAATGGTGCTCACCCGAAGTTACACAAAGGAGTCCCACGTCGCCGGAGACCAACTTAGAAAGTCGTGCAATGCAGGTTAGAGTGCTGTGGACCCAGGCTTGGCTGTGCACAAAGGATTTCCGCCGGAAGTGCACAGGGGCCGGAGTAGCTGCAAAAGTCGCGGTTCCCAGCAATGCAGCCCAGCGAGGTGAGGCAAGGACTTACCTCCACCAAACTTGGACTGAAGAGTCACTGGACTGTGGGAGTCACTTGGACAGAGTTGCTGGATTCGAGGGACCTCGCTCGTCGTGCTGAGAGGAGACCCAAGGGACCGGTAATGCAGCTTTTTGGTGCCTGCGGTTGCAGGCGGAAGATTCCGTCGACCCACGGGAGATTTCTTCGGAGCTTCTAGTGCAGAGAGGAGGCAGACTACCCCCACAGCATGCACCACCAGGAAAACAGTCGAGAAGGCGGCAGGATCAGCGTTACAGAGTTGCAGTAGTCGTCTTAGCTACTATGTTGCAGTTTTGCAGGCTTCCAGCGCGGTCAGCAGTCGATTCCTTGGCAGAAGGTGAAGAGAGAGATGCAGAGGAACTCGGATGAGCTCTTGCATTCGTTATCTAAAGTTTCCCAGAGACAGAGACCCTAAATAGCCAGAAAAGAGGGTTTGGCTACCTAGGAGAGAGGATAGGCTACTAACACCTGAAGGAGCCTATCAGAAGGAGTCTCTGACGTCACCTGGTGGCACTGGCCACTCAGAGCAGTCCAGTGTGCCAGCAGCACCTCTGTTTCCAAGATGGCAGAGGTCTGGAGCACACTGTAGGAGCTCTGGACACCTCCCAGGGGAGGTGCAGGTCAGGGGAGTGGTCACTCCCCTTTCCTTTGTCCAGTTTCGCGCCAGAGCAGGGCTAAGGGGTCCCTGAACCGGTGTAGACTGGCTTATGCAGAATTGGGCACATCTGTGCCCAAGAAAGCATTTCCAGAGGCTGGGGGAGGCTGCCCCTCCCCTGCCTTCACACCATTTTCCAAAGGGAGAGGGTGTAACACCCTCTCTCAGAGGAGGTCCTTTGTTCTGCCATCCTGGAACAAGCCTGGCTTGACCCCAGGGGGGCAGAAACCTGTCTGAGGGGTTGGCAGCAGCTGCAGTGAAACCCCAGGAAAGGCAGTTTGGCAGTACCAGGGTCTGTGCTACAGACCACTGGGATCATGAAATTGTGCCAACAATGCCAGGATGGCATAGAGGGGGCAATTCCATGATCTTAGACATGTTACATGGCCATATTCGGAGTTACCATGGTGAAGCTACATATAGGTAGTGACCTATATGTAGTGCACGCGTGTAATGGTGTCCCCGCACTCACAAAGTCCGGGGAATTGGCCCTGAACAATGTGGGGGCACCTTGGCTAGTGCCAGGGTGCCCTCACACTAAGTAACTTTGCACCTAACCTTTACCAGGTAAAGGTTAGACATATAGGTGACTTATAAGTTACTTAAGTGCAGTGTAAAATGGCTGTGAAATAACGTGGACGTTATTTCACTCAGGCTGCAGTGGCAGGCCTGTGTAAGAATTGTCAGAGCTCCCTATGGGTGGCAAAAGAAATGCTGCAGCCCATAGGGATCTCCTGGAACCCCAATACCCTGGGTACCTCAGTACCATATACTAGGGAATTATAAGGGTGTTCCAGTAAGCCAATGTAAATTGGTAAAATTGGTCACTAGCCTGTTAGTGACAATTTGTATGAAATGAGAGAGCATAACCACTGAGGTTCTGGATAGCAGAGTCTCAGTGAGACAGTTAGTCATAACACAGGTAACACATACAGTGCACACTTATGAGCACTGGGGCCCTGGCTGGCAGGGTCCCAGTGACACATACCACTAATACAACATATATACAGTGAAATATGGGGGTAACATGCCAGGCAAGATGGCACTTTCCTACAGATGTCCTGTTACCTTGCCTCCTTTTTGCTTACAGGGAGGTACCCCAAAAAGGAGTGGGCTTCAGCCCCTTTGAACTCCTATTTGGACACCCTGTAAGAGGTCCTCTAACACTTGTAAAGGAGGGTTGGGAACAACCTTTAAAAGCTCCTAAGCAAGGCATAGTGGACTATGTACTTGGCCTAAGATCCAGAATGGCTGAATACATGAAAAAGGCCAGTAAAAACCTTCAGGCCAGCCAAGAGCTCCAAAAGCAATGGCATGACCAGAAGGCTGTTCTGATTCAATACCACCAAGGCAGAAAATGTGGGTCTTGGAGCCTGTGGCCCCAAGATCACTCCAAGACAAATGGAGTGGACCCCACATTATTGTTGAAAAGAAGGGAGAAGTCACCTACTTAGTTGACTTAGGCACTGCCAGGAGTCCCCTTAGGGTGCTCCATGTCAATCGCCTGAAACCCTACTATGACAGGGCTGATCTCACCCTGCTCATGGCAACAGATGAAGGACAGGAAGAAGAGAGTGACCCTCTCCCTGATCTCTTCTCTTCCACAGAACAAGATGCTCTAGTGGAAGGTGTAGTTCTAGCAGATTGTCTTACTGCTGAGCAGAAAGACCACTGCATAAATCTCCTGGGTCAGTTCTGGTTAGCAGAGCCTCAGTGAGACAGTTAGGCACTACACAGGGAACACACACATATAGGCCACAAACTTATGAGCACTGGGGTCCTGACTAGCAGGGTCCCAGTGACACATAACAAACATACTGAAAACATAGTGTTTTCCCTATGAGCACTGGGCCCTGGCTAGCAGGATCCCAGTGAGAAAATGAAAACACCCTGACATACACTCACAAACAGGCCAAAAGTGGGGGTAACAAGGCTAGAAAGAGGCTACTTTCTCACAGCCGATTCGAATGCCACCTTGTAAATGCCAAGAAATGGTCGCGCCCAATGAGTATCAAGAGTTTAACACAAGGAATGAATTGCGCGTCTTGCTGATTCAAATGTCACCATGTAAATGACAAGAAATGCTTGTGCATACTGTGTATCAAGAGTTAAATGCAAGGAAATGAATTGCGCGTCTTGCGCTTCGAACGCCACCATGTAAATGCCAAGAAATGGTTGCGCACAATGAGTATCAAGCGTTAAACACAAGGAATGAATCGCGGGTCTTGCTGATTCGAATGTCACCATGTAAATGCAAAGAAATGCTTGCGCATAACGCGTATCAAGGGTTAAACACAAGGAATGAATCGCGCTTCTTGCCGATTCGAATGCCACCATGTAAATGCCAAGAAGTGGTAGCGCACAATTAATATCAAGAGTTAAACACGAGGAATGAATCGCGCATCTTGCCGATTCGAATGCCACCATGTAACTGCCAAGAAATGGTACCGCACAATGAATGTCAAGAGTTAAACACAAGGAATGAATCGCGCGTCTTGCCGATTCGAATACCACCATGTAACTGCCAAGAAATGGTAGCGCACAATGAATATCAAGAGTTAAACACGAGGAATGAATCACGCGTCTTGCCAATTTGAATGTCACCATGTAAATGCCAGAAAAAACCAAGAGCACAATCACACACACAAGATAAAATCTCAACATGAAAATTAGGCCCAAGAACTCGAATGCCTTCAACAACGGGACCAGGGGACCAGCCCGACCTCCGTCTTATCGCCCTGATCAAGGATCACCAATACAAATGAAGGGCAAGGCTTGGGAAGATCAAAGTAGGCCTCCGGAACAGGAGCTCAGGAAGTTGCTGCTGCTCTGCTCCGGGACCTCTGAATAGTGTGCACGTGGAGCTGAGCTGGCTCCCTGATATAGAGTCGGGCCCAGCCCACAAACCACACCCAGTCATGCTGCAGAGAAAGCTTCTAGAAGGCCATGGAAAGGGACCACACCCTGACACACTCTGAAAGCCTGCAGCAATACATTGCAAATGGACAGTATTTATAAGCACCTTGAATATAAGTCTTCAGGATTAAACTCTGCAATGCAAAAGGTTAAACAACAGCACATCAGCATAGTGCATGAATTACGTTATCTCATAAGTGCTGGGTTTTTGCATTCCAGTTGCCCGTAGAGCGTGCACTGCCCTGATGTTGACAATACTCCCCTCTCCCAGACGCGCTCTAGGGCCTGGCTTGCCTGGATTGAGACGATGAAAATGCCTCACAAGTAGGGGAGCATGAATATCAGATGCGGAAACCCATGAGTTACTTTCAGGGCCATAACCTTTCCACGAGATTAAGTACCATAGGTTACGCCCTCTCAGTTTGGAATCCAACACCTTTTTGACTTCGTATTCCACTTCCCCCTGTACTAGAACTGGAGCTGGATGAGGGTGGACCTTCTGGACTGCCTTTTTCAGGAGGGAAGTGTGGAACACTGGATGAATACGTAATGACCTTGGTAATTGCAGTTTATAGGTCACAGGATTGATTTGCTGAAGGACAGTGTAGGGACCTATGAATTTTGGATTAAACATGTGCTGTTTCTTAAAGTCTATGGGCCTGATTCTAACTTTGGAGGACGGTGTTAAACCGTCCCAAAAGTGGCGGATATACCACCTACCGTATTACGAGTTCCATAGGATATAATGGACTCGTAATACGGTAGGTGGTATATCCGCCACTTTTGGGACGGTTTAACACCGTCCTCCAAAGTTAGAATCAGGCCCTATATGTCTTGTAGAAAGCCATACTTTATTACCTGGTTGATACTGAGGTCCCTCACAATGTTTCTTGTCGTAATGCTTTTTGTATTTTTGTTTGGCCTTTTCTAAATGCTGTTGAATCAATTTCTGGATTTGGTGAAGGTGTTGAATGGTTTCCGACACAGCTATTGTAAGAGAACTTTCTTGAGGGATCGTGATGGTCAAGGTGTCAGGATGATAGCTAAACAAGCCAAAAAAGGGTGTAACACCAGTGGAGGTGTGACATAAGTTATTGTAGGCTAACTCAGCTAACCAGAACATTGATGTCCAAGAATGAAGTGCTTTCTCAGCGTAAGCACGCAAGTATTGCTTCAATGTCTGATTTAGTCTCTCATTTTGACCATCTGTTTGAGGATGATGGCTAGTAGATAGTGTGGACGTGACTTGAAGTTTTCTGCACCATGTTTTCCAGAAATTGTAGGCAAATTGCGACCCTCGATCGGAGGGAATCATTCTCGGCAGCCCGTGATAACGGACCACACTATTCAGTAAAATGGTTGCCAGTTCGCTGGAGGTGGGCAATTTCTTACAGGCAATGAAATGTCCATATTTCGTGAGACTATCTACTACCACAAGGATTACTGAATGTTGTTGAACAATTGGTAGTCCTGTAATGAAGTCTAAAGAGATGTGTTCCCAAGGTCGACATGGAGTTGGGAGTGGATGCAACAACCCTTTCGGTTTTGAATGACTTGTCTTGATGCGAGCACAGACTCCGCAGTCGTTTACCATTGTTTTGACGTCTTTTGTCAGAGTAGGCCACCAAAAGTAGCATTGGATTAATTCAAAAGTTTTATGAGTACCTGGATGACCTGCCGTAGGTATAACATGCAACCAATGAAATACTAACTTGCAAAGCTTGGTAGTGGGCACGAACAAGCGAGTGTCATGGAAAGGTAGTCCTTGCTTGATTGACCTTTTGGGATCTGCTTGAGCCCATGTCTGCCATTTCTCAATGGTGAAGGAATTACGGACGTCTTCAAAGAAATCTTCAGTTTTTATGATGCATAGGACTTTGTCTGGAGCAATGATAGCTCTGGAGGGTTGGACTGCAGGCAACGTGGTAGACTCATGGCGGGACAAGGCGTCAGCTTTGCGATTGTCTTTACCAGGACAGAAAGTTACAACAAAATCAAATTCAGCAAAAAACAACATCCAGCGTAATTGCTGAGGAGTCAAAAGTCTGGCTGAACTCATGAACTGGAGATTGCGGTGATCAGTATATACTGTGACAGTGTACATGGCACCCAACAAATGATGTCTCCATTCTTTAAAGGCGTCAAGAATCGCCAGAAGCTCTTTTTCGGCAATGACATAGTTCTGTTCGGCTTCCTTCAGTTTTTGAGACATGTAAGCTACAGGATGAAGTTGGCCAGTGTCTTTGCTTCGTTGTGACAAGACTACACCTATTGCCACATTGGAGGCATCGGCTTCCACTATGAATGGACGATCCACATCAGGGTAAGTCAAGATTGGGGCAGTGGAAAAGGCTTCTTTCAAAGTTGAAAAGGCTTGGTCAGCTTCTGGGGACCATACAAATTTTTCTTTCTTTCTCAATGACTTAGTGATTGGGGCCACCGTTTGAGAGAAATGGTTTATAAACCTGCTGTAAAAGTTTGCAAACCCCAGGAAACATTGTACATCTCGAACAGTCTTTGGAGTGGGCCAATCAGATACGTCTTGTACTTTCTTTTCTGCATTACCATACCTTGAGGGGTAAGGATAACCCCTAAAAACTCAACTGTGGTAACATGAAACTCACACTTGGTTAGTTTGCAATATAAATGGTACTTTCGAAGGGCTACGAGAATTTTCTTGACATGTTGCACATGTTCGTTTTCATTGTCAGAGTAGATCAAAATGTCATTGATATTGCAAATATGTCGAGATACTCTCTAAGAACGTAATTCAGGAAAAATTGAAATGATGCTGGAGCATTACACAGACCAAAAGGCATGACGGTGTATTCAAAGAGTGTAGGAGGCTGGACTGGCTTGTAGTGAGTACCAAGGGGTACTTGCACCTTGCACCAGGCCCAGTTATCCCTTATTAGTGTATAGGGTGTCTAGCAGCTTAGGCTGATAGATAATGGTAGCTTAGCAGAGCAGCTTAGGCTGAACTAGGAGACGTGTGAAGCTACCACAGTACCACTTAGTGTCATATGCACAATATCATAAGAAAACACAATACACAGTTATACTAAAAATAAAGGTACTTTATTTTTATGGCAATATGCCAAAGTATCTTAGAGTGTACCCTCAGTGAGAGGATAGGAAATATACACAAGATATATATACACAATAGCAAAAATATGCAGTATAGTCTTAGAAAACAGTGCAAACAATGTATAGTTACAATAGGATGCAATGGGGAAACATAGGGATAGGGGCAACACAAACCATATACTCCAAAAGTGGAATGCGAACCACGAATGGACCCCAAACCTATGTGACCTTGTAGAGGGTCGCTGGGACTATTAGAAAATAGTGAGAGTTAGCAAAATAACCCTCCCCAAGACCCTGAAAAGTGAGTGCAAAGTGCACTAAAGTTCCCCTAAGGACAAAATAGTCGTGTTAGAGGGAAAATGCAAGGAAAACACAAATCAGCAATGCAACAACGATGGATTCCTGACTGAGGGTACCTGTGGAACAAGGGGACCAAGTCCAAAAGTCACAAGCAGCTCGGAGATGGGCAGATGCCCAAGAAATGCCAGCGGTTGGTGTAAAGAAGCTCTTACTAGGCTGAAGAACTGTGAATACTGCAGGAACGACAAGGGCTAGAGACTTCCCCTTTGGAGGATGGATTTCCCACGCCTTGGAGAGTCGTTCAGAAGTGTTTTCCCGCCGGATGGACGCCAACAAGCCTTGCTACACGCAAATCGTGCGTTTGGCGTTTTTGGACGCTGCTGGGGCCCAGGAGGGACCAGGAGGTCGCAAATTGGACCTGTAGAGAGAGGGGACGTCGAGCAAGACAAAGAGCCCTCACTGAAGCAGGTAGCACCCGGAGAAGTGCCAGAAACAGGCACTACGAGGATGCGTGAAACGGTGCTCACCCGAAGTTGCACAAAGGAGTCCCACGTCGCCGGAGACCAACTTAGAAAGTCGTGCAATGCAGGTTAGAGTGCCGTGGACCCAGGCTTGGCTGTGCACGAAGGAGTTCCGCCGGAAGTGCACAGGGGCCGGAGTAGCTGCAAAGTCGCGGTTCCCAGCAATGCAGCCCAGCGAGGTGAGGCAAGGACTTACCTCCACCAAACTTGGGCTGAAGAGTCACTGGACTGTGGGGGTCACTTGGACGGTGTCGCTGGATTCGAGGGACCTCGCTCGTCGTGCTGAGAGGAGACCCAAGGGACCGGTAATGCAGCTTTTTGGTGCCTGCGGTTGCAGGGGGAAGATTCCGTCGACCCACGGGAGATTTCTTCGGAGCTTCTGGTGCAGAGAGGAGGCAGGCTACCCCCACAGCATGCACAAGCAGGAAAACAGTCGAGAAGGCGGCAGGATCAGCGTTACAGAGTTGCAGTAGTCGTCTTTGCTACTATGTTGCAGGTTTGCAGGCTTCCAGCGCGGTCAGCGGTCGATTCTTTATCAGAAGGTGAAGAGGGAGATGCAGAGGAACTCGGCTGAGCTCATGCATTCGTTATCTAAAGTTTCCCCAGAGACAGAGACCCTAAATAGCCAGAAAAGAGGGTTTGGCTACCTAGGAGAGAGGAAAGGCTACTAATACCTGAAGGAGCCTATCACAAGGAGTCTCTGACGTCACCTGGTGGCACTGGCCACTCAGAGCAGCCCAGTGTGCCAGCAGCACCTCTGTTTCCAAGATGGCAGAGGTCTGGAGCACACTGGAGGAGCTCTGGACACCTCCCAGGGGAGGTGCAGGTCAGGGGAGTGGTCACTCCCCTTTCCTTTGTCCAGTTTCGCGCCAGAGCAGGGGCTAAGGGGTCCCTGAACCGGTGTAGACTGGCTTATGCAGAATTGGGCACATCTGTGCCCAACAAAGCATTTCCAGAGGCTGGGGGAGGCTACTCCTCCCCTGCCTTCACACCATTTTCCAAAGGGAGAGGGTGTCACACCCTCTCTCAGAGGAAGTTCTTTGTTCTGCCATCCTGGGCCAGGCCTGGCTGGACCCCAGGAGGGCAGCTGCCTGTCTGAGGGGTTGGCAGCAGCAGCAGCTGCAGAGAAACCCCAGGAAGGGCAGTCTGGCAGTACCAGGGTCTGTGCTACAGACCACTGGGATCATGGAATTGTACCAACAATGCCAGGATGGCATAGAGGGGGCAATTCCATGATCATAGACATGTTACATGGCCATATTCGGAGTTACCATGGTGAAGCTACATATAGGTAGTGACCTATATGTAGTGCACGCGTGTAATGGTGTCCCCGCACTCACAAAGTTCAGTGAATTGGCTCTGAACAATGTGGGGGCACCTTGGCTAGTGCCAGGGTGCCCTCACACTAAGTAACTTTGCACCTAACCTTTACCAGGTAAAGGTTAGACATATAGGTGACTTATAAGTTACTTAAGTGCAGTGTAAAATGGCTGTGAAATAACGTGGACGTTATTTCACTCAGGCTGCAGTGGCAGGCCTGTGTAAGAATTGTCAGAGCTCCCTATGGGTGGCAAAAGAAATGCTGCAGCCCATAGGGATCTCCTGGAACCCCAATACCCTGGGTACCTCAGTACCATATACTAGGGAATTATAAGGGTGTTCCAGTAAGCCAATGTAAATTGGTAAAAATGGTCACTAGCCTGTCAGTGACAATTTGGAAAGAAATGAGAGAGCATAACCACTGAGGTTCTGATTAGCAGAGCCTCAGTGAGACAGTTAGTCACTACACAGGTAACACATTCAGGCACACTTATGAGCACTGGGGCCCTGGGTTACCAGGGTCCCAGTGACACATACAACTAAAACAACATATATACAGTGAAAAATAGGGGTTACATGCCAGGCAAGATGGTACTTTCCTACACAACCCCCCCCCAAACGAAGGACAATAAGACTAGCCATTACCTGATGAGTCTTCATTGTCTAAGTGGAAATATCTGGAGAGTCCATCTGCATTGGAGTGGCTACTCCCAGGTCTATGTTCCACTGTATAGTCCATTCCCTGTAGGGATATGGACCACCTCAACAATTTAGGATTTTCACCTTTCATTTGTTTTAGCCAAAGTAGAGGTTTGTGGTCTGTCTGAACAATGAAGTGAGTGCCAAACAGGTATGGCCTCAACTTCTTCAGAGCCCAGACCACAGCAAAGGCCTCCCTCTCAATGGCAGACCAACGCTTTTCTCTAGGGGTCAACCTTCTACTAATAAAAGCAACAGGTTGATCCTGGCCCTCAGAATTAAGTTGTGATAGGACTGCCCCTACTCCTAATTCAGATGCATCAGTTTGGACATAGAATTTTTTAGAGTAACAAGGGCTTTTCAGGACAGGTGCAGAGCACATGGCCTGCTTCAGCTCCTCAAAAGCTTTCTGACAGTTTGCTGTCCATAATACCTTTTTAGGCATTTTCTTGGATGTGAGGTCATTAAGAGGGGCTGCAATGGAGCCATAGTTCTTAATGAACCTCCTGTAATACCCAGTGAGGCCTAGGAATGCTCTCACCTGAGTCTGAGTGGTAGGGGGAACCCAATCAATAATAGTTTGGATTTTCCCCTGAAGTGGTGCAATCTGTTCCCCACCAACAAGGTGTCCCAGATAAACCACCTTACCCTGCCCTATCTGGCACTTTGAAGCCTTGATAGTGAGGCCTGCCTTTTGCAGGGCCTCCAAAACTTTCCAAAGGTGGACCAGGTGATCATCCCAGCTGGAGCTAAAGACAGCTATATCATCCAAATATGCTGCACTGAAAGCTTCCAGCCCTTGCAGGACTGTGTTCACCAACCTCTGAAAAGTGGCAGGTGCATTTTTCAAACCAAAAGGCATTACAGTAAACTGGTAATGTCCTCCAATGGTAGAAAATGCAGTCTTAGGTTTAGCATCTTCTGACATTTTGATCTGCCAATACCCTGCAGTCAAATCAAAAGTGCTTAGATACTTGGCAGATGCCAGTGTATCTATTAGCTCATCTGCCCTGGGTATAGGGTGAGCATCAGTTTTGGTTACCAAGTTGAGACCTCTATAGTCTACACAAAACCTCATTTCCTTCTTTCCGTCTTTAGAATTGGGTTTTGGTACCAGTACCACAGGAGAAGCCCATGGACTGTCAGAGTGCTCAACCACTCCTAGTTCCAACATCTTCTGAACTTCTTGCTTTATGCAGTCCCTGACATGGTCAGGCTGCCTATAGATCTTACTTTTGACAGGTAAACTGTCTCCAGTATCTATAGTGTGCTCACACCAAGAAGTGGTGCCTGGCACAATGGAGAAGAGTTCTGAAAATTGTCCTAGGAGATTTATGCAATTATCTTTCTGCTCAGCAGTAAGACAATCAGCCAAAACTACACCTTCCACAAGAGCATCTTGTTCTGTGGAAGAGAAGAGATCAGGTAGAGGATCACTGTCTTCTTCCTGTCCCTCATCTGTTGCCATGAGCAGGGTGAGATCAGCCCTGTCATAGTAGGGTTTCAGGCGGTTGACATGGAGCACCCTAAGGGGACTCCTGGCAGTGCCTAAGTCAACCAAGTAGGTGACTTCACCCTTCTTTTCAACAATTGTGTGGGGTCCACTCCATTTATCTTGGAGTGCTCTTGGGGCCACAGGCTCCAAGACCCACACTTTCTGCCCTGGTTGGTACTGAACCAAAACAGCCTTCTGATCATGCCATTGCTTCTGGAGCTCTTGGCTGGCCTGAAGGTTTTTACTGGCCTTTTTCATGTACTCAGCCATCCTTGATCTGAGGCCAAGTACATAATCCACAATATCCTGCTTAGGAACTTTTAAAGGTTGTTCCCAACCCTCCTTTACAAGTGTGAGTGGACCCCTAACAGGGTGTCCAAAAAGAAATTCAAAGGGGCTGAAGCCCACTCCTTTCTGGGGTACCTCCCTGTAGGCAAAAAGGAGGCATGGTAGAAGGATATCCCATCTCCTGCGGAGTTTTTCAGGGAGTCCCATAATCATGCCTTTGAGAGTTTTATTAAATCTCTCCACCAGTCCATTTGTTTGTGGATGATAGGGTGTTGTGAACTTGTACGTTACACCACACTCCTTCCACATGGCCTTTAAGTATGCAGACATGAAATTGCTTCCTCTGTCTGATACTACTTCCTTTGGGAAGCCCACCCTGGAAAATATTCCCAGGAGGGCCTTTGCCACTGCAGGAGCTGTAGTGGTCCTTAAAGGAATAGCTTCAGGATATCTTGTGGCATGGTCCACTACCACCAAGATAAACCTATTGCCTGAAGCAGTAGGAGGGTCAAGGGGGCCAACTATGTCAACCCCTACCCTTTCAAAGGGAACCCCAACCACAGGCAGTGGGATAAGGGGTGTCTTTGGAGTGCCACCTGTCTTGCCACTGGCTTGACAGGTTTCACAGGACTTACAAAATTCTTTTGTGTCCTCAGACATCCTAGGCCAATGAAACAATGGTACCAATCTGTCCCAAGTTTTCATTTGACCCAGGTGCCCAGCTAAGGGAATGTCATGTGCCAGTGTTAGGAGGAACTTTCTGTACTCCTGAGGAATCACTAATCTCCTGGCAGCTCCAGGTTTAGGATACCTATGCTCAGTGTACAAGAGGTTGTCCTCCCAGTAAACTCTGTGTGAGTCACTGACATCCCCATTAGCCTGTTTGACAGCTTGCTGTCTGAGACCCTCTAATGTGGGACAGGTTTGCTGTGCCACACTCAGCTCCTCTCTGGCAGGCCCCCCTTCACCCAAAAGCTCAGCAGTGTCTGCTTCCAGCTCCTCTGGTGTAGGTTCTGCACAGGGAGGGAATTCTTCTTCCTCAGAAGTAGAATCCACTGTAGAGGGAGGGATAGTAGGAAGTGGTTTGCTTCTACTAGCCCTAGCTTTAGGGAGCACTTGGTCCATTGTTCCAGGATCCAAGCTTCCCTGTCCTTTTTGCTTTTTGGCCTGAGCCCTTGTCAAAGCAAAAATATGCCCTGGGATGCCCAGCATTGCTGCATGGGCCTCCAACTCCACATCTGACCAAGCTGATGTCTCCAAATCGTTCCCTAATAGACAGTCTACAGGTAAATCTGAAGCTACCACAACTTTCTTTGGACCAGATCCCCCCCCCCAGTTGAGATTTACAACAGCCATGGGGTGGCTTTGTGTTATGTTGTGAGCATCGGTTACTTGGTACTGGTGTCCAAGTATGTGTTGTTCAGGGTGCACCAGTTTCTCAATCACCATTGTGACACTGGCACCTGTGTCCCTGTAGGCCTGGACCTCAACACCATTTATTAGGGTTAGTTGCTTGTACTTCTCCAAGTTATGGGGGCAAGCAACCAAAGTGGCTAAGTCAATAGCCCCTTCAGAGACTAAAGTAGCCTCTGTGGTCTCCCTAATCAGACCAACCCCAACTAAATTACCAAAAGTGAGCCCAGCTACTCCCTTGGATTGGCTATTAGTAGGTTTGCTCCCACCACCACTGCTATTAGTAGGGACACTAGGTGTAGCAGTAGGGGTTGTAGTGGTAGGAGCTGTGGTGCCTTTCTTTGGACAACTGGGATCTGTTGTCCAATGGCCTTTTATTTTACATAAATAGCACCATGGTTTCTTTTCCTTGTTCTGATTAAAGGAGGATTTGGGCCCACCACCCCCACCAGAGTGTTTTTGTGGGCCTGATGAAGACTCATTTTTAGATTTGTCCCCACCCTTGTCAGAAGACTTACCATCCTTCTTTTTGTTGCCATCTTTGTCACCCCCTGTATGAACTTTTCTGTTCACTCTTGTTCTGACCCATTTGTCTGCCTTCTTTCCCAATTCTTGGGGAGAGGTCAGATCAGAGTCCATCAAGTACTGGTGCAACAAATCAGACACACAATTATTAAGAATATGCTCTCTCAGGATCAAGTTATACAGGCTGTCATAATCAGTAACTTTACTGCCATGTAACCACCCCTCCAAGGCCTTCACTGCCTGGTCAATGAAATCAACCCAGTCTTGTGAAGACTCCTTTTTGGTATCTCTGAACTTTATCCTGTACTGTTCAGTGGTTAAGCCATAACCATCCAGGAGTGCATTCTTAAGAACTTGGAAATTGTTAGCATCATTTTCTTTTACAGTAAGGAGCCTATCCCTACCTTTTCCAGTAAATGATAGCCATAGGATAGCAGCCCACTGCTTTTGAGGGACATCCTGTACAGCACAGGCCCTCTCAAGTGCAGCAAACCACTTGTTAATGTCATCCCCCTCCTTGTAAGGGGGAACTATCTTATGCAGATTCCTGGAATCATGCTCTTTTGCAGGATGACTATGGGGAATACTGCTGCTGCCACCATGGGTATCTAAACCCATCTTCTGTCTTTCCCTCTCTATTTCTAAAGACTGTCTATCCAAATCCAGCTGTTGCTTCTTGAGCTTCAGTCTGGTTTGCTCCACTCTCAATCTATTGAGTTCCCTTTCTAACAATCTGTCATCAGGGTGGGTGGGAGGGACATTTCTAGATACAGAGGTATGATGGGAATGAACAGAAGGAGACCTGTCTCTTACAAGGGGCACCCTAACAGCTTGGCTACCAGTATAATGTGAGAGCACATCATCAGTATGATGTGATTCAACCTCTGTACCAACTATGCTAGACTGTCTAGTAATGGGCAGGCTGAGAAGTTTCTTTCCTGAACCTTTTCCTGGGGGAGTCCCTGGATCAGATTGAGAACCATTAGCTACTTTTTCTACAGATTGGGCACTTATGGCCTTATCCTGTACTCTAAGCATATTAATTAACAGTTCTAAAGAAGGATTCTTCCCTACACTCAAACCTCTCTCTATGCAGAGACTCCTTGCTCCTTTCCAGCTAAGGTGATCATATGCAAGTTTGGACAGTTCAACTTTTTGGCCTGTGCCAGACATTTTTAGAGAGAGTTAAAGTGATAGATAAAGAGAAAAAAGTTTTCAGAACTTTTTGGAAAGACAGAAAAAACTTTTTAAACTTTTAAGAACTTTTTGAAAGTTTAGAAGTACTTTTCAGCACTTAGAAAAGAGTGAAAAGAGGACATGCAAAACTTTTTGGCTATGTGTATATACACTGACCTTGTTTTGTATATTTTTCTCTTATGAAAAGTACAATGACAAGAGTGGTAAGTAGTCTCAAAGCACTTATCCCACCGCTGCACAACCAATGTAGGAGGCTGGACTGGCTTGTAGTGAGTACCAAGGGGTACTTGCACCTTGCACCAGGCCCAGTTATCCCTTATTAGTGTATAGGGTGTCTAGCAGCTTAGGCTGATAGATAATGGTAGCTTAGCAGAGCAGCTTAGGCTGAACTAGGAGACGTGTGAAGCTACCACAGTACCACTTAGTGTCATATGCACAATATCATAAGAAAACACAATACACAGTTATACTAAAAATAAAGGTACTTTATTTTTATGGCAATATGCCAAAGTATCTTAGAGTGTACCCTCAGTGAGAGGATAGGAAATATACACAAGATATATATACACAATAGCAAAAATATGCAGTATAGTCTTAGAAAACAGTGCAAACAATGTATAGTTACAATAGGATGCAATGGGGAAACATAGGGATAGGGGCAACACAAACCATATACTCCAAAAGTGGAATGCGAACCACGAATGGACCCCAAACCTATGTGACCTTGTAGAGGGTCGCTGGGACTATTAGAAAATAGTTAGAGTTAGCAAAATAACCCTCCCCAAGACCCTGAAAAGTGAGTGCAAAGTGCACTAAAATTCCCCTAAGGACAAAATAGTCGTGTTAGAGGGAAAATGCAAGGAAAACACAAATCAGCAATGCAACAACGATGGATTCCTGACTGAGGGTACCTGTGGAACAAGGGGACCAAGTCCAAAACTCACAAGCAGCTCGGAGATGGGCAGATGCCCAAGAAATGCCAGCGGTTGGTGTAAAGAAGCTCTTACTAGGCTGAAGAACTGTGAATACTGCAGGAACGACAAGGGCTAGAGACTTCCCCTTTGGAGGATGGATCCCCCACGCCTTGGAGAGTCGTGCAGAAGTGTTTTCCCGCCAGATGGACGCCAACAAGCCTTGCTACACGCAAATCGTGCGTTTGGCGTTTTTGGACGCTGCTGGGGCCCAGGAGGGACCAGGAGGTCGCAAATTGGACCTGCAGAGAGAGGGGACGTCGAGCAAGACAAAGAGCCCTCACTGAAGCAGGTAGCTCCCGGAAAAGTGCCAGAAACAGGCACTACGAGGATGCGTGAAACGGTGCTCGCCGAAGTTGCACAAAGGAGTCCCACGTCGCCGGAGACCAACTTAGAAAGTCGTGCAATGCAGGTTAGAGTGCCGTGGACCCAGGCTTGGCTGTGCACGAAGGATTTCCACCGGAAGTGCACAGGGGCCGGAGTAGCTGCAAAGTCGCGGTTCCCAGCAATGCAGCCCAGCGAGGTGAGGCAAGGACTTACCTCCACCAAACTTGGGCTGAAGAGTCACTGGACTGTGGGGGTCACTTGGACAGTGTCGCTGGATTCGAGGGACCTCGCTCGTCGTGCTGAGAGGAGACCCAAGGGACCGGTAATGCAGCTTTTTGGTGCCTGCGGTTGCAGGGGGAAGATTCCGTCGACCCACGGGAGATTTCTTCGGAGCTTCTGGTGCAGAGAGGAGGCAGGCTACCCCCACAGCATGCACAAGCAGGAAAACAGTCGAGAAGGCGGCAGGATCAGCGTTACAGAGTTGCAGTAATCGTCTTTGCTACTATGTTGCAGGTTTGCAGGCTTCCAGCGCGGTCAGCGGTCGATTCCTTATCAGAAGGTGAAGAGGGAGATGCAGAGGAACTCGGCTGAGCTCATGCATTCGTTATCTAAAGTTTCCCCAGAGACAGAGACCCTAAATAGCCAGAAAAGAGGGTTTGGCTACCTAGGAGAGAGGAAAGGCTACTAACACCTGAAGGAGCCTATCACAAGGAGTCTCTGACGTCACCTGGTGGCACTGCCCACTCAGAGCAGCCCAGTGTGCCAGCAGCACCTCTGTTTCCAAGATGGCAGAGGTCTGGAGCACACTGGAGGAGCTCTGGACACCTCCCAGGGGAGGTGCAGGTCAGGGGAGTGGTCACTCCCCTTTCCTTTGTCCAGTTTCGCGCCAGAGCAGGGGCTAAGGGGTCCCTGGACCGGTGTAGACTGGCTTATGCAGAATTGGGCACATCTGTGCCCAACAAAGCATTTCCAGAGGCTGGGGGAGGCTACTCCTCCCCTGCCTTCACACCATTTTCCAAAGGGAGAGGGTGTCACACCCTCTCTCAGAGGAAGTTCTTTGTTCTGCCATCCTGGGCCAGGCCTGGCTGGACCCCAGGAGGGCAGCTGCCTGTCTGAGGGGTTGGCAGCAGCAGCAGCTGCAGAGAAACCCCAGGAAGGGCAGTCTGGCAGTACCAGGGTCTGTGCTACAGACCACTGGGATCATGGAATTGTACCAACAATGCCAGGATGGCATAGAGGGGGCAATTCCATGATCATAGACATGTTACATGGCCATATTCGGAGTTACCATGGTGAAGCTACATATAGGTAGTGACCTATATGTAGTGCACGCGTGTAATGGTGTCCCCGCACTCACAAAGTTCAGTGAATTGGCTCTGAACAATGTGGGGGCACCTTGGCTAGTGCCAGGGTGCCCTCACACTAAGTAACTTTGCACCTAACCTTTACCAGGTAAAGGTTAGACATATAGGTGACTTATAAGTTACTTAAGTGCAGTGTAAAATGGCTGTGAAATAACGTGGACGTTATTTCACTCAGGCTGCAGTGGCAGGCCTGTGTAAGAATTGTCAGAGCTCCCTATGGGTGGCAAAAGAAATGCTGCAGCCCATAGGGATCTCCTGGAACCCCAATACCCTGGGTACCTCAGTACCATATACTAGGGAATTATAAGGGTGTTCCAGTAAGCCAATGTAAATTGGTAAAAATGGTCACTAGCCTGTCAGTGACAATTTGGAAAGAAATGAGAGAGCATAACCACTGAGGTTCTGATTAGCAGAGCCTCAGTGAGACAGTTAGTCACTACACAGGTAACACATTCAGGCACACTTATGAGCACTGGGGCCCTGGGTTACCAGGGTCCCAGTGACACATACAACTAAAACAACATATATACAGTGAAAAATGGGGGTAACATGCCAGGCAAGATGGTACTTTCCTACAAAGAGGCCATATCTTGTCTTGAACGCTGTTTTCCATTCATCGCCCTCTCTCATTCTGACTAAATGATAAGCACCTCGTAGATCGAGCTTAGTGTAGATTTTAGCTTTCTTTACTTGCTCCAGCAAGACCGGAATCAGGGGCAAGGGGTATTTATTCTTGATGGTGACCTTGTTCAAACCCCTATAGTCAATACAAGTTCGAAGATCTCCATTCGCCTTAGGGACAAAAAACAAAGGAGAGGCTGCAGCAGACTTAGAAGGGCGGATGAAACCATTCTCCAAGAATTGATCTAGATACTTTCGTAAATGTTGATTTTCATGTTCTGACAGGGCGTATACACAACAGCTGGGGAGTATCGCACCTGGGATTAGATCAATTTGACAGTCATAAGGTCTATGAGGAGGCAAGTTTTCTGCTTCTTTTTCATCGAATAAATCTTCATAGGATGAATACTGTTTGGGCAACTTAACTTCTTTCTCCACTGCAGTGGGTATGTAAGAGTTGCAAACTTTGGTTACTTGAGACTTTTGGAAGCATTTTTCTTTACATAGAGCTGAAGAGAACATGACCTTTCATTCTGCCCAATTAATCTCAGGATTGTGATGAGTTAACCAGGGTAAGCCAAGGATAATTCCATACTGAGGAGCATGGATCACGTCAAGGATGAGTTTTTTTTTATGTTTGTTTCTTTGGTTCTTCCCCTCACAGATCACCGACAAGGGGACAGTCTGAAGAGTTACTGGGCCTCCAGTCAAGAGTTTTCCATCTACTGCTTGTATTATTTCTGGAGTCTTCTTCTCGATACATGGGATCCCACATGCGAGGAAAAATTGGGCAACAACAAAGTTCTCGGTAGCCCCAGAATCTACGAGGACCTTCTTGAAATAGTTATTTTTCTTTACTTGAACTTTTATACCCAGCTTGAGATGTATAGATTGTGAAGGGTCCACAGTAACACCCAAGAGCAACCCTTCTTTACATCTTGGGTGATTTAGTTTTCCGGCTCGACTTGTGCATTGGTTGTAATTTTCTGGACAGGACCTCGTTTGCTCTTTGGTTTGATTGGACATTCTTTGGCGAAATGACCCTTGCACCCGCAATAAAGACATTGTCCATTCTTTCTACGTAGGTCCTTTTCGTCTTTGGTCAAAGGCCTCCTGATTGTTCCGATTTCCATAGGTTCTGGAGTTCTTGGTTCTTTATTATCCTGAACACGGCAGGAATATTTCTCAGTCTTTTTGCGTGTTCCCCTTCGTTCTGCTAAACGATGATCCAGTCTCAAAACAAGGTTTATCAGATCTTGACAGTCTGTAGGCTGCGGGTCTATTTGAGCTAGAATGTCTTTTAACTCCTCCTTGAGTCCCTTGTTGAACAAGGCCGCTTGTTTTTCTTCAGGCCAGGATGTCTCGGCTACCAGCCGATTAAAGTTAGCTAAATATGACACTAGATCCTGATTACCTTGCTGCAAGTCTAATAATTCACGATCTGCCAACAATGTCACAGTTCTACGATCAAATACTCGATCAAACTCACAAAATTGCCCCAGTTGTAAAGCAGGGGACTGTCTTTACGCACAAGAGGTATGCCCAGGTAGCTGCGTCCCCAGTCAGGTATGATAGCAAGAAAGCCACTCTGGATTGGGCATCAGGGAAAGTGTGTGGTCGGCAGGTAAAATGTAATTCCACTTGAACCAGGAAAGATTGCGCTTTCAAGGGATCGCCTGAGAAACTTTCTGGAGGAGCTAGGGGAATGGCCGAAGGAACGTTAAGGGAAATGTTCGTCGGAGGATTACCTCCAGAAGCCTGAGAAGAAGGAGCAGGCCAAGGCACACCTAAGGGATTTTGTTCCTTCTCTACCTTTTCCTGTAACTGACTCACTCTCTCAGCTAGGCTAGCTGCTATATCTTTTGATGACACCACCTCTGCTTGGAGCTGCGTGATAGCCTTGACTAGCTCGTCCAATGCGGCCATGCTGAGAAAACACGCAAACCAGCAGGATAATTAATTCGTAGGTGTAGGAGGCTGGACTGGCTTGTAGTGAGTACCAAGGGGTACTTGCACCTTCCACCAGGCCCAGTTATCCCTTATTAGTGTATAGGGTGTCTAGCAGCATAGGCTGATAGATAATGGTAGCTTAGCAGAGCAGCTTAGGCTGAACTAGGAGACGAGTGAAGCTCCTACAGTACCACTTAGTGTCATATGCACAATATCATAAGAAAACACAATACACAGTTATACTAAAAATAAAGGTACTTTATTTTTATGACAATATGCCAAAAGTATCTCAGTGAGTACCCTCAGTATGAGGATAGCAAATATACACAAGATATATGTACACAATACCAAAATATGCAGTAATAGTATTAGAAAACAGTGCAAACAATGTATAGTTACAATAGGATGCAATGGGGACACATAGGGATAGGGGCAACACAAACCATATACTCCAAAAGTGGAATGCGAACCACGAATGGACCCCAAACCTATGTGACCTTGTAGAGGGTCGCTGGGACTATTAGAAAATAGTAAGGGTTAGAAAAATAGCCCACCCCAAGACCCTGAAAAGTGAGTGCAAAGTGCACTAAAGTTCCCCAAAGGACATAGAAGTCGTGATAGGGGAATTCTGCAGGAAAGACACAAACCAGCAATGCAACAATGATGGATTTCCAGTCGAGGGTACCTGTGGAACAAGGGGACCAAGTCCAAAAGTCACAAGCAAGTCGGAGATGGGCAGATGCCCAGGAAATGCCAGCTGTGGGTACCAAGAAGCTGCTACTGGACAGTAGAAGCTTAGGTTTCTGCAGGAAAAACAATGGCTAGAGAATTCCCCTTTGGAGGACGGATCCCACACGCCGTGGAGAGTCGTGCAGAAGTGTTTTCCCGCCAAAAGACCGCCAACAAGCCTTGCTAGCTGCAAATCGTGCGGTAAGGGTTTTTGGATGCTGCTGTGGCCCAGGAGGGACTAGGATGTCGCCAATTGCGTCAGGGGACAGAGGGGACATCGAGCAAGACAATGAGCCCTCTCAGCAGCAGGCAGCACCCGCAGAAGTGCCAGAAACAGGCACTATGAGGATGCGTGAAACGGTGCTCACCCGAAGTCGCACAAAGGAGTCCCACGTCACCGGAGAACAACTTAGGAGGTCGTGCAATGCAGGTTAGAGTGCCGTGGACCAAGGCTGGACTGTGCACAAAGGATTTCCGCCGGAAGTGCAGGGAGGCCGGAGTAGCTGCAAAAGGCGCGGTTCCCAGCAATGCAGTCTGGCGTGGGGAGGCAAGGACTTACCTCCACCAAACTTGGACTGAAGAGTCACTGGACTGTGGGAGTCACTTGGACAGAGTTGCTGGATTCAAGGGACCTCGCTCGTCGTGCTGAGAGGAGACCCAGGGGACCGGTGATGCAGTTCTTTGGTGTCTGCGGTTGCAGGGGAATGATTCCGTCGACCCACGGGAGATTTCTTCGGAGCTTCTAGTGCAGAGAGGAGGCAGACTACCCCCAGAGCATGCACCACCAGGAAAACAGTCGAGAAGGCGGCAGGATCAGCGTTACAGAGTTGCAGTAGTCGTCTTAGCTACTTTGTTGCAGTTTTGCAGGCTTCCAGCGCGGTCAGCAGTCAATTCCTTGGCAGAAGGTGAAGAGAGAGATGCAGAGGAATTCGGATGAGCTCTTGCATTCGTTATCTAAGGAATCCCAAGAGACAGAGACCCTAAATAGCCAGAAAAGAGGGTTTGGCTACCTAGGAGAGAGGATAGGCTAGCAACACCTGAAGGAGCCTATCAGAAGGAGTCTCTGACGTCACCTGGTGGCACTGGCCACTCAGAGCAGTCCAGTGTGCCAGCAGCACCTCTGTTTCCAAGATGGCAGAGGTCTGGAGCACACTGGAGGAGCTCTGGACACCTCCCAGGGGAGGTGCAGGTCAGGGGAGTGGTCACTCCCCTTTCCTTTGTCCAGTTTCGCGCCAGAGCAGGGCTAAGGGGTCCCTGAACCGGTGTAGACTGGCTTATGCAGAAATGGGCACCAAATGTGCCCATGAAAGCATTTCCAGAGGCTGGGGGAGGCTACTCCTCCCCTGCCTTCACACCATTTTCCAAAGGGAGAGGGTGTAACACCCTCTCTCAGAGGAAGTCCTTTGTTCTGCCATCCTGGGACAAGCCTGGCTTGACCCCAGGAGGGCAGAAACCTGTCTGAGGGGTTGGCAGCAGCAGCAGCTGCAGTAAAACCCCTGAAAAGGCAGTTTGGCAGTACCAGGGTCTGTGCTACAGACCACTGGGATCATGGGATTGTGCCAACTATGCCAGGATGGCATGGAGGGGGCAATTCCATGATCATAGACATCTTACATGGCCATATTCGGAGTTACCATTGTGAAGCTACATATAGGTAGTGACCTATATGTAGTGCACACGTGTAATGGTGTCCCCGCACTCACAAAGTCCGGGGAATTGGCCCTGAACAATGTGGGGGCACCTTGGCTAGTGCCAGGGTGCCCTCACACAAAGTAACTTTGCACCTAACCTTTACCAGGTAAAGGTTAGACATATAGGTGACTTATAAGTTACTTAAGTGCAGTGTAAAATGGCTGTGAAATAACGTGGACGTTATTTCACTCAGGCTGTAGTGGCAGGCCTGTGTAAGAATTGTCAGAGCTCCCTATGGGTGGCTAAAGAAATGCTGCAGCCAATAGGGATCTCCTGGAACCCCAATACCCTGGGTACCTCAGTACCATATACTAGGGAATTATAAGGGTTTTCCAGTAAGCCAATGTAAATTGGTAAAATTGGTCACTAGCCTGTTAGTGACAATTTGAAAGAAATGAGAGAGCATAACCACTGAGGTTCTGATTAGCAGAGCCTCAGTGAGACAGTTAGTCACTACACAGGTAACACATTCAGGCACACTTATGAGCACTGGGGCCCTGGATGACAGGGTCCCAGTGACACATACAACTAAAACAACATATATACAGTGAAAAATGGGGGTAACATGCCAGGCAAGATGGTACTTGCCTACACAACCCCCCCCCCCCCCAAACGAAGGACAATAAGACCAGCCATGACCTGATGAGTCTTCATTGTCTAAGTGGAAATATCTGTAGAGTCCATCTGCATTGGAGTGGCTACTCCCAAGTCTATGTTCCACTGTATAGTCCATTCCCTGTAGGGATATGGACCACCTCAACAATTTAGGAATTTCACCTTTCATTTGTTTTGAAGCCTTGATAGTGAGGCGTGCCTTTTGCAGGGCCTCCAAAACTTTCCATAGGTGGACCAGGTGATCATCCCAGCTGGAGCTAAAGACAGCTATATCGTCCAAATATGCTGCACTGAAAGCTTCCAGCCCTTGCAGGACTGTGTTCACCAACCTCTGAAAAGTGGCAGGTGCATTTTTCAATCCAAAAGGCATTACTGTGAACTGGTAATGTCCTCCAATGGTTGAAAATGCAGTTTTAGGTTTAGCATCTTCTGATAATTTGATCTGCCAATACCCTGCAGTCAAATCAAAAGTGCTTAGATACTTGGCAGATGCCAGTGTATCTATGAGCTCATCTGCCCTGGGTATAGGGTGAGCATCAGTTTTGGTTACCTGGTTGAGGCCTCTGTAGTCAACACAAAACCGCATTTCCTTCTTTCCATCCTTGGAATGAGGTTTTGGTACAAGTACCACAGGAGAAGCCCATGGACTTTCAGAGTGCTCAACCACTCCCAGTTCTAACATTTTCTGCACCTCTTGCTTTATGCAGTCCCTGACATGGTCAGGCTGCCTATAGATCTTACTTTTGACAGGCAAGCTGTCTCCAGTATCTATAGTGTGCTCACACCAAGAAGTGGTACCTGGCACAGTAGAGAAGAGTTCAGAAAACTGAACCAGGAGATTTATGCAATGGTCTTTCTGCTCAGCAGTAAGACAATCAGCCAAAACTACACCTTCCACAGGAGCATCTTGTTCTATGGAAGAGAAGAGATCAGGTAGAGGATCACTGTCTTCTTCCTGTCCCTCATCAGTTGCCATGAGCAGGGTGAGATCAGCCCTGTCATAGTAGGGTTTCAGGCGATTGACATGGAGCACCCTAAGGGGACTCCTGGCAGTGCCTAAGTCAACTAAGTAGGTGACTTCACCCTTCTTCTCAACAATTGTGTGGGGTCCACTCCATTTATCCTGGACTGCTCTTGGGGCCACAGGCTCCAAGACCCACACTTTCTGCCCTGGTTGGTACTGAACCAAAACAGCCTTCTGGTCATGCCATTGCTTCTGGAGCTCTTGGCTGGCCTGAAGGTTTTTACTGGCCTTTTTCATATACTCAGCCATCCTTGATCTGAGGCCAAGTACATAATCCACAATATCTTGCTTTGGAGCTTTTAAAGGTTGTTCCCAACCCTCCTTGACAAGTGTTAGTGGACCCCTAACAAGGTGTCCAAAGAGGAGTTCAAAGGGGCTGAAGCCCACTCCTTTCTGGGGTACCTCCCTGTAGGCAAAAAGGAGGCATGGTAACAGGATATCCCATCTCCTGCGGAGTTTTTCAGGGAGACCCATAATCATGCCTTTGAGAGTTTTGTTAAATCTCTCCACCAGTCCATTTGTTTGTGGATGATAGGGAGTAGTGAACTTATAAGTCACACCACACTCCTTCCACATGGCCTTTAAGTATGCAGACATGAAATTGCTTCCCCTGTCTGATACTACTTCCTTTGGGAAGCCCACCCTGGAAAATATCCCTAGGAGGGCCTTTGCCACTGCAGGAGCTGTAGTGGTCCTTAAAGGAATTGCTTCAGGATATCTTGTGGCATGGTCCACTACCACTAAGATAAACCTATTGCCTGAAGCAGTAGGATTGTCAAGGGGGCCAACTATGTCAACCCCTACCCTTTCAAAGGGAACCCCAACCACAGGCAGTGGAATAAGGGGTGCCTTTGGGGTGCCACCTGTCTTGCCACTGGCTTGACAGGTTTCACAGGACTTACAAAATCCCTTTGTGTCCTCAGACATTCTAGGCCAATGAAACAAGGGAACAGGTCTGTCCCAAGTTTTCATTTGTCCCAGATGTCCAGCTAGGGGAATGTCGTGGGCTAGAGTTAGGAGGAACTTTCTGTACTCCTGAGGAATCACTAACCTCCTGGCAGTTCCAGGTTTAGGATCCCTTGCTTCAGTGTACAAGAGGTTGTCCTCCCATTAAACTCTGTGAGAGTCACTGACATCCCCATTAGCCTGTTTGACAGCTTGCTGTCTTAGACCCTCTAGTGTGGGACAGGTTTGCTCTGCCACACTCAGCTCCTCCCTGGCAGGCCCCCCTTCACCCAAAAGCTCAGCAGTGTCTGCTTCCAGCTCCTCTGGTGTAGGTTCTGCACAGGGTGGAAATTCTTCTTCCTCAGAAGTTGAATCCACTGTAGAGGGAGGGATAGTAGGAAGTGGTTTACTTCTACTAGCCCTAGCTTTAGGGAGCACTTGGTCCATTGTTCCAGGATCCAAGCTTCCCTGTCCTTTTTGCTTTTTGGCCTGAGCCCTGGTTAAAGCAAAAATATGCCCTGGGATGCCCAGCATTGCTGCATGGGCCTCCAACTCCACATCTGACCAAGCTGATGTCTCCAAATCATTTCCTAGTAGACAGTCTACAGGTAAATCTGTGGCTACCACAACTTTCTTTGGACCAGTAACCACCCCCCCCCAGTTGAGATTTACAACAGCCATGGGGTGGCTAAGTGTGTTGTTGTGAGCATTGGTTACTTGGTACTGGTGACCAAGTAGGTGTTGTTCAGGGTGGACCAGTTTCTCTATCACCATTGTGACACTGGCACCTGTGTACCTGATGGCCTGAACCTCAACACCATTTATTAGGGGTAGCTGCTTATACTTATCAATATTAAGGGGACAAGCAACTAAGGTGGCTAAATCAATAGCCCCCTCAGAGACTAACACAGCCTCTGTGGTCTCCCTAACCAGACCAACCCCAACTAAGTTACCAAAAGTGAGCCCAGCTACTCCCTTGGATTGGCTATTAGTAGGTTTGCTCCCACCACCACTGCTATTAGTAGGGACACTAGGTGTAGCAGTAGGGGTTGTAGTGGTAGGAGGCTTGGTGCTTTTCTTTGGAGAACTGGGATCTGTTGTCCAATGGCCTTTTATTTTACATAAATAGCACCATGGTTTCTTTTCCTTGTTCTGATTGAAAGAGGATTTGGGCCCACCACCCCCACCAGAGTGTTTTTGTGGGCCTGATGAAGACTCATTTTTAGATTTGTCCCCACCCTTGTCAGAAGACTTACCATCCTTCTTGTTGTTGCCATCTTTGTCACCCCCTGTATGAACTTTTCTGTTCACCCTTGTTCTGACCCATTTGTCTGCCTTCTTTCCCAATTCTTGGGGAGAGGTCAGATCAGAGTCCACCAAGTACTGGTGCAACAAATCAGACACACAATTATTAAGAATATGCTCTCTCAGGATCAAGTTATACAGGCTGTCATAATCAGTAACTTTACTGCCATGTAACCACCCCTCCAAGGCCTTCACTGAATGGTCAATTAAATCAACCCAGTCTTGTGAAGACTCCTTTTTGGTTTCTCTGAACTTTATCCTGTATTGTTCAGTGGTTAAGCCATAACCATCCAGGAGTGCATTCTTAAGAACTTTGTAATCATTAGCTTCATTTTCTTTCACAGTAAGGAGCCTATCCCTACCTTTTTCACTAAATGATAGCCATAGGATAGCAGCCCACTGCCTTTGAGGGACATCCTGTACAGCACAGGCCCTCTCAAGTGCAGCAAACCACTTGTTAATGTCATCCTCCTCCTTATAAGGGGGAACTATCTTGTGCAGATTCCTGGAATCATGCTCTTTTGCAGGATGACTATGGGGAATACTGCTGCTGCCACCATGGGTTTCTAAATCCAGTTTCTGTCTCTCCTTCTCTACTTCTAAAGTCTGTCTCTCCAAATCCAGCTGTTGCTTCTTGAGCTTCAGTCTGGTTTGTTCCACTCTCAATCTATTGAGATCCCTTTCTAACAATCTGTCATCAGGGTGGGTGGGAGGGACATGTCTTGAAACAGAAGTATGATGAGAATGGACAGAAGGAGACCTGTCCCTTACAGAAGGCACCCTAACAGCTTGGTTAACAGAAACATCTCTTCTACTGTGGTGAGAATGAATGCTCTTGCTATGATGTGAGACAACACTATCTGTATGGTGTGACTCAACATCAGTACCAACTATGCTAGACTGTCTAGTAATGGGCAAGCTCTGAAGTTTCTTTCCTGAATCTTTTCCTAGGGGTGTCCCTGGATCAGATTGGGAACCATTAGCTACTTTTTCAACAGATGGGGCCCTTTTGGCCTTATCTTGTTCTCTAAGCATGTTAAGTAACAATTCCAAGGAAGGATTCTTCCCTACACTCAAACCTCTCTCTATGCAGAGACTCCTTGCTCCTTTCCAGCTAAGGTGATCATATGCAAGTTTGGACAGATCAACATTTTGGCCTGTGCCAAACATTTTTTTGAGAGAGTTCAAGTGATAGAAAAAGAGAAAAAAGTTTTCAGAACTTTTAGAAAGACAGAAAAATAACTTTTTAAACTTTTAAGAACTTTTAGAAAGTTTAGAAGTACTTTTCAGCACTTTAGAAAAGAGTGAAAAGAGGAAATACAAAACTTTTTAGTTATGTGTACATACACTGAACTTGTTTTGTATATTTTTCTCTTATGAAAAGTACAATGACAAGAGTGGTAAGTAGTCTCAAAGCACTTATCCCGTCGCTGCACAACCAATGTAGGAGGCTGGACTGGCTTTTAGTGAGTACCAAGGGTACCTTGCACCAGGCCCAGTTATCCCTTATTAGTGTATAGGGTGTCTAGCAGCATAGGCTGATAGATAATGGTAGCTTAGCAGAGCAGCTTAGGCTGAACTAGGAGACGAGTGAAGCTCCTACAGTACCACTTAGTGTCATATGCACAATATCATAAGAAAACACAATACACAGTTATACTAAAAATAAAGGTACTTTATTTTTATGACAATATGCCAAAAGTATCTCAGTGAGTACCCTCAGTATGAGGATAGCAAATATACACAAGATATATGTACACAATACCAAAATATGCAGTAATAGTATTAGAAAACAGTGCAAACAATGTATAGTTACAATAGGATGCAATGGGGACACATAGGGATAGGGGCAATACAAACCATATACTCCAAAAGTGGAATGCGAACCACGAATGGACCCTAAACCTATGTGACCTTGTAGAGGGTCGCTGGGACTATTAGAAAATAGTAAGTGTTAGAAAAATAGCCCACCCCAAGACCCTGAAATGTGAGTGCAAAGTGCACTAAAGTTCCCCAAAGGACATAGAAGTCGTGATAGGGGAATTCTGCAGGAAAGACACAAACCAGCAATGCAACAACGACGGATTTCCAGTCAGGGGTACCTGTGGAACAAGGGGACCAAGTCCAAAAGTCACAAGCAAGTCGGAGATGGGCAGATGCCCAGGAAATGCCAGCTGTGGGTGCAAAGAAGCTGCTACTGGACAGTAGAAGCTTAGGTTTCTGCAAGAACAACAAGGGCTAGAGACTTCCCCTTTGGAGGACGGATCCCTCACGCCGTGGAAAGTTGTGCAGAAGTGTTTTCCTGCCGAAAGACTGCCAACAAGCCTTGCTAGCTGCAAATTGTGCAGTAAGGGTTTTTGGATGCTGCTGTGGCCCAGGAGGGACCAGGATGTCGCCAATTGCGTCAGGGGACAGAGGGGACGTCGAGCAAGACAAGGAGCCCTCTCAGCAGCAGGCAGCACCCGCACAAGTGCCAGAAACAGGCACTACGAGGATGCGTGAAATGGTGCTCACCCGAAGTCGCACAAAGGAGTCCCACGTCGCCGGAGAACAACTTAGGAGGTTGTGCAATGCAGGTTAGAGTGCCGTGGACCCAGGCTGGACTGTGCACAAAGGATTTCCGCCGGAAGTGCACGGAGGCCGGAGTAGCTGCAAAAGTCGCGGTTCCCAGCAATGCAGTCTGGCGTGTGGAGGCAAGGACTTACCTCCACCAAACTTGAACTGAAGAGTCACTGCACTGTGGGAGTCACTTGGACAGAGTTGCTGGATTCAAGGGACCTCGCTCATCGTGCTGAGAGGAGACCCAGGGGACCGGTAATGCAGTTCTTTGGTGCCTGCGGTTGCAGGGGGACGATTCCGTTGACCCACGGGAGATTTCTTCGGAGCTTCTAGTGCAGAGAGGAGGCAGACTACCCCCACAGCATGCACCACCAGGAAAACAGTCGAGAAGGCGGCAGGATCAGCGTTACAGAGTTTCAGTAGTCGTCTTAGCTACTTTGTTGCAGTTTTGCAGGCTTCCAGCGCGGTCAGCAGTCGATTCCTTGGCAGAAGGTGAAGAGAGAGATGCAGAGGAACTCGGATGAGCTATTGCATTCGTTATCTAAGGAATCCCAAGAGACAGAGACCCTAAATAGCCAGAAAAGAGGGTTTGGCTACCTAGGAGAGAGTATAGGCTAGCAACACCTGAAGGAGCCTATCAGAAGGAGTCTCTGATGTCACCTGGTGGCACTGGCCACTCAGAGCAGTCCAGTGTGCCAGCAGCACCTCTGTTTCCAAGATGGCAGAGGTCTGGAGCACACTGGAGGAGATCTGGACACCTCCCAGGGGAGGTGCAGGTCAGGGGAGTGGTCACTCCCCTTTCCTTTGTCCAGTTTCACGCCAGAGCAGGGCTAAGGGGTCCCTGAACCGGTGTAGACTGGCTTATGCAGAAATGGGCACCAAATGTGCCCATGAAAGCATTTCCAGAGGCTGGGGGAGGCTACTCCTCCCCTGCCTTCACACCATTTTCCAAAGGGAGAGGGTGTAACACCCTCTCTCAGAGGAAGTCCTTTGTTCTGCCATCCTGGGACAAGCCTGGCTTGACCCCAGGAGGGCAGAAACCTGTCTGAGGGGTTGGCAGCAGCAGCAGCTGCAGTGAAACCCCTGAAAAGGCAGTTTGGCAGTACCAGGGTCTGTGCTACAGACCACTGGGATCATGGGATTGTGCCAACTATGCCAGGATGGCATAGAGGGGGCAATTCCATGATCATAGACATGTTACATGGCCATATTTGGAGTTACCATTGTGAAGCTACATATAGGTAGTGACCTATATGTAGTGCACGCGTGTAATGGTGTCCCCGCACTCACAAAGTCCGGGGAATTGGCCCTGAACAATGTGGGGGCACCTTGGCTAGTGCCAGGGTGCCCTCACACTAAGTAACTTTGCACCTAACCTTTACCAGGTAAAGGTTAGACATATAGGTGACTTATAAGTTACTTAAGTGCAGTGTAAAATGGCTGTGAAATAACGTGGACGTTATTTCACTGAGGCTGCAGTGGCAGGCCTGTGTAAGAATTGTCAGAGCTCCCTATGGGTGGCAAACGAAATGCTGCAGCCCATAGGGATCTCCTGGAACCCCAATACCCTGGGTACCTCAGTACCATATACTAGGGAATTATAAGGGTGTTCCAGTAAGCCAATGTAAATTGGTAAAATTGGTCACTAGCCTGTTAGTGACAATTTGAAAGAAATGAGAGAGCATAACCACTGAGGTTCTGATTAGCAGAGCCTAAGTGAGACAGTTAGTCACCACACAGGTAACACATTCAGGCACACTTATGAGCACTGGGGCCCTGGATGACAGGGTCCCAGTGACACATACAACTAAAACAACATATATACAGTGAAAAATGGGGGTAACATGCCAGGCAAGATGGTACTTTCCTACAGTAGGCTCACTATTCTGTCAGGGAGACCAGATCCTCGGGGTCTGCGCACGTTCCCAACATGTCCACCACTGGACAGCTCCAAGACTCTTATAGATGAATCACAGAGACTGAGAGAGTCCAAGCGGGGGAAAAGGGGATTAGGATGGGAACAGCTGGGAAGGAGACCTGTATGAAACAAAAGGTTAAAACACACAATATCAAGATTACATCACATTAATCTTTACTAGACTATGATTCTAAGCATTGTCATACTGTAACCTTGGATAACGTAAGCATGGACTAAGTAACTAGGCCTCAAGATGTCTGGTTTCCTGGGAAGGAATCAAGAATGATTAATACAGTCTCTCAATGAACCTATTAATGAAATGTGACACATTGACTAGGAATATAAGAACCCTCTAGAATTATGTTTTCAAAATCAAACTTGGCCATTTTGCATGAGGACAATAAAATAATCTGAACATTTTCTGGAACACAATAGGAGTTGTATTAAAGGACTTATTATGCACATATAATGTAACATCTAGAATTTTAACACTTAGTTTTAAATGCAGAAACATGAATCGCGCACATTGCTGAATTCAACTAGAATATGCAAATGCCATGAAATGATTGCGCACACTGCAAGCGATCTGAAACATTACGTTTTTAATTGCAGGAATTAATCGTGTGTCTTGAGGATTCGAATGCCACCTTGTAAATGCCAAGAAATGGTTGCGTACAGTGAGTATCAAGAGTTTAACTCAAGGAATGAATTGCGCGTCTTGCCGATTCAAATGTCACCATGTAAATGCCAAGAAATGCTTGTGCACAATGCGTATCAAGAGTTAAATGCAAGGAAAAGAATTGTGCGTCTTGCCGATTCGAACGCCACCATGTAAATGACAAGAAATGGTTGCGTGCAATGAGTATCAAGCGTTAAACACAAGGATTGAATCGCGCGTCTTGACGATTCGAATGTCACCATGTAAATGCCAAGAAATGCTTGCGCATAATGCGTATCAAGGGCTAAACACAAGGAATGAATTGTGCGTCTTGCCGATTCGAATGCCACCATGTAAATGCCAAGAAATGGTAGCGCACAATGAATATCAAGAATTAAACATGAGAAATGAATTGCACGTCTTGCCAATTCAAATGCCACCATGTAACTGCCAAGAAATGGTAGCGCTCAATGAATATCAAGCGTTAAACATGAGGAATGAATCGCACGTCTTGCTGATTCAAATGCCACCATGTAACTGCCAAAAAATGGTAGCGCACAATGAATATCAAGAGTTAAACATGAGGAATGACTTGCGCGTCGTGCCGATTCGAATGTCACCATGTAAATGCCAGAAAAATCCAAGAGCACATTCACTCACAAGATAAAATCTCTCAACATGAAAATTAGGCCCAAGAACTCAAATGCCTTCAACAACGGGATCGGGGGCCCAGCCCGACCTACGTCTTACCGCCCTCAAGGATCAGCAATACAAATTAACAGCAAGGCCTGGAAGATCAAAGAGGCCTCCGGAACAGGAGCTCAGGAAGTTTCTGCTGCTCTGCACCGGTACCTCTGAATAGTGAGCACGTGGAGCTGGGCTGGCTCCCTTATATAGAGTCTGGCCCAGCCCACAAACCACACCTAGTCATGCTGCAGAGAAAGCTTCTAGAAGGCCATGGAAAAGGACTACACCCTGACACACTCTGAAAGCCTGCAGCAATACATTGCAAATGGACAGTATTTATAAGCACCTTGAATATAAGTCTTCAGGATTAAACTCTGCAATGCAAAAGGTTAAACAACAGCATATCAGCATAGTGCATGAATTATGTTACCTCAAAAGTGCTGGGTTTTTGCATTCCAGTCGCCCGTACAGTGTGCACTGCCCTAATGTTGACAGTGTCCCAGACCTCTGCCATCCAGGCGTGAGGGCAAAGTGGAGGCCTCTGAGTGGCCAGTGCAAGCAGGTGATGTCAGAGACCCCTCCTGATAGGTGCTTACCTGGTTAGGTGTCCAATCCTCCTCTGAGGGCTATTTAGGGTCTCTCCTGTGGGTTTCTCGTCAGATAATGAATGTAAGATCTCACCAGAGTTCCTCTGCATCTCCCCCTTCGACTTCTGCCAAGGATCGACCGCTGACTGCTCCAGGACGCCTGCAAAACCGCAACAAAGTAGCAAGAAGACTACCAGCAACATTGTAGCGTCTAATCCTGCCGGCTTTCTCGACTGTTTCTTGGTGGTGCATGCTCTGAAGGCTGTCTACCTTCACCCTGCACTGGAAGCCAAGAAGAAATCTCCTGTGGGTCGACGGAATCTTCCCCCTGCTAACGCAGGCACCAAACTTCTGCCTCACCGGTCATCTGGGTCCCCTCTCATCTTGATGAGCATGATCCCTGGAACACAGGAGCTGGATCCAAGTGACCACGACAGTCCACTGGTCCTTCTGTCCAAATTTGGTGGAGGTAAGTCCTTGCCTCCCCATGCCAGATAGTAATCCTGTGTACTGCGTGAACTGCAGCTGCTAGAGCTTCTGTGCACTTTTGCAAGGAATCCTTCATGCACAGCACAGCCCACGTTCCCAGCACTCCGTCCTGTATTGCTCAACTCGCTGAGTTGACCACCGACTTCGTGGGACCCTCCTTTGTAGTGTTGAGATGAACGCCGTGCTCAGATTTCTTGAATGCCGGTTCAAGTGCTTCTGCAGGTGCTGCCTGCTTCTGCATGGGCTCTCTGTGCTGCTGAGCGCCCCCTCTGTCTCATCCTCCAAGGGGCGACCTACTGGTGCTTCCTGGGCCCGGGCGGCACCCATTTTCTTCAACCGCAACTCTTGCAGCTAGCAAGGTTTGTTTGTGGTCTTTCTGCGTGGAAACAACTCTGCATCCTCCAGCACGCTGTGGGACATCTTCTGTGCAAAGGAGACGTTCCTGGCGTCTTCCGTTGTTGCAGAATCTTCAGCTTCTTCCACTCGGAGGCAGCCCTTTTGCAACTTCATCCGGGGTTTAGTGGGCTCCTGCCCCCCCTGACACTTGCATGACTCTTGGACTTGGTCCCCTTCCTCTACAGGGCCTCAGGTCCAGGAATCCGTCTTCAGTGCTTTGCAGTCAGGTGTTGTCATTGCAGAATCTCCTATCACGACTTTACTGTGTTTCTGGGGAAGTAGGGTAACTTTACTCCTACTTTTCAGGGTCTTTGGGTGGGGTTTTGTAGGAGGCTGGCCTTGTTGATAGTGGTAGCTAGTGGTACTTACACCTTGTGCCAGGTCCAGGTATCTCTTATTAGTAGATTAGAAGTGTTCTAGAAGCTTAGGCTGATAGAGGTAGCTATAGCAGAGCAGCTTATGCAGAACTAGGAGACATGCAAAGCTCCTACTATACCACTTATATCATATAGCACTATATCCTAAGAAATCACAATACTTAGAGTTACTAAAAATAAAGGTACTTTATTTTAGTGACAATATGCCAAAAGTATCTCAGAGGATATACTCCCTTAGGAGGTAAGTGAAATACACAAAATATACACACAAACCAAAATCAGGTAAGTAAACAGTTAGAAAAGTAGTGCAAACACTGTAGAACACAATAGAATGCAATAGGAGACAATAGGCCCAGGGGCAACACAAACCATATACTCCAAAAGTGGAATGCGAACCACAAATGGACTCCAGGCCTAGTGTAGTGTGTAGAGGGTCTCTGGGAGTGTAAGAAAACAGTAAGGGTGTCCAAGATACCCCAGCCCAAGACCCTGAAAAGTAGGAGTAAAGTTGCCCTACTACCCCAGAAAGACAGTAAAGTCGAGGTAGGGGATTCTGCAAAGACAACAACTGACTGCAAAGCACTGAAGACGGATTCCTGGACCTGAGGACCTGCAAAGGAAGGGGACCAAGTCCAAGAGTCATGCAAGTGTCCAGGGGGGGCAGGAGCCCACTAAATCCTGGATGAAGGTGCAAAAAGGCTGCCTGTGGGTGGAAGAAGCCAAAGATTCTGCAACAACGGAAGGTGCCAGGAACTTCTCCTTTGGTCCGAAGATGTCCCACGGTGTGCTAGAGGATTCAGAGTTGTTTCCACGCAGAAAGACTGCAAACAAGCCTTGCTAGCTGCAAGAGTCGCGGTTAAAGGTTTTGGGTGCCGGCAGGGCCCAGGAAGGGCCAGGAGGTCGCCCCTTGGTGGAGGTGACAGAGGGGGCGCTCAGCAACACAGAGAGCCCACTCAGAAGCAGGCAGCACCTGCAGAAGCACCTGAACAGGCATTCAGAAGATCTGAGCACAGCGGCCGTCTCAGCACAACAAAAGGGAGTCCCACGAAGTCGGAGGCTAACTCAGCGAGTTGGGCAATGCAGGACGGAGTGCTGGGGACCCGGCTGTGCTGTGCATGAAGGAAGTCTTGCAAAAGTGCATTGAAGCCCTAGCAGCTGCAGTTCACGCAGTACATAGGATTAATGTCTGGTGTGGGGAGGAAAGGACTCACCTCTACCAAATTTGGACAGAAGGGCCACTGGACTGTCGGGGACACTTGGCTCCAGCTCCTGTGTTCCAGGGACCATGCTTGAAAAGATGAGAGGGGACCCAGATGACCGGTGATGCAGAAGTTTGGTGCCTGCGTTAGCAGGGGGGGAAAATTCTGTCGACCCACAGGAGATTTCTTCTTGGCTTCCAGTGCAGGGTGAAGGCAGACAGCCCTCAGAGTAGGCACCACCAGGAAACAGTTGAGAAAGCCGGCAGGATGAGGCGCTACAATGTTGCTGGTAGTCGTCTTGCTACTTTGTTGCGGTTTTGCAGGCGTCCTGGAGCACTCATCGGTTGATCCTTGGCAGAAGTCGAAGAGGGAAGTGCAGAGGAACTCTGGTGAGCTCTTGCATTCATTATCTGAGGAATGGCCCAGAGGAGAGACCCTAAATAGCCAGAATAGGAGGTTTGGCTACTAACAAAGGAGGCTTGGCTACTGAAAGAGGTAAGCACCTATCAGGAGGGGTCTCTGACGTCACCTGCTGGCACTGGCCACTCAGAGCAGTCCATTGTGCCCCAACACCTCTGAATCCAAGATGGCAGAGGTCTGTAACACACTGGCGGAGCTCTGGGCACCTCCCCTGGGAGGTACTGGTCAGGGGAGTGGTCACTCCCCTTTCCTTTGTCCAGTTTCGCGCCAGAGCAGGGCTGGGGAATCCCTGAACCAGTGTAGACTGGCTTATGCAGAAATGGGCACCATCTGTGCCCATCAAAGCCTTTCCAGAGGCTGGGGGAGGCTACTCCTCCCCAGCCCTTCACACCTATTTCCAAGGGGAGAGGGTGTAACACCCTCTCTCAGAGGAAATTCTTTGTTCTGCTTTCCTGAGACTGGGCTGCCCAGACCCCAGGAGGGCAGAATCCTGTCTGAGGGGTTGACAGCAGCAGCAGCTGCAGTGGAAACCCCGGAAAGGCAGTTTGGTAGTACCCGGGTTCTGTGCTAGAGACCCGGGGGATCATGGAATTGTCTCCCCAATATCAGAATGGTATTGGGGTGACAATTCCATGATCTTAGACATGTTACATGGCCATGTTTGTAGTTACCATTGTGACCCTACACATAGGTAGTGACCTATGTGTAGTGCACGAGTGAAAAGATGTCCCCGCACTCACAAAGTCCGGGAAATTTGCCCTGAACAATGTGGGTGCACCTTGGCTTGTGCCAGGGTGCCCACACACTAAGGGGGTCATTCAAACATTGGCGGTAAAAGCCGCATACCGCTGTGCACAAGACCGCCAACACACCGCCGTGACCGTGGAATTCCGCCACGGTCATTATGACCCAAAGGCCGGGATCCACCAAAATCTAGACACCCACACAAGTCTGCGACACCAAAGGTCAGTGATAAACTGGCGATAACAAAACCTCCACTGTCACGCCAACAGGAATATGCCCACACTATCACGACCCACGAATCCACGCGGCGGTCTTCAACCGCAGTATTCCATTGGCGGTACACACCCCGCGCTCAAAATACACACACTCTTACAAAACACTACCACATTGGACAATTCGAAATACACACACCTGATACACATACACACACCACTCCCACACACCCAATACAATATAAAACACACACCCACATCACCCACAAACCCTTACAACAACAATTGTGACTGAAGGCCACAGAGAGACACCACCATCTACAAACCAGCATCCAAAGGCGCTCAACACCATCACTCACACAACATCCACTTACCTCACACAACAAACCACTAAATATCACCCCACACATCACAACACACACCACCCCACACATCACCACACCACCCAATGGCACTGCAAAGACACCCCAGGTTCTCTGAGGAGGAGCTCAGGGTCATGGTGGAGGAAATCATATGGGTAGAGCCACAGCTATTTGGATCACAGGTGCAGCACACCTCCATAGCTAGGAAGATGGAGCTATGGCGAAGAATCGTGGACAGGGTCAATGCAGTGGGACAGCACACAAGAAATAGGGATGACATCAGGAAGAGGTGGAACGACCTATGGGGGAAGGTGCATTCCGTGGTCTCAAGACACCACATCGCGGAACAGAGGACTGGCGGCGGACCCCCACCTCCTCCCCCACAACTAACAACATGGGAGTAGCAGGTCTTGGCTATTCTGCGTCCTGAGGGCCTTGCAGGAGTAGCTGGAGGAATGGACTCTGGTAAGTCAAATCTTTACTATTACATCCCCCACCCTACCTGCATGCCAGACATACCCCCACCCTCGCCCTCACCCCATCACTCCTACTCCTCACACATGTCCCAATATCACAAACCACCCATCCCAAAATCAAGCTCTGCATGTAACACCAAAGCATGGACACCCATCACCAAAGCATGGCCACTGCACATACCCATACACCCCACTAAACCATCATCACA
This sequence comes from Pleurodeles waltl, assembly GCF_031143425.1. NCBI lineage: Eukaryota > Metazoa > Chordata > Amphibia > Caudata > Salamandridae > Pleurodeles > Pleurodeles waltl. The sequence goes on along the minus strand of NC_090448.1, from coordinate 690,217,767 downwards.
CAAGGTCCTACACAGGAATGCAAGCACTGGGGTACACGGGCACCCACCCATTGCACACCATGGCACACACAGATGCAATAATCATGCTTTTACACCCCTGCAGGTCCCCTACCCAATGTCACCGGACAGGAGGGTCCAGACATGTCCACTCCACCCACAGAAGAGGCCCACAGTGATGACAGCAGCTCTGTCCAACTGAATCTAGACGACCAGCCCGGCCCATCTGGGACCTCGGGACAGTCGGTTCCCCTCACACAGCCACAGGCCACTACAGAGCTTCCCCCCTCAGGAAACACCAGCACAGCACCCACTCAGCGGGCCCATACCTCTGTCCCCAGGACACGTCAATCAGCAGTGTGTCCACCACTACAGGGAACCCAGGCTAACCCACCACCCCAACAACACCAGGGACCTGTGGGCAGTGTGTAGGAGGCTGGCCTGGCTTGTAGTGGGTACCAAGGGGTACTTACACTCTGTGCCAGGTCCAGTTATCCCTTATTAGTGTAGAAGAGGTGTTTCTATCAGCTTAGGCTGATAGAAGGTAGCTATGGAAGAGCAGCTAAGGCTGAACTAGGAGACATGCAAAGCTCCTACTATACCACTGGTGTCATATGCGCAATATCATAAGAAAACACAATACACAGATATACTAAAAATAAAGGTACTTTATTTTTATGACAATATGCCAAAAGTATCTCAGTGAGTACCCTCAGGATGAGGATGCCAAATATACACAAGATATATGTACACAGGAGAAGGTGATTACAGCACGGGAACATGGCGGCCAGCTAAGAAGCTGAGCCGGGAGTCCTCCACACCGGGAGAGCTGACGCGACGTAGGGGGAGAGGAGGGGCTCGCTGGGCGCGCTGAGGCAGCGCTAGTGCCGGCGGCTCCAGAGCTCGGAGAAAATTGTTTGTGAAACGCGCTTTCTGCCTCACAAACACTTTCTTTGCCAAACCCCTACCTCTCAGGAATCCTGATCAGAAGGGGTTCTTTTTGCTACTGGGGTTAGAGCTTCGCAGAAGATTTATTTTGGGGCAGCATCTGACATCCTGGAGGTAAGACCGCTTCTCAGGAGACATAGACTGGGAAATCATCGTGCCTCCAAGTAGGCGGAAGACCTAAGGTGAGCCTGGCCTCTGCGGGGAGGGGCGGTTTGGGAAAGCCTTTTTCTCTTTCCCTCCCTGCTAGATAGACAGTGAGAGGGTGTACTCACCATATTTAAATCTGGCCCATATCCTTGTTCGGGCCACGGTCGCGGCAAGAGAAGGAGCAAATAATGGCTTATGTGGAGAGAGGTGTAGGAGGTTTTATTCTACCTCAGGTGTGTGGAGTGAGGCGGTAAGGGGTGTACGTCAGGGGAGGCGCTACACCACTAGGTGTAGTCTTTGAGGTCCAAGAACAGTTTCTGGAACAGACTTAACAGAAGTAAAGAAGCAAGGAGGAGAGACAACTGCTCCAGCATTAATGTCACCGGTTAAGCATTATCTGAAAGGTCCTCAGGTTGGTACTGGTAAGCTTGGGACAATACGAAAAGGGAAGCCTGGATCCCGGGGGCCGGAGTGCAATATAACCACGGACAATATATGCCCAACTAAAAGGAGAGTTCAACCTCGAGCAAAGGGGAGTCTGGGGGAGTTGGAGAACAATACGGGAGGAGGCTCAGGGGGAAAAAGTGTTACCCCAGGGTCAATAGCTAAATACTTCCAGCCAGGCGTGGAGGAAATAAGTGAGATTACTCCTGCCCCTACGGAATCACAATCGGCCTCAGGGGGCTCAGCGGTACTGGAACGGGACTCCCTGGAGCAGTGGGAGGCACAGATGGCCCAGTTATCTACAATAGGGGGCAAGGAAGATTCCTTGTCTGTACAGGGCCCCCTCTCTGAGTCTAACGCCTCAGCCCTTGTGGAGCCCAGTGATGGGGGAGTGTATGAGCTTTTACTTTCCCTAACAAAGGAGATTCGGGAGAAGTTTGAGATCTCTGAAAACAATCAGGCTAAGATACAGGAAGCGTGCACAATTTTGGAGACGAAGATTAATCAGTTAACAGATGGGTTTGGCAAGGTGGAGGAGGCTATAGAGCAGCAGAAAAGCCAGGTGCTGGCCAACTCTCAAGATATTTTGTATCTTAAGTGTGGGGAGAAGGCTCTACAAGATAAGCTAGAGTTTTTGGAGAACAACATGAGAAGAAACAATGTTAGAGTTCTTGGAGTACTGGAGGGGGTGGAAGGAGCGGACCTCAAGCGTTATCTCGTTTCACTGATAAAAGATACAATGCTGGGTTTAGCACACCTGAAACTGGAGGACGATATTCAAAGGATACATCAAGACCCGTTCAAAAAGAACGTGGGAAGATAATCCCCTAGAAGAATCCTAGTGAACTTTGCCACTTACTCAATAAAAGAGAATATTTTGTCTGAGGCTTTGAAGGTGGGAAACTTTGTTAAGGATGATTGGTCCTTCAGAATACGGTCAGACGTCTCCAGAGTGACTTTGGACAGACAGTGGGAGCTGGGGAAATTAATGCAAGATCTTCGCTCCTTGGGGGCAACGGTGCAGTTGAGGTTTCCCGCGGCCCTGCGGATTATGTGGCAGAATAAAACTCATAATATAAGAGAGCCAGAGGAGGTTAGGGCCTTTATAGAACGGATAAAATTGTCGCAATAATGTAATTGTATTGGTATGATTGAAGATTGCCCAGTGTGCGGAGGGCTCTATGGGATAACAATGGTTGTCCTACTAAAAGCAGGGAGGGTTCCCATGGGTGGTTGGAGTGGGAGTAGAAGGGGATTTGGTGGGGTTTGGGGAATGTGTTGTTTTGGGTGTGGGAGCATAGGGGGAAAAAAGTTAAAAAATATAAACGTCCTCAAAATGGGTTTTTCATAAATTAAGAAGGGCAGGATCCCAAAAACTTTTTTTCTTTTCTCTTTAGAGGATGGGTAAGCAGGAGGGCTTACTATTAAAAATAAGCTCATGGAATATCAACGGGGTCAGGGTCAAGCGTAGAAGAAGGAAGATTTTGGAATTTCTCAGGCAGGCGAAGGAGGATGTGATTATACTACAAGAGACGCATCTCTCACGAGAGGAATGGGAAAGTGTGTTTAAAAATACAAGGTGGATATCGCGGGGGATAGTGACCAATCAGTCGTGCCCGATTAAAGGTGTTGCTATTCTTTTTAAAGAGAAAATAGCAAAGGGATTATGCATAGGGGAGGCTCACGTCGACTCAAAGGGTAGATGGGTGGTGGCTGACGTATGTTTTTTTGGTTTATGGCTTACGATTGCAGGTTATTATGGTCCCAATACGGATGATTCTACCTCATTTATAGAACTGTACAACCTTCTTTTGAAAACTAAATACCCGGTTGTGTTAGGCAGGGACTTTAATATATTGTTGAATTTGGTCTTGGATAAATCCACTACCCGGGCGACAGCTAATTCCCCTAGATGTAGGTTATTGGTTAAACAGGCGATAACCGACCTGTGGTTGGTGGATGTGTGGCAGGTTAAGGGGGGGGGGGGGTGGCACCCAGATTTACTTTTCATAACAAGAAATATGGGCATAAGTCTAGAATAGATTTTTTTTAATTGTAGAATAGCTTGATAGGAAACGTTTCCTCTATTGCGCATGCCCCTGCACATCTATCAGATCATGCGGCTGTTAAGTTGAATCTCTCCTTCATGGTGCAAGTTCCTAGGCTCCAATGTACAATAAGTCGCTCATTATTACTGGATGACCTGATTATAGAGATACTAAGAAAATATACAATAGAGTTTTTTTAAGTGAATCAGGGGTCTGCTGGTTTACAAATCGTTTGGGATGCATATAAAGCCTATATAAGGGGAGGTTGATTAGTTTGGCTGTATTTAGGCGCAGGGAGGGGAGAGAGAAATTATGTAATGCCGAGACCAGAATAGCGATTTTGCAGGATTCTATACAGGCCGCACAGGAAATGGAGAATAAGGATCAACTAATGTCACTTGAGCAACAACATGAGGAAGCCTACTCGAAGCTAGAGTGTTTATTAGAAGCTCAAGAGAGAAGGAAATGGGAAGCTAGTCAGTATGCGCATTATGAATATGGGGAAGGGTGCAGTAAATTACTAGCTTGGAAGGTAAAATCTGATCATTCAAAGAAACATATCTCTTCAATTAGGTATAAGGTTACTGGGCAGATTTGTGTGGAAAGATCAGAAATAGAAGCGGCTTTTGTTTCTTTTTTTCAAAACCTGTATTCAGATGAGTTGCGGAACTCTGAGGAGCAGGTTAGGGATTTCTTGGCTACGGTTAGGCTGCCTTGTTTGGAGAGCTCAGCACTACAACTTTTAGAAGGAGAGCTAACTGGGTCTGAATTAATTGAAATTGAAGACCCTGTAAGGTAGGTGTAAAGCACACCTACAACCCCCAGAGAGCACAGAAGTCGTGATAGGGGGATTCTGCAAGGAAAACAAACACCAGCAATGCAACAACAGTGGAATTCCAGACCTGGGTATCTGCAAGTGAAGGGGACCAAGTCCATGAGTCGCGACAGTGTCGAGAGTGGGCAGGGGCCCAAGAAATGCCAGCTGACGGTGCAAAGAAGCTGCCACCTGTTGGAAGAAGCTTGCTGTTCTGCAAGAACGAAGAGGACTAGGTACCTCCCCTTTGGAGAATGGATGTTACACGTCGTGAAGAAGCTTGCAGAAGTGTTCCCATGCAGAAAGAACACAAACAAGCCTTGCTAGCTGCAAGAGTTGCGGTTAGGATTTTTGGATGCTGCTGTGGCCCAGGAGGGACCAGGATGTCACCACTTGGATGAGGAGACAGAGGGGGCGCCCAGCAAGTCAGGGAGCCCTCACAAAAGCAGGCAGCACCCGCAGAAGTACCCAGTCAGGCACTTAGAAGAGGAGTGAACCGGAGTCCACCCGAAGTCAGAAAAGGGAGTCCCAACTGAGAAGGTTGTGCACTGCAGGTTAGAGTGTCGGGGACCCAGGCTTGGCTGTGCACGAAGGAAATCCTGGAAGAGTGCACAGGAGCCGGAGCAGCTGCAAATCAGGCGGTACCCAGCAATGCAGTCTAGCGTGGGGAGGCAAGGACTTACCTCCACCAAACTTGGACTGAAGAGTCACTGGACTGTGGGAGTCACTAAGACAGAGTTGCTGAGTTCCAGGGACCACGCTCGTCGTGCTGAGAGGGGACCCAGAGGACCGGTGATGCAGTCTTTTGATGCCTGCGGTTGCAGGGGGAAGATTTCGTCAACCCACGGGAGATTTCTTCAGAGCTCCTGGTGCAAGAAGGAGGCAGGCTACCCCCAGAGCATGCACCACCAGGAAACAGGCGAGAAAGCCGGCAGGATGAAGCGATACAAGGTTGCAGTAGTCGTCTTTGCTACTTTGTTGCGGTTTTGCAGGCGTCCTGAGCAGTCAGCGCTCGATCCTTTGGCAGAAGCTGAGGAAGGAGATGCAGAGGAACTCTGGTGAGCTCTTGCATTCAGTATCTGAAGAATTCCCCAAAGCAGAGACCCTAAATAGCCAGAAAAGGAGGTTTGGCTACCTAGGAAGGAGGATAGGCTAGTAAGAAAGGTAAGAGCCTATCAGAAGGAGTCTCTGACGTCACCTGATGGCACTGGCCACTCAGAGCAGTCCAGTGTGCCAGCAACACCTCTGTTTCCAAGATGGCAGAGGTCTGGGGCACACTGGAGGAGCTCTGGGCACCTCCCCTGGGAGGTGCAGGTCAGGGGAGTGGTCACTCCCCTTTCCTTTGTCCAGTTTTGCACCAGAGCAGGGCTGGGGGATCCCTGAACCGGTGTAGACTGGCTTATGCAGAGATGGGCAGCATCTGTGCCCATCAAAGCATTTCCAGAGGCTGGGGGAGGCTACTCCTCCCCAGCCATCACACCTATTTCCAAAGGGAGAGGGTGTTACACCCTCTCTCAGAGGAAATCCTTTGTTCTGCCTTCCTGGACCAGGGCTGCCTGGACCCCAGGGGGGCAGAAACCTGTCTGAGGGGTTGGCAGCAGCAGCAGCTGCAGTGGAGACCCCGGAAAGGCAGTTTGGCAGTACCCGGGTTCTGTGCTAGAGACCTGGGGGATCATGGAATTGTCTCCCCAATGCCAGAATGGCATTGGGGTGACAATTCCATGATCTTAGACATGTTACATGGCCATGTTCGGAGTTACCATTGTGACGCTATACATAGGTAGTGACCTATGTATAGTGCACGCGTGTAATGGTGTCCCCGCACTCACAAAGTCCGGGGAATTTGCCCTGAACAATGTGGGGGCACCTTGGCTAGTGCCAGGGTGTCCACACACTAATTAACTTTGCACCCAACCTTCACCAGGTGAAGGTTAGACATATAGGTGACTTATAAGTTACTTAAGTGCAGTGGTAAATGGCTGTGAAATAACGTGGACGTTATTTCACTCAGGCTGCACTGGCAGGCCTGTGTAAGAATTGTCAGATCTCCCTATGGGTGGCAAAAGAAATGCTGCAGCCCATAGGGGTCTCCTGGAACCCCAATACCCTGGGTACCTCAGTACCATATACTAGGGAATTATAAGGGTGTTCCACTATGCCAATATGAATTTTTAAAATTGGTCACTAGCCTGTTAGTGACAATTTGTAAAGCAGAGAGAGAATAACCACGGAGGTTCTGGTTAGCAGAGCCTCAGTGAGACAGTTGGGCATCACACAGGGAACACATACATATAGGCCACAAACGTATGAGCACTGGGGTCCTGGCTAGCAGGGTCCCAGTGACACATAGCAAACATACTGAAAACATAGGGTTTTCACTATGAGAACTGGGCCCTGGCTAGCAGGATCCCAGTGAGACAGTGAAAACACCCTGACATATACTCACAAACAGGCCAAAAGTGGGGGTAACAAGGCTAGAAAGAGGTTACTTTCTCACACAGTGGTAGTGGGCAGATGGTTCAGAACACAGGGGAACTGGGTGGGCTGCTGTGCGACAGGGGGAGGACAGGCCCAGGGAACCCACTCTCCACGAGGCCCTCTCCAACATCATGGGAGCCTACCACCATTCCCAGGAGACGATGGCAACAGTACTGGCCAAGTTTCAGGAGACCCAGCGGCTGCAGGAGGAACAGTATTTGGGCTTCAGGGTGGAACTCAAATCCATAAATTCCACCCTGGGCACCATTGTAGAGGTGCTGAAGGAACTCCTCAACACCAGGAGGGACACTGTGGCACTACAAGGGGCCCCTGACACTAGCCTGGACGATGAACTGCCCACCACCTCCGCCGGCACCAGTGGACAGGAGGCACCGCCACAGGACCACCACACCAGCACCCCACCCCCTGCAGAGGGAGAACCACCCCGCAAGCGGTCCCTGAGATCCAGGACAAAGACAGAGAAGGATGCCTAGACCCCCGCCAAGAAATGAGACCACCCTGATTGTCATCCTTCTGTCCCACCTTGTCAACCTGTCCATACTTAAACTGCCCCAGCTCCACTTCCGATGCCCCTTCGGAAAATGCACCTGTGAGACAAATAGAGTGCACTCTGCCATGGACATTCCTCCGCCATCACCCCTCCCCATTTTACAACCCCGTCCAATATTGAGCACTTAAATAAACACCCTTACAGCACAAAACAATCTGGAGTCTGTCTGTTATTTCGAAATATTGTAGTAGCAATTACAGTGCCAAAATGCTCTTTCAAATGTAATGTCAACATACCTGTCACACAGCTCTAGTCCATGAGGAAACAAAGCAAATGACACACAGAGGGACCCACATCTGTGAAATCGTAAGGGAAAGTGTCAACTCAGTGACCATACACTGGGTGAAAATGACAGACAGTAGAGAGGTAGTAGATTTAAATTAGATGCACCAGGTAGGTTTGTCGTCTTACCTGTGTCTCACTGGAAGTATTGCAGGATCACCGTGTTCCTGTTGTCGATGTCCTCTTCTTCTGCTTCCTCTTCTTCACTGTCCACAGGCTCCACAGCTGCCACAACACCTCCATCTGGACCATTCTCCTGCATAAAAGGCACCTGTCGTCGCTGTAGGAAAGTACCATCTTGCCTGGCATGTTACCCCCATATTTCACTGTATATATGTTGTTTTAGTCTATGTGTCACTGGGACCCTGCCAGCCAGTGCCCCAGTGCTCATAAGTATGTGCCCTGTATGTGTTCCCTGTGTGATGACTGTCTCACTGAGGCTCTGCTAACCAGAACCTCAGTGGTTATGCTCTCTCTGCTTTCCAAATTGTCACTAACAGGCTAGTGACCAATTTCACCAATTCACATTGGCATACTGGAACATCCTTATAATTCCCTAGTATAAGGTACTAAGGTGCTGTAGGAAAGTACCATCTTGCCGGCATGTTACCCACATATTTCATTGTATATAAGTTGTTTTGGTCTATGTGTCACTGGGACCCTGCCAGGCAGGGCTCCAGTGCTCATAAGTGTGCCCTGTATGTGTTCCCTGTGTGATGCCTAACTGTCTCACTGAGGCTCTGCTAACCAGAACCTCCGTGGTTATGCTCTCTCTGCTTTCCAAATTGTCACTAACAGGCTAGTGACCTATTTCACCAATTTACATTGGCATACTGGAACACCCTTATAATTCCCTAGTATATGGTACTAAGGTACCCAGGGTATTGGGGTTCCAGGAGATCCCTATGGGCTGCAGCATTTCTTTTGCCACCCATAGGGAGATCTGACAAACCTTACACAGGCCTGCCAGTGCAGCCTGAGTGAAATAACGTCCACGTTATTTCACAGCCATTTACCACTGCACATAAGTAACTTATAAGTCACCTATATGTCTGACCTTCACCTGCTGAAGGTTGGGTGCAAAGTTAGTAAGTGTGTCGGCACCCTGGCACTAGCCAAGGTGCCCCCACATTGTTCAGGGCAAATTCCCCGGACTTTGTGAGTGCGGGGACACCATTACACGTGTGCACTATACATAGGTCACTACCTATATATAGCGTCACAATGGTAACTCCGAATATGGCCATGTAACATGTCTATGATCATGGAATTGCCCCCTCTATGCCATCCTGGCATAGTTGGCACAATCCCATGATCCCAGTGGTCTGTAGCACAGACCCTGGTACTGCCCAACTGCCTTTCCTGGGGTTTCACTGCAGCTGCTGCTGCTGCCAACCCCTCAGACAGGTTTCTGCCGTCCTGGGGTCCAGCCAGGCCTGGCCCAGGAAGGCAG